>NC_083432.1:21003602-21312760 GCF_020745735.1 Hemiscyllium ocellatum
ATTTTCTGCAATACCTATCGTGGGGAACCTTATCAAACACTTTACTGAAATCTATATACACCATATCAACTGCTTTACCCTCATCCATGTGTTTGGTCACCTTCTCAAAGAACTCAGTAAGGTTTGTGAGGCACAACCTACCCTTCACAAAACAGTGTTGACTATCCCTAAACAAATTATTACTTTCTAGATGATTATAAATCGTAACTCTTAAAATCCTTTCCAAAGGAAAAAGTGAGGACTGCAGATGCTGGAAATTAGAGTTGAGGGTGTGGTGCTAGAAAAGCACAGCAGTTCAGGTAGCATCCAAGGAACAGAAAAATTGACATTTTGGGTAAAAGCCCTTCATCAGGAATGAGGCTGTGAGCCGAGGGGGTGGTGAGATAGATGGGGTGTAGGGGGGGTGGGTAAGGTAGCTGAGAGAGCCATAGGTAGATGTAGGTGGGGGGTGGCAGGGGTAATGGTGATAGGTTGGAGAGGAGGGTGGAGCGGATAGGTGGGAAGGAAGATGGACAGGTCATGAGGGTGGTGCAGAGTGGGAATGTTGGAACTGGGATAAGGTGCAGGGAGGGGAAATGAGGAAACTGGTGAAATCCACATTGATGCCATGGGGTTGGAGGGTCCCAAAGCGGAAGATGAGGCGTTCTTCGTCCAGGCATCAGGTGGTTAGGGAGTGGCGATGGAGGCGGCCCAGGACCTGCATGTACTTGTCAGAGTGGGAAGGGAAGTTGAAGCGTTCTGAGTAGACGCTCTGTCTCCCCAATGTAGAGGAGATCACATCGGGAGCAAAGGGTACAGTAAGTGACATGTGTCGTCCTTTCCAAAACTTTGCCCACAACAGAGGTAAGGCTCACTGGTCTTTAATTAAAAGGGTTGTCTCTACTCCCCTTCTTGAATAAGAGGACACCATTTGCTATCCTCCAGTCTTCTGACACCATATGTCGTCATTGTCTACAGGAAAGAATCAAAGCAAAAGGCCCGGCAATCTCCTCCCTAGCTTCCCCATATAACAAAAGGGCTTCAAATGAACATTAATGTTTCAACTCTTGAACTTTAACACAGTTAGGATCACATCCTGCCATCCAGGAAGAGCTATATATTGCTACACAGGCCACACCTTAACATGACGAAGGGACCAATGCACTGTCAAGTGGGAGACAATAGCTCTAGACAGCAAGACGATTGTGCATTTGGAGATAGTTGAAAGCTCTACTTACTGAGGAGGCAGTACCACCTGTTTCAAATGTAGTGACAGTGATTCAGGATATAAACATAACCTCAATTAACGTGCTATGTTATCTTTTATCCCATGTGCTGTTAAATCCTTTATCAGTCTACCATTGGAACCTTGTCAAAGGCCTTACTGATATCCATATTAATGACACCAAGTTCCTCACTCTCATCTACAGACATGGTCGTTGCCTTGAAATATTCAAACAGATTTGTTAGACATGACCTCCCTTGATAGAGCCATGCTGACAATCCCTGATTAAACCTTATCTCTCTAAATGGATTAAACCTTAACTCTCCAAATGGAGATTAATTCTCCTTTTGAATATCTCCAGTTGTTTCCCAACCACTGATATGGGACTGAGTAGTCTATAACTTCCTGCTTTATCTCTACCACCCTTGTTGAAAAGTGGAATCACATTGGTTAACCTCCAGTCCTCACTTCTGGAATCATTCTGATGAATCTTTTCCTAAAGTGTGGTGTCACAAGCTGGACACAATGCTCTAACATTGGTATAATTAAAATCAATGATGTGTTCAGTGTTGACTCTGTCCAAGCACAACAGGGACTCGCAGTTGACTGAAGTCCCATACAAATTGATGAAGGAAATCATTTGAGGTTTGAATACACAAACACACACTAGTAAGAAGATAAGGCAGACAATATATTGAACAAAACCTCTATTTGCAGTTACAACTTTGAAGTATTTTTGAAACATGCAGAAAACAGACATTCAAACTTTTTTCTCCAAATACATAGACACGTATTTTTAAAAAAAAACATCCATCTGTTTCATATAAAACTAGAATAATTTGCATAGATGTTGCAATGACATGTTATATTTACTTAGACAACTGTGTAACACAATTAAACGACAATGCACATTTTTACTGAAACAAAATACTTTTCCTGCAGTTTGGAATGTAGCATGAAGTCTGTTTTTGTTTTGTAGGTAACAGCAACATAAAAAGGCACCTGTTTCTGTTCCTTATGGCAATATCATTGTTTTTGTAAAGTGACTCACTGAAATCATCACATTAGATGGTTTTACCATTTGGCACTCCAATTACTTCATTAAAGATGTGCTGTGTAGCTAAATTCAAAAACAATTACATAAGAAGTACACTTATTTTTACACAGTTCAATATTCTTGAAAATATTTAATGTTTTATCTCTTTCCCTTTTAGCTAGAAGCTACCCTTTGGAGAATACTGCTTTAATATTGATTCACAATGGTGCTTTCAACCAATCAGAAGTAAACTTTTCACCATGAAGTGAACAATCAGAATACTGCCAATAACTGGAACAAAACCCTACTCTGTACCTAATATTACTTGAGCTCATTAAACTTTCCATTAAAAATATATAATGATGCTTAAACTAAAAATGTTCCCTATCAGCGATTTCTCTATCATTTTGACCTAAAAAAGCACTTAACCAAGTACAAGGTCATATGCAATAGACTGAAACCAACCAAAGGCATTCTTCAAATGTTACAATTTGTTCCAGTATATAAAAAGGTACATTTGGTTCCTTGGAAGTCAGAGTTGACTGCTTTTCGAAATAATATTTGAAGACAGTGGATTTTAATTTGGCAATTCCATTCTTAAAAGTACCAAAGGGGAACATGAAAAATTCTTTACAAGAAATGTAAAATACAAAATAAGCAAAGGATATTTCTCCTAAATGTGTGTCATTAAGCATATACTAGGATAACTTGTATTCCAAATTTGCCCTAGATGACATATATATTCTACACAAACTGTAAACATCTGCTTTTAAACAATAAAGCAATCAATATTGGCATTCAGGACACTGCCATTTAGACAATGAGGGTCATAATTAAGAAGATCGAACCATTTTATAAGCTTTGGAACACTAACTTAAAAATGCTGAGTCACCAAAGTAAATGTGATGGCTTCTTTTTGGAACGGATTGACAACTTTAGCAAATATTGATGAAGCTCAACAACTGACCATATAATGTTCACTTTGGTTAATCAACTGTGAAAATAAGAGACAAGTGATACTTGGAAGTCTTCTCTCAAGAAACCTTACTGCCTAACATGCTATGGTAATTGCCTGCTCTTTGCACCTCAGCATTCTTCAGAAAAAGCATCTTATTCAGGAACGCATCAAAATATTGTAGTTCCTAAATTCTAAGATCCTGTGGTACCAACAATATGTTCCATAAACATGCTCTTTTACTCACAATGCATACAATTCAAAATTAAAACCGAACATCTTCTGACTGAAGATGAAAAGTAAAAAGCTGCATTTCAAACAATAAGGATAATTTAGCATCATCAGTCTCTTAAATAGAGAACTTTTGATTTATGAAATGCCTCTATTAAGTATCAATTTCAAACCTTATCCCATTTGATTTCAACATATTTTTGTGCTACTTGCTTGTCTTCCTTCTCATTATGTAGAGTACTCCATAACTGATTTGGGAACAAGATCATGATTACAAATCAAGTTTTGGACCATGCGATTCCTTGAATGTACACTGCTATCAATGTCACCTCAAATTAAACATTCCTACCGTTATTTTACAGTAACACAAGTCAAAACACTAGACTCAAAAGAGATTCTGCAACTATAACAATCATTACATCAAGGAAAACCTATTGTAATCAGACATAATTTTGACAAAGTGGGAATTATCCAAAGAGACAGCCATTATTCTCAAAGTGTTGTATAATGTGTCTTATCTTATTTGAAGTCAGTATCTGGTCTTGGTAAATCATTATCCTTAAATGTTGTGTGCAAGTATCAATATATAAAAAAAGATATAGAAGTACTATTGACCTGAATATCTAAAGAACATCATTTTACACAAAATTCTTCAAATAACCTTTCATTAACTATGCAACACAGGCTATAACTACAACCAGCCTGTATCTTATGTTTGTTCCTGCCCTTTCTCCAAGGCACTTATATATCGCTGAATAGTTAGAGCTGCATTCAGTTTTCAAAATACTTATGCCAAACTCATCAATACAGTAACTGGAAACAATAGGTACATCAAATCCAAGAATTGCAATTAACTTACTAAAGTCTACCGAACAGAAGCAACCTCCCAGTGAGCAGAGTTCTTCAAAACAAAGCTTAATGTGTAGCAAGTTCCAACGTAGACCTCCATAGATGGAGTCAAAATAAACCAAACCTGTAGTAGGTAGCACTTTGTTTTTCATGAGCTCGATCTCAGATGCTTATTTACCTTAACTGACAGAAATGTATGAACTATTCATTCATAATAAGTTAGCTTCAAGTCTACAAGTAACTGAACTAGTTGAGCAACAAAACAATTATCAGATCCACACGGAAGTATTCCCGTCTCCAGATTTGTTGCTTATGCTGCTCTTATTTGATCCAGACTTTTTCTTGTCGCTGGGATGGTTCGAGGGGTTATTGTGCTCATTATAAGCCTTGAAAGCCAGGTCCAGTTGTTCCTGAGCCATTTTCAGCTGTTGCTGCACACTTTCCAAGTTGAATGGGATGTTCTCATCATTGCTACCATATTGCTGCTCTTGAGCAATATTTGCCTTATTTTGTTTGCAA
This sequence comes from Hemiscyllium ocellatum, assembly GCF_020745735.1. NCBI lineage: Eukaryota > Metazoa > Chordata > Chondrichthyes > Orectolobiformes > Hemiscylliidae > Hemiscyllium > Hemiscyllium ocellatum. Next base: position 21,008,397 of record NC_083432.1, read on the forward strand.
GCCATTTTAGCATTTGACAGTTCTGTGTATGGAATCTGATCTGGTTTGATTGCAATGTTGTAACCTGGGGGAGCTGAAGGGGTATTCCACGTGTATGGGTAACTGTAACTTGCCTCCGTCATTGAGTTTTGCTTGCTTCGTAGTATATCCCTAATCATGCCAAATCCCAAGTGAATCAACTCCCATATGTCTATTATTAAACAAAGACAGCTTACTGCATACATTATTAACAGAAAAATGGTCTTTTCTGTTGGCCTAGACACGAAGCAGTCTACTTTATGAGGGCATGGAGAAGTTTCACACTGATATTTCGCTGCCACCTTAAAGCCATATAAAATATACTGACCCACAAGAAAACTCAACTCAAAGGCAGTCCTGGCGAGCAACTGCATCACATAAATTTTCATTAAACCATCCCTTATTATGAGACGCCTCCCATCGTGCTTGGTCGGGTGTTTGTGATCTTGGTTCTCTTTATCACTGTGCAGTTCTATCTCTGGATATAGAATGGGATCCTCAATGTTGTCATCTTCAGCTTCCTCCAAGGCACGGTGCTGTCTCCACTGCACTGCGTACTGGTGTTTCTTTGGCTTTCGCTGTCCATATTCATGATCTTCTGCTGCAGCAATTTTGTGGACAGCATAACCCAGATATATAACAGACGGAGTTGCAATCAGGATTATCTGGAATACCCAGAATCTTACGTGGGATAACGGAGCAAAGGAATCGTAGCAGACATTCTCACAACCTGGCTGTTGGGTATTGCAAACGAACTTGGTCTGTTCGTCATAGTAAATAGATTCTCCTCCGACCACTGTCAGCACAATGCGGAATATAACAAGGCAAGTCAGCCACAATTTGCCAACAAATGTGGAATGGTTATGGATTTCCTCGAGAAGGCGTGTCAGAAAACTCCAGCTCATGTTATTCAATCAGATTCCCAATCAGCTCCTGCAACACAGTAAACAATTTTTATTAAATCACAGAAGAAAGCATTTGTTTGAACAAGTTTCAAGATAATACTAAATTAACTTTTCATTAAACAATGTTATAAAATCACAACGTAATTTGAAGAACCTGTAAATGTTTTTGTTTTTATTAATATGTTCACTGGGTATGAGCATCGCTGGTTCGATCGGCGATTAACATCCACGCCTATGGAAAAGGCAGTGGTGACTTGCCTTCTTGAAGCATGTGGTGTAGGTAGGTGCCCATTGCCAGGGGGAGTCCAGTATTTTGACCCAGCAACAGTGAAGGAATAGCAATATACTTCCAAATCAGAACGGAGTGTGCCTTGCAAAGGCATTCCCATTTATACACTGCCCTTATCCTTTCAAGGTCAAGGTTTTGACCAACTCTTTCCCACCTTGGCCTCATTTTGAGGCTTGAAAATTGTCACGAAACCTCAAATGAGAGGTGGAAGTGATACAGGAAGCTCTGCGAGCACGAACGGTCCTGCGTAAGACTCACTGTTGGTGTGGACACAGCTATTATAACTCAACCGTGGCACCACAACACACAATGTTGTCTCAAAGCTTATGACCCCAAAGTTCAACACACAACCCCACACTTAGGGAAGCTCTGTTCTAAGTGGTGGAGGTCCCACTTTGGAAGGTTTGCAAGTTGAGGAGCTTTGGTGAATTTCTGAAGAACATTTTGTGGATTGCTGCTGAGAATATGTATCAGGCATGAGCAGGCAGAGAAAGAGTTAAGTTTTGAGTTTTGTGAAACAAGAGGTTCAGCTGAGCATGACTCAGATCAGATAAGAACTTGCAGTTAACAATGGGGTGCTGGAGGCAAGGGTAATGGGTTAACAAGGTGGAAAAGCAGTCATTATGTAAAACCATTTAACAATATTGGAAGCAATCAGTATGTAAGGTCAGTTAACAAGGTGAAAAGTATTCATTATGCGAAGCCAGTTAAGGTTAAGAACATTCACTGTGTAACAGCAGATGGTTTAATCTTTACTATTGACGCTCGCTGATTGTAACGGTCACCCAATCAATATGGATGTTGCCTTACCTGGATGCTCCTCCCTATAAAATGACTATATAATTTATGAAGAAACTGCTATTCCAGAGAAGACCATGAATTCATGTCTCTGTGCACATGGGTGGTCATTCCCTCTCCCTCCAGGACCAGGAGTAAAAATGAAGGAGGTAAAACTATACTGTGCCTCTGAGCGTTTTGCTTCGACTGAAGGGGAGTAAATGGGACGATGCTGCCACTGTGCTTTGGCGAAGAAGAGATTGAATGTTTAATCCAGCAGATGAGGGTTCCAATCAAACAACTACAAGCACATGGCAAAATTGACAGAAATCTTAAATTGCGTCTGAAATGTAAAGCAAACACTTCAAAATGAAAGCGGGTCACGTTCGGTAAGGCACTTCATCAAAAGTCAATGAAATAGAAAGGGTACAGAGAAAAAAAATGTTTGAGGTGGAACAAGAGAGGAACTATGACAGGCAAAGAATCCAAGAGAATAAGAAAGAGAGAATGCGAGAGTGAGTGCAAAAGGTTACAGCGAGATAATTTATCAGAGAAAAAAATAGGTTTTGAAGAAAGACGTAACAGTACAGCTGAACTGTTGCTGATACTTCAGTGGGATTCTATTTCATACATTGAATATAGAACAGCACAGGCCCTTCTGCCCATGATGTTGTGCCAAGTATTTATCTTAATCTAAAATCAACCTAACATACATACCCCTCAATTTACTGCGGTCCATGTGCTTCTCCAGCAGTCGCTTAAATATCCCTTGATGTATCTGACTCTACTACCATTTCATGCACTCTCTACTCTCTACATAAAGAACCTACCTCTGCCATCTCCCCTATACCTTCCTCCCATCACTTTAAAATCGTGAACCCTCTGTGACAGCCATTTTTGCCCTGGGGAAAAGTCTCTGGCTATCTACTCTATCTGTGCCTCTCATTACCTTGTACATCTCCATCAAGTCACGCCTCTTCCCTCTTCTCTCCAGTGTGAAAAGCCCTAGCTCACTCAACCTTTCTTCATAAGACATTCCCTCCAATCCAGGCAGCATCCTGGTAAATCTCCTCTGCACCCTCTCTAAAGCATCGACATCCTTGCTATAGTGAGGCAAACAGATTTGGACCAAATATTCTAAATGTGGTCTAACCAGAGTTTTATAGAGCTATAGCAAAACCTTGCGACTCTTAACCTCAATTCCCCTGTTAACGAAAGCTAAGACTGCACACATCTTCTCAACAACCCAATCAACGTGGGTGGCAACTTTGTACATGGATCTATGTACATGGACTCCAAGACCCTGTCGTTCCTCCACACTGCCAAGAATCCTGTCTTTAACCCTGTATTCAGCATTCAAATTCGATCTTCCAAAATGAATCACTTCGCATTTATCCAGGTTGAACTCTATCGGCCACTTCTCAGCCCAGCGCTGCATCCTGTTAGTGTTTTGTTGTAGCATGCAACAGGCCTCAACACTATTTACAACACCAGTGACCCTTGTGTCATCGGCAAACTTACTAAGCCACCCTTCCATTTCTTTATCCAAGTCATTTGTAAAAACTACAAAGAGCCGAGGCCCATGAACAAATTCCTGCGGGACACCACTGGTCACCGACCTCCAGGTGGAATACTTTCCATCCACTACCACTTGCTGTCTTCTTTCAGCCAACCAATTTTGTTTCCAGACAGCTAAGTTTCCCTGTATCCCTTACCTCCTAATGTTCTGGATGAGCCTACTATGGGGAACCTTACCAAATGCCTTTTTGAAATCCATATACACCACATCCACTGCTCGACTTTTGTGAACTTGTCTCGTCACATCTTCAAACAACTCAATAAGGCTTATGAGGCATGACCTGTCCCTCATAAAGCAATGCTGACTATCTTTAATCAAACTATGCTTTTTCCAAATAGTCATACATCCTATCTCTCAGAATCCTTTCCAGTACCTTGCTTACCACAGACGGACTGGTCTGTAATTCCCAGGGATTTCCCGATTCCCTTTCTTGAACAGAGGAACAACATTCGCCTCCCTCCAATCATCCGGTACTATTCGCGTTGAGAGTGAGAATGCAAAGATCATCGCCAGAGGCACAGTAATCTCAGTCCTCACTTGCAATAGTAATCTTGGATATATCTGGTCCGGCCCTGGGGACTTATCTATATTGATGCTTCCCAGAATTTCCAGCACATCCACTTTCTTCATACCAATCTGTTCAAGCCTATTACACAGTGGTACACAGTGTTCTCACTATCAACAAGGTCCCTCTTTCTAAGGAATACTGAAGTAAAAATTCATTTAAGGCCACCCCTACCTCTTCAGACTGCAGGCACAAGTTCTCTCCACTATTCCTGATCAGGCTTACCCTCTCTCTTATTATTCTCTTATTCTCTCTCTTAGGGATTGCTATTAGAACAAGAGACAATGTATCAGAGAAAGGAGAAGTCAGAAAACAGGAGGAAAGGAAATAGAGGGGAACAAAAATTATCCTCAAAAACTAAGACAATAGATTGTCACTTCGTTCAGTGATAATTACGAATCAGATTATGGATTAAGGGACTGCTTTATGACTTCACAGCAGTAAATAAACACAGTACTGAGGGAGTGCTCCAATATCAGAACTGCCACCTGGGAGTTTCTCTCAGCAGAATGCAAAGGACCCCTGGTTCCATTTGACAGGCAGGGGATTATACTGCTGTCCTGGTCAAAACTCAACAGATTTACCTGTTCAATTATCTCATTTGCTGTTTCTGTGGGACAGTAATGCATACAAATTGATTTCTCCAAAAACAACAACTCTTCAGGCGTGAAACATTCTGGAAAGTCCTTAGTATCTGAAAAAGACTGCAGTCTTCTCTTGATAACTCAAAGCCTTTTATATCCCCAAATTAAAATGTAGGGATCAGGGCCCCACAAGATACAGTTCCAAGTCAGTGGTGGTTTGCATCTCACACTGTTCTGGGACACTTTGGAATTTGAAATGGAAACTACTCTTCATGTAATATCTGGGCTCTTCATAAGGTGGAGCCATAACACTGCAATGGGACAAAACTGTATACACAGGGATGGAAACAGAGAGCAAGGCATGCCTGTAATTTACCTTTGAAATAGCTCATTCATTGACTAATTAATAAATAGTTAAAAATACACTTCACAGCAGAGACAGTCACCGGAAGGAGGCTGACCGAAAGCTTGTATGCTCTAATAGAGGGGAATGTGGAGATCAAGAAGGGATTCCAAAGCACAGGATGCAAGGGATTAATGGCATGACCACACTGATTGGGCAAAGAAAAAATGCACAAAAGGACGAAACTATAGCAATGGAGATACTTAGGAGCTCAACGAGGGAATACCTTTCAGTATTATATGGGGCACAATCAATATGGCTGACATGGTGGCTCAGTGGTTTGCACTACCACCTCACAGTACCAGGGCTTGATTCCACCTTGGATGAAGTTTATATACACTCCCTGTGTGTGCATGGGTTTCCTCCAAGTGCTCCGGTTTCCTCCCACAGTCTAAAGATGTGCAGTTTAGGCGGATTGGCCATGCTAAATGGGCGGCACGGTAGCACAGTGGTTAGCACTCCTGCCTCACAGCGCCAGAGACCCGGGTTCACTTCTCGTCTTGCACATTCTCCCCATGTCTGCGTGGGTTTCCTCCGGGTTTCCTCCCACAGTCCAAAAACGTGCAGGTTAGGTGAATTGGCCATGCTAAATTGTCCGTAGTGCAGGGGAATGGGTCTGGGCGGGTGGGCCAAATGGCAGATAAGGTCTCAGTTTAATGTTTCTTCAAGGTACCTCCAACAGCGCGCACTCCTTCAGTACTGCACTAACATTTCAAGCTCTGGGGCAAGACTTGAACCCAAAACTTCATGACAGAACTGGTGAGAATGTTACCAACTGAGCCTCGACAGACAGTCATAGATTTAAACAGCACGGAAACAGACCTTTCAGTCCAACCAGTCCATGCTGAACATAATCCCAAACTAAACTAGTTCCACCTGCCTGCTCCTGGCACATATCCCTCCAAACCTTTCCTATTCACGCATTTATCCAAATGGTTTTTAAAAATGGATCTGTACCTGCATCCATCACTTCCTCAGGAAGTTCATTCCACATGCAAACTGCTGTAAAAAAATATTGCCCCCATGTCTTTTTTAAATCTCTCTCCTCTCACCTTAAAAATGTGCCCCCAGTCTTGAATTTCCCCATCCTAAAGAAGAAAGCAATTACCATTAACTATCTACATGCATCACTATTTTATAAACTTCTAGAAGGTCACCCCCAACCTCCTACATTCCAGTGAAAAAAAAAGTCCCAGCTTGTCCATCCTATCTTCATAACTCAAACCTTCCATATCCAGCAACAACCAGGCAAATCTCTTCTGAACTCTCTTCAGCTTAATAATATCCATCCTATAACTGGGCAACCAGATTTTTTTTAAGTATGACAGTGAGGAATGCAGTACTTCTGGAACTGGTGAATGACTGTTAGGTCAGGGAGGACAGGTTGTTAAGAGAACAGGACTTGGCACTGGGAAGGAAATGGGTAACAGAATTTTGGAATCACGGAAGTTTTCTGAACGCCAGAGACTAGGTTGACTGTAAGGAGACCATTGCGATAATCAAGTCCAAAGAGGACATAATTATGGATGAGACAATCAGTAGCAGATAAGCAGCATAAAAGGAGGCAAGAGCAGGTGATATAACAGTAGAAACAGACAGCTTCTTCATTAGAGAACACATGGGGTCATGGGCTAAGAAGCCTGCACAGATTCCTGAGGTTGTAAGAAATCTGGCTCGATTTGAGACAGAGGCCAAAGAATGTAACATAACATTGATTTTGTGCACAGTCCAAAGACAATCAATTTTTTTTAATCATGGGATGAGGGCATTACTGACTGGGCCTGCATTTATTTCCCATCCCTAATTGTCGAAGGGCAGCTAAGAATCAACCACGTTGCTGTGGGTCTGGAGTCATACGTAGGTCCGACCACGAAAGGATGGCAGCTTCCTTCCCTAAAAGGCCTTAGTTGGGTTTTTCCTAACAATTGACAATGGATTCATGATCATCAACGCCAGATTTTTATTGAATCTAAATTCCACCATCTGCTGTGATGGGATTCGAACCCAGGTCCTCAGCACATTACCTAGGTCTCTGGATTAATAGTCTCGTCATTAGGCAGCCACCTCCCCTACTGGTTAACTGGAGGTGGGGTGCATGTCACTGGCAAAGAGGACACAGAGTTTGTGGCAGGATCCTACACCATGTTTAACTGGAGAAAATTATGGTTAATCCAAACAAGGATTGCAACAGGACTCCAGCAATGCATAAACAGCATAGGTAGCACAGGTCACAAAGAGTCATGATGGTCATCACTGTGGATATTGCCAAGGGCTACATTTGAAATGTTGTAATTTGTTCAATGAGTGGGGAGATTGTAGACAAGGCCAGTAATTTACCGTTCAGCAGATGATACTGAGACACTTCTTGAAATGCTGCAGTGAAGGCAATGCAGAATGCAATGAGGGAGAGGTGTTTTTAGGATGAGGAAGAGGAAACGGACAAATGAATTCTTCAGAAGTAGGTGACAGCAATGGATGAGAAGCCTCTCAACATGATCGGATAAATAAGATCGAGCCAAGCAAGGCAATCTACCTGAAATTTAAAATAGAAAAGATTTGACAAGGATACTCAATTGTGTTAATGGTCCCAGACAATCTTCATAGAGTCCGATGTTCCAAGCCATTTAATATTTCAAGCTTGTTCCACCATTTTTAAAAATTATTCATTCATGGGATGTGGCCATCATAACCAGGTTATTACCAAATGCCCATCTCTGCTTGCCCTGGAGAAGTTGGTGTTGATCTGCCTTTGTGAACCACTGCAATCCTTGTAGTATAGGTACGCCCAAAGAGTTTTAAGGAAGGAGATTATGCAAAGGTGTTATGACTAAATAGGACACTAATTCAGTTTATCCACATTGGTTCAATTATTTGTAATACAACCGACTAACAAAAATTTTCCAACCTTAGATTTAAATCATTAACTGAGCCCAATCCACTGTTTTACATGAGCAACAGTCTTACCCATACTTTTCATGAACTGTTTCCTAAATTCTCTCATAATTAATGTGGTTCTGATTTTTCTGGCCCCTTATCTTCAGATTCGCTGCAACAGCAGAAAAGCTTTCCATGTGCCCTGTCTTCCAAAATCTTAAAAACTCAACTTCTGGAGAGACAACCCAGACTCGGAAGGTGATAAATTGATTCACAGGAAATAGAAGGGAAAGGTGAGGCAGTAGTTTAGAAGGGCAGGAGAGATGAGGGTTTTTCTTGAGAAATTGAAATTAAGACAGTTGCTTTGGATAACCTCCCGAGCCAAGTGCATTCTGAAGGAAGAACGCCTCATCTTCCGCCTCAGAACACTTCCACCCCAGGGCATCAATGTGGACTTCACTAGTTTCCTTATTTCCCCTTCCCCCCACCTTACACCAGTTCCAACCTTCCAGCTCAGCACCGTCCTCATGACCTGTCCTACATTCCAATCTTCCCACCTAACCGCTCCACCCTCCTCTCCGACCTATCACCATCATCCCCACCTCCATCCACCTATTGCACTCTTCGCTACCTTCTCCCCAGCCCCACCCCCACTCCCATTTGTCTTTCCACCCCGGAGGCTCCCAACCTCATTCCTGATGAAGGGCTCCTGCCCGAAACGTCAATTTTCCTGCTCCTCGGAAGCTGCCTGACCTGCTGTGCTTTTCCAGCCCCACTCTAATCTTGCGTGCATTCTTCACACTGGCCCACCTAAGTAGTGGGGCAGGAGATGTGGCAGGCAACAGTTTAATGGAAATAGGGCAAAGGACCTATTGGTAAGGACCCTCTTGTGGCACAGTGGTAGAGTCCCTATCCCTGGATGGGAAAGCCAGGTTCATACCCCACCTGTTCTCGAGGTTGACTTGGGAAAAATAGGTCAAAAATCAAGGAAACAGGAATTGGATGACAATGACACAAAAAGCACTGAGGCAGCACAATGGAAATATTAGATTAGATTAGATTAGATTACTTACAGTGTGGAAACAGGCCCTTCGGCCCAACAAGTCCATAGAGATGGGAGTTTGGGGTTAGATAGGTCCGAGTCAAAGATTGGCTGCGTGAACATCAGACAACGCTAAACGGATAGTTTGTGACTTGAGGTCAATGAACTGTATTTGTTAGAGATAAGGATGGAGTGAGTAAGATATAAAAAACACAGAAACGCAAAGAAACTATTTAGGTCCTCAGGATTAGGACTGTTGTAAGCTCCAGTTAACTATGTTTGACCCATAACCTGTTCATGCTCTTAACAAATAAAACTATACAACTCTGGTTGCCTTCTGGGCAAAACCAAGCCTTCTGTAATGCTTTGGATTAAAAAGTGCTTCTTGCTTTCAGTCCTTAGTATTTTCACTCGCTCTGTGATTCCACATTCGTGTTCTGGCTGGCCTGATCAGAGCATGCAGCTTCTTCACTTCTACCTGAGCAAATTCTTTTAAATATATTGAATATCTCAATTACTGCATCCTGTTCTCAAGGAAAACATACAACTTTATGCAGGTAAAAACAATGACTGAAGATGCTGGAAACCAGATTCTGGATTAGTGGTGCTAGAAGAGCATAGCAGTTCAGGCAGCATCCGAGGAGCAGGAAAATCAACGTTTCAGGCAAAAGCCCTTCATCAGGATGCTCGGAACGTCGATTTTCCTGCTCCTCGGATACTGCCTGAACTGCTGTGCTCTTCCAGCACCACTAATCCAGAATACAACTTCATGCAACCTGTTGTCTTTATAATATAACCCTTTGGCCCCATTGTAATTTTGATAAATCTTCTCTGTCCCCCCTCTAGGCCCATATATGCACACATGCTTGGGGTGGGGGGTTGGGTGCCACTGACAAAGAGGACACGTAACGTTACACGTGCATATGGGTATTAATCACAAAGCTCCCATGCAAGCAACTGCAGTGTCCAGAACTGAACTCAGTAATTCCAATATCGTCTAATCAAGGGCTCTATACAACTGAAGCATAACTTCCTTTTCTATTCCACACGGTGACAGAATAGAGTTTAGTACAGTGTGGTCTCTTATCATGTTTATGTTCCTTTGTAATTTCCTGATTACATCTAGACAACTTAACCCGCCTCTTCACTTCAGTCAGCAGTTGGATTCAAGAGTAAACCCTCGGAGTTTCTCAGTATCTGGTTCTTCAACTCCCCAAACGACAAAGCTCAGTGTCAGGAGAGAGTGGCAGGCACAGTGGCACAGTGGTTAGCACTGCTGCCTCACAGCGCCAGAGACCCGGGTTCAATTCTCGACTCAGGCGACTGACTGTGTGGAGTTTGCACATTCTCCCCGTGTCTGCGTGGGTTTCCTCCGGGTGCTCCAGTTTCCTCCAAGGATGTGCAGGTTAGGTGAATTGGCCATGCTAAATGGCCTGTAGTGTTAGGTAAAGGGGTAAATGTATGGGTGGGTTGCGCTTCAGTGGGTCGGTGTGGACTTGTTGGGCCGAAGGGCCTGTTTCCTCACTGTAAGTAATCTAATCTAATCAAACTATTCTAATAGCTCCTCACCAGTTCATTAGTATTAGCAAATCAGCATTGGGAACGTACAAATGTGGAAAAAGCAGTGATTGAATTATCCGACTATGACTGTCGAGCAAAGTATCTTCAGAATATAATAGCCCTATAATTACAAAAGAAACTGACCTGTAATTAGCAGCATAGAAACTGACAATATTGCTATAAATAATCACTAAACCATCATTTAGAGAGATTAGATGGAAGGGTGTAGAGTTGAATATCCTCTACAATTCAAAGTAGCTCTAACTTTCACATGTTACCCTTGTCTGTAAAGTTATGGAAAGGGCACTTTCCTAACCACAGTACTACAAAAGTTACAGCAACAGAGACATCAACAAAAGAACTGTATCTAAAGCAACCAGATTCATTTCGCCTGCAAGCAACAAACTGCAGTCAGAAAGTTCACTTCCAGTGATGTCAGTTATCGTACTTCTCCACAGTCATTTCCTCAACCAAAATAGAAGGAGGACATGACTAAGGAAGCATCAACTGCAGAACAGGCTCGTTCATCTCTTTACTCACCCCTGGCCGAGTACCCAGTCCTGAGCAGGGAAAAAAATGAAAAAGTTTTCTGTGGGTGTATGCTTTTCATGCTGACGGAATAACTAATGGGTGAAATAAAATTGTATGATCTTAAATTTCCCTTCATCTCCATTGCCCTATTTCCAAGGGGTTTTATCTAGCTCAGAAAATATGTGTTTAAGGTACAGAATATCAACAAACATATATCAATTGTCAAAAACGTAAGAGAGAGGGGGCTAAAGTATAAATGTTTTTTGATAGCTGCCTACATTAAAACATTTGTATGTAGGGTTAGTCGAACAGTACGAAACATATGACTAACTTTACGACAAAATGATTAGACTTTTGTAAACTTCACGTTTGGAGTTATGCTGATGCAGACAGAATAACAGCTTCCCCTGATAACGGTACTTCGTGAATGCATGAACAATTATTCAACTTTAAAACTACTGCAAACAATACCCCAACCCGTCGCAGTGAAAATGGAACCACGTCCTGTTCCCTCTCATTCTCGACATTCCGATATTTTCCAGAAACCTATCGCGGGTGTCGAAACACCAGACCCGGGGAAGCAGACCAGAAGCTAATGCATCAGTCGTACGTCTCGACGCTGACAATAAAGTCGGAAACAGCAATGTACTTTGCTTTCGTTTGAATATGTGCAGTCTGGGGGGAAAAAAAACAGCAGAGCGCGAAAAAGAGAAAAACAAAGAAAAGCAGACAGGAAGAAAAAGTTACAACTTCAACATGTAACGACTTTGACAGTAACAAGGCGATTCCCTGGGAGTGTTAATGCTGGAAATAATACAATGCAAAACTTTAAATTAATAGGGAGGATCTGTCTTTCTCCTATTCCAGTCCGGAATGTTTCCCTCCCTTTCTCTCTCTCCCCCCCACTCCTGAAATTACACAAACTGTAACTTTCGGTCGAATGCATCATTTCGTTTCAAAGCCTAAAACCGCAGCAACGATCTGCACTAGGAACATCTCGGAGCTGGATTTGGTTGTTTGCAAATGTTAGACAAGAATGTTAACCCAAGCGGAAACTTTGTTTTCAAAGAAAAGTAACTTTTTTTTCAAAAACTTCTTACCTCTCCCTATTTCCAGACAGTCCAGCGGCTTCTCACCGTCACTGGGGGAAGATTTTAACCACCTCCTAGGACTAGCCTCGAACCCTCTCCCTGTGTCCCAAATCATCCCGTTACCCCCCGGGTGAGAGTAACATGGTCAGGTAGGGCGGGATTTCCCTGAGCGGAAACTCTCCTCCCAATCCCGAGCTGACAGTAGAAGCGATTGCAAATATTCCCAAATATAACAGGCGCATCGAGGGCTGCTATCTGACTCATAATGTGTGTAGCTTCTGTCTCAACAACGCTGGGGCACAAAGTTAAACGAATTTTATCCTTTTACTGAGTTTTATTTTCCCACTTAAAAGTACGTAAGAATGTAAAGTTCCACCGCACACATGGGTATTATTCACAAAGTCCCCTTGCAAGCAACTGCATGTTTCAGTTTTTCATAAAACTAAGCCTGGCGAGTCTAACTAAAGTGACAGACGGTAAGAAGGTCTGTGACATAACATTGAGGACGTTGGTTGTTTGGGAAAGGTTTTGGCTGAAATCTTCCCAATTCCTGATCATCAGAGATCGATTGTTGTAGTAATTGGGATTGTGAAGAGGTCAGAGTCAAGATTGGAGTGGTGCTGGAAAAGCACAGCAGGTCAGGCAGCATCTGAGGTGCAGGAAAATAGACATTTCCGGCAAAACCCCTTCATCAGGAGGTCAGCCAGGTGGACATCATAGAATATGAGTTCTCTGATTGTGGCTGTTACTCTGATCCAATCAGAGACCCCTAGCTGACAGAGATTAAACTGGAGTCTCAAGGGCAGTGCTTGTCACTGGCCAACCGGGTGTTTTCCTATCTTCCTGGTGGTGGAAATTGAATAAAGATCCGTGCACTTTGTGTCTGTCACTGTGTCTCACACCTGCACACACACACCATGGGTGCTGGGGAAAAATAAGCACTACCGCAGTTAGGCGGTAGTGTGGGGTTAAATAAAAAAAAGAGCAGGAGGGTCACTGTGTCTCACAACTGCACACAAAAAAAAATAAACAGGAGTCTCTGGAGTTGTTCAGGGAAAGGTGGGCGCCACAGGGAGTGGAGTGCATTATTTCCCCCTACAACTCTATTTTGATTTAGTCCCTGCCCTCCCCTTCACTGTTTTGATCACACAGCATTGCCCTTTGATGTGAAGGGCACTGCTTGCCACTGGCCACTCGGGTGTTTTCCTACTTTTCCTGGTGGTAGATATTGAATAAAGATTTGTACACTGTGTCTCACTGTGTCTCACACCTGCACACACACACCAAGAAAAAGAGAAAAAAAAATACAAACAGGGGATTCCAACTCTATTTTAATTTAATCCCTGCCCTCCCCATCACTAATTGCTTCCGCAGCATTGCCCTTTGATGTGAAGGGCACTGTTTGTCACTGGCCACTCGGGTGTTTCCTTTCTTCCTGGTGGTGGGAAATGAATAACGATTTGTACACCTTGTGTCTCTCACTGTGTCTCACACCTGCACACACACAACATGGGTGCTGGGGAAAAAAATAAGTACTACCGCAGTTAGGCGGTAGTGTGGGTGTTAATTAAAAAAAAGAGAAAAAAGACAAAAAAGCATAAACAAGAGTCTCAGAGGTTCTGGACACTCAGAGAGCCAGTTCAGAGGAAACCAGACCATTGTCAAGTACCATGCTTGTGTAAATAAAGGGTGACTTGATGACCGGATTCCGGCCTCTGTGGAATTATTTCTGATGTGAGTTGTCATTTGGAAATGTGCTTGTTTGTGCAGCCTGGGACCCTTCGCTCAATGTCTGATTTGAACCTAGCATGCTTACCCTGGAAACGTATTTGGAACAATGAATATGTGAGGACACTGTTGATCTTTCAAAAATGTCCATCCATTCAGACAAATCAAAACAGACCTCTGGATCCGATTGGATTTGAACCCAGAAACAAACAGAAATAGAAATCACTGGAAGAAGTTCAGCAAGGTCTTGCAGCACCTGTGGAGGGAAAATAGCATTAATGTTTTGAGTCTAGTGACCCTCCTTCAACTCAGAAGAAGGGTTTTGAAGAAGAGTCACTGGACTAGAAACCTTTATGCTATTTTCTATCGACTGATGCTGCAAGACCTGCTGAGTTTCTCCAGCAATTTCTGTTTTTGCTTGTTTTAGATCTCCAGTATTGCAGTTCTTTGTTTTATTTTAACCAGACCTTCTGCCCCAGAGGTAGAGCCACTACTGGAAGAACCCAATGTAAAGTCACTGTACACTTGTGAATAGCTATAAATGTGTGTCCCCATTGTGCTTTCAGTTATAGAGAGAGAGAGGTTTTTAAGATGTATACACATGAAACATTGAGAAACAAATGAACAGTTGAAATTTTGTGTGGATTTTGAGAACTGTATGAAATTCAGTTACTGTAAGAAATAGGAGGAGAAAGTGAGGTCTGCAGATGCTGGAGATCAGAGCTGAAAATGTGTTGCTGGAAAAGCGCAGCAGGTCAGGCAGCATCCAAGGAACAGGAAATTCGACATTTCGGGCATAAGCCCTTCATCAGGAATGAAGGGCTGATGAAGGGCTTATGCCCAAAACGTCAAATTTCCTGTTCCTTGGATGCTGCCTGACCTGCTGCGCTTTTCCAGCAACACATTTTCAGCTACTGTAAGAAATAGCAAGGAATAAAGAAGGACAGAACTATTATCCTCAGGGTGAATCAGAATGGCTGTAGATTTCTCACTCCTTGCTCCTGTAGAAATAAGAAGTGACGAGAGTTGGGCACCTTCCAGCCTCAAAGGTGAAATTGAGATTGCCACAGAACAGAAAACCTGAACAGTTAAGACTGGCAATTTTTAACAGGGCTAGGCAAACTAGTGGGCGGCACGGTGACACAGTGGTTAGCACTGCTGTCTCACAGCGCCTGAGACCCGGGTTCAATTCCCGACTCAGGCGACTGACTGTGTGGAGTTTGCACGTTCTCCCCGTGTCTGCGTGGGTTTCCTCCGGGTGCTCCGGTTTCCTCCCACAGTCCAAAGATGTGCAGTCAGGTGAATTGGCCATGCTAAATTGCCCGTAGTGTTAGGTAAGGGGTAAATGTAGGGATATGGGTGGGATGCCTTTCGGCGGGTCGGTGTGGACTTGTTGGGCCGAAGGGCCTGTTTCCACACTGTAAGTAATCTATACTACAAGCTGTATTGTGTTCTAGACCTTATTGAAGAGCAGAAAGACATTAGGTGGAAATGTATTGAAGACCTTGTATGATCTATCTCCAGCCCTCCAGTTACTTAGGAATGTGTTCAGTGGCAGAGTTCAGGAAAAGAAGATGATTATTAATTAATATTGCAATCAAAATTGTGTAAGCTTACATTCTCAAGCTTATGAAGAGTATGTGTCAGCAGACTGGGAAACTCATCAAATTGTCTCCACAGTCCAATAGAAAAGAAGCCCTGGAAGCTATCAGTTTAGCAGAAAGTTAAAGAATTAAGATAGGACTGTTATTTCCCTGCACTTGAGTCTCTACTGAATAGTATTTGGAAACGGGTTAAGTTTGTTTTAAAGTTTGTGTTAAGATCATTTTAGCTGCAATGTATATGCTGTTTGGTTAGTTTGTTTACTTTCTTTTATGCATTAAATTTATGGATTTGTCTCATTACTCCAACTATAATTTCTCCATTTACCAAGTCACTTTTTAAACCAACTCAGTGTCTTGAGACCTCCATATGTACCATCAATTAATATTTTGTCTTTTATTATCACCCCTGGAAGACAAATTATATCATGATCCGTATTAGGCTGCTCCAGTATCTCTTGATTTACCTCCTAGACTTGAACAATAAGGAAATAGTTCTCACTTTGAGATAAAATATTCAGAGCCCATGATCATTTGATTTTTTTTATCACTAGTTGATAAAAAATATTCCCAACTCATCTTTCCCTGCTTAGTAGATTCTAAGTATATTCTGTTCAAAATATTGGCAAAGTCTTAACACACATTTCCTTTCCTGATGCATCCTTTTCTGAGGATTTCGTAGACATTCCTACTATTACAATTGGTCTCCCATTCAAGCTCTAGCAACTGACTTTGGTACATCTTATCTTATTGCAGCAGAAACACATTATTTCCTTACTCATCCATCCCTTTTGGTTGGTTGCAAGAAAGCTAACTTGGAAAGTATTCCAAGCTCAATGAGCATGTGTTTTAAAGAAGCCAAGTTAAGCAGGCTTCTTGAATTAACAAAAGGACTGAGTTCATTAATTACTAACGCACGAGACATACAACCAGAACAGGAACAACAGGTGAATCCAAAAAGATAAAAGTTATTTTTAAAAATCCATGGATCCATCTCTGAATTGCTCATGAATTGTACATTGCAACTGTTGCAGTGGAGGTTATTGGTAGTATTGATATTGATAGTTGAACAGTTGTTTTTTTTTAAGAACCTTGATTTTAAAGGATGGTCAAAGTGCCTTTGAACAGATTCTTTTTTTTAAATTGGTTGCAATACTCAGAATTAGAGAGGGTCTTTACCTGTGATACAGCATAACTAGAGGATAGTTCTTTGACTGCAATGTATCTCCGCATTCAGTCCCTCTAGTCCATTCCAGTAGAATTAAAACAGGTTTTCATTTAACCTCTGTCCTTATGAGACTTAAAAGTACAAGATGTGTCTGCAGTTTGGGACCTAATCCATAGGGGAAGGCTTGCCGCTGAGCAAGGGTCATCAGCCTCTCATTATATTTCTGGTCACCAGAGATGACAAGTCCAGTTTATCTTAAGTTAATTTGACAGCTTTCGCTGTTCCATCTCATTGGATCCACACAGAATTGTTTCACACTTGCAGCTACCAGGCCCCTACAACAATCTTTGTGAATTATACAAAGAAATACAATTAGTTCCATGTTCAAATTGTATCTCACTTATTCAAGTGAATATTGAGTGATTTGGGAATAAAACAATTGATCATTGCCCAAAACTCAAGGTGTGTTAGAAATTGGATCTTTGAAGATTACAATTAAAACTAATGACTGGGATAAAATAATTCTTTTGTTACAGTTTGCCATTAGGCTTGTCCCTAATGAGTCCACAGGATTCAGTCCCTTTGAATTGATTTGTGGGCATGAAGTCAGAGAATTAGCAAATTGTTTAAAGAGAAATTTATAAACCAATTTTCAGAAACTGCCCTTTCAGCCCACATTTCGAGTTTCAGAGAGAAACTAACCTCAGCATTTGCGCTGGTCAAAATCATCTGGAAAGCGTTCAACAACAATGAAAACTGGAGCAAACAAAATAAAATTAAACTTCAAAACTGTGTGCTGGAGACAAGGTATTAATATTATTATCTGTCTCTGGAGAATCAGTAAAAGCAAAGTTCATTGACTTCATCAAATCAAGAAAAAACTCAATGATGTGAATAATGTAGTGACTGGAATCATAGAGATGTACAGCATGGAAACAGACCCTTTGGTCCAACTCATCCATGCCAATCATATATCCTACATTAATCTAATCCCATTTGCCAGAATTTGGCCCATCTCCCTCTAAACTCTTCCTATTCATATACCCATCCAGGTGCCTTTTAAATGTTGCAATTGTAGTTGCCTCCACCACTTCCTCTGGCAGCTCATTCCGTACATGTACCACCCTCTGTGTGAAAAAGTTGTCCCTTAGGTTCCTTTTAAGTCTTTCCCCTCGCACCCTAAACCTATGCCCTCTAGTTCTGGAATCCCCAACCCAGGGAAAAGACCTTGTCTATTTACGCCATCCATGCTCCTCATGATTTTATAAACTTCTATGAGGTCACCCCTCAAGCCTTCAATGCTCCAGGAAAAAAAGCCTCAGCCTATTCAGTCTCTCTCTATAACTCAAACCCTTCAACCCTGGCAACATCTTTGTAAATTTTTTCTGAGCCGTTTCAAGTTTCACAACATCCTTCCTAGAGATGGGAGACCAGAATTGCACACAATATTCCAACAGTGGCCTAAACAATGTCCTGTACAGCCGCCACATGACCTCCCAATACTCAATGCTCTGACCAATACAGGAAAGCATACCAAACGCCTTCTTCACTATCTTTCCTACCTGGGGCTCCACTTTCAAGGAACTATGAACTGCACACCAAGGTCCTTTTGTTCAGCAGGACCTTACCATTAAATGTATACATCCTGTCCTGATTTGCCTTACCATAAAGCAGCATCGCACATTTATCTAAATTAAACTCCATCTGACACTTTTTGGTCCTCCAAGCCATGCACCTTCCTGACATGGAAATAAATCATTGTTCCTTCACCGTCACGGAGTCAAAACCCTTCGTGACTGCATTGAGTGAGTAACTACACCAGATGGACTGTAACCATTCAAGAGTGCAGCTTACCACCACCTTCTTAAGGACAACCAGAGATGAACAATAAATGCCAGCTCAGCCAGTGAAGCCCATATCACCTGAATGAGTTAAAAAAGAACACTGAGTTAACATGTTAAACTAGCTTAGGACTGGTTAACTGATTTAAACTAGATATGAGAAAGTGTTATAACAGATAGCATCTAGATCAATGATCCACGGCTGCAGACTACAGAATTAATAACTTAGGACAAACTAGTTCCTCCTAGAGACATTTCTATCTCAATAGATGGAGCTATTCGAAGTTTCTGTGTTAAGCCTTTCAGGCCAACTGTCTTAAATGAGCAGATTGATGGCTCAGCAGTTAGCACTGCTTCTCACTGTGCCAGGGACTTAGGTTTGATTGTAGCTTGGGTAATGATCTGGGCAGAGTTTGTATGTGTTCCCTGTTTCCGCCAGGTGTTCTGGTTTCCTCCCATTGTCCATGTGCAGGTTAAGTGGATTGGGCATACTAAATTGTCACAAAGTGTCTTGGAATGTGCAGGTTAGGTGGATTAGCCATGGCAAATGGAGGGTTGCAGAGATAGGTGTGGACAGGATGCCCTTCAAAGGGTCAGTGCACAACAGGTGGGCCAAATGGCCTCTTTCTGCGCAGAAAGGATTCTATGATTATAACAACATTGTCGGCTTAATATTTTTGTTTAAATAGATTAACACTTACTGCAACACAAATTCCCAGCTCGGTGAACAGAACCACAACAACACGGTGCGCTGCCTCACAGCGCCAGAGACCCGGGTTCAATTCCCGCCTCAGGCAACTGACTGTGTGGAGTTTGCACATTCTCTCCGTGTCTGCGTGGGTTTCCACCAGGTGCTCCAATTTCCTCCCACAATCCAAAAATGTGCAGGTTAGGTGAACTGGCCACGCTAAATTGCCCGTAATGTTAGGTGAAGGGGTAAATGTAGGGGAATGGGTCTGGGTGGGTTGCTGGTCGGTGTGGATTTGTTGGGCCGAAGGGCCTGTTTCCATGCTGTAAGTAATCTAATCTAATTTTACTCTGTGATGAACAGAATACAATAACATTTTCATCTACTTGTTTGGTGATAAGGCTGATGATGTTGGGGAGGAAATAATGTGAGTTTGAATACACATTTCACAATTAGTACACTTTACTTATATTTATGGGAAGTGAATAATAAGGTATAAAAATTATTCCGGACACGTATTTGAAAATCAGTACTGAAATCATAGGTTATTCAGGACTGCATCTGATTTCAGGATCAGCCTCCATTTTAATGTATCCATGAGGAGCTGTTCCGGCCTCATATTACCAAATGAGCCTCTCACGTCCAAATGCTGCCATTGCAGCACTAACAATGACATTTCTGCTGCTATATATCTGTGCATTGCAATCCCATTGATAGCCCCAGCTCCTGGCCCCTCACACTATTCAACTTCTGCTCCAAATCTCATCCCCTGCTGCTTTTTGCTTGTCATCAGATTGCAATCTGGCAGATAGGGAAAGCATTAGGCCACAGCTCACTTGCTCTTCATGTTATAACATGCCAAGGACTCCAGATGCAAAATGCCTTTTCATAAAGTGAAGTGTAAGATGAAAACAAACTGAAACAGCCAAGCAAAAGCATGAGTAAAAAAAGTGCTACCAAAAGACAGAAAACAAAGGAAAAAGTTTTCAGCATGGAACAAAGGAAAGCAAGAAGCCCTCTCTAGAGAGACAAAACAACATGAAAAATATTTTATCATAAGTTTATAATCTTCATTGTCTGAGAAATAATATTGTAGAATAGAAATTGTACAAAGTTAAAATGCTCAAGTTATTTACTTATAGTCAAAAATGGTAAATTGGCCCTTATGTTGATTCTAAACTTGTGGTGTGAATCCTTCATTTGTAAGTTGACATGTAGGGGCCATAGTGGTCATAGAATCATATAACACAAGTCAGTTTTAATAATATACCTGATATATAACTGCCTTGCAATGTCATCAAAACCTCAGTTTCCTCCTTCAAATGTGAACTCCAGCACGAATCCTGTGACCTGTGAAATGTGTGAAAGGTAAATGTCGGCTTGATATGCACAGCAAAACGACTGTGAACCCAAAGTATCAAACCTCATGGCACTACTTGAGCACAATAGGATTATCGGTAAATTTAGTTCCAAAGTGGAGTTTGACGTTTCAAGAACTGGATCAGGATCAGAGAATAGAATCTCCACAATTCAGAAAGTGACCATTTGGCTCATTGAGTCTGCACTGAGCCTGTGAAGAGCATCCCACCACATCATTGTATTTATCTTGGCTAATCCACCAAATCTGTCCATCCCTGGAAACTATGGGGCAATTCTTAGCATGGCCAACTCACATAACCTGCACATCTTTGGCCTGTGAGTCCTGGTGTTGTGAGGCAGCTGTGCTAACTGAGCTGCCCAGGGAATATGTTGCCAGGGAATATATATTTATTTTTTTTGGCTCCTTCAACATTTTTAATGATTACTGGAGATTTTAATCCTTAACCAAGGCTATATAGATTTCCTTAACCTAAAACCTACAGGACACACACAATCCTTCATCTTGTCATGAGTCCAGTTTAATTTAACAAGCTAATTTTTTATTTGTTGGTTTTTCCTGGTTGAAATTTACAGACCTGGTAGGGCAGTTTATAATGCTGTTTCCTGGAATTAAATCTTAAATTAGAATATCAGAATATATTCAAAGTACTAACTTGAAGTGTTAATGGGTACTTTGATTAAAGTTTATAGCCCCAGTGCTCATGCAATGTTCATGAGAAACTCATAAAATCAAATGGCTTGTTATGTATTTTTCCCAAAAGACATCAAGGTAATTCAAATTTATAATACAATCAAATCACCATTGATTAGGCCACTGTTGGAATATTGCGTGCAATCCTGGTCTCCTTCCTATCGGAAAGATGTTGTGAAACTTGAAAGGGTTCAGAAAAGATTTACAAGGATGTTGCCAGGGTTGGAGGATCTGAGCTACAGGGAGAGTCTAAATAGGCTGGGCTGTTTTCCCTGGAGCGTCAGAGGCCGAGGGGTGACCTTATAGAAGTTTACAAACTTATGAAGGACATGGATAGGATTAATAGACAAAGTCTTTTCCCTGGGGTTGGGGAGTCCAGAACTAGAGGGCATAGGTTTAGGTTGAGAGGGGAAAGATATAAAAGGGACCTAAGGAGCAACTTTTTCACACAGAGGGTGGTACGTGTATAGAATGAGCTGCCAGCTGATGTGTTGGAGGCTGGTACAATTGCAACATTTAAGAGGCATTTGGATTGGTATATGAATAGGAAGGGTTTGGAGGGATATGGCAAAAACAATGACTGCTGATGCTGGAAACCAGATTATGGATCAGTGGTGCTGGAAGAGCACAGCAGTTCAGGCAGCATCCAACGAGCAGGCCGGGTGCTGGCAGGTGGGACTAGATTGGGTTGGGATATCTGGTCGGCATGGGTTGGACGGAAGGGTCTGTTTCCATGCTGTACATCTCTATGACTCTAATAGGTGTCTTGTTGGGCAGTGATTGAGTCTCTACCTCTGAGCCAGGTTTAGGGTGAGAGGGCTAAGATATAAAAGAGCCCTAAGGGACAACATTTTCACACAGATGATGGCACGTGTATGGAATGAGCTGCCACAGGATGTGGTGGAGGCTAGTACAAATTGTAACATATAAAAGGTTTGGAGGGATATGGGCCAGGTGCTGGCAGGTGGGACTAGATTGGGTTGGGATATCTGGTCAGCATGGACGGGTTGGACCGAAGGGTCTGTTTCTGTGCTGTACATCTCTATGACTCTATTTCTCTATGACTCAAGTCTGACCTACTCCCAAAGTATGTAATAACACCTGAGAACAGGTAGATTAGGAAATATCTAAAAGTTACATTATTTTTTCAGAAAAGCACAATTTAATTGAAGGTAATATAAATTGAAACCATTGGGAATAGTCAGCAGGTCCACTACCAACTGTGGAGAGAGGAATAAATGTTTCAGATCTGCGACCATTGAAAGCTGATGAATTTCATTCGTATTTTATATTTTTATTTTAGATTTCTAACATTCCTTTTTTATTGCATTTTTTATTTCGTTGAAGTTGTTTTTTGCCTTTTTAATGAAAAACATACATAAATGATCAGCAGATTAGGTGAATTGGCCATGCTAAATTGCCCGTAGTGTTAGGTGAAGGGGTAAATGTAGGGGAATGGGTCTGGGTGGGTTGTGTTTCGGCAGGTCGGCGTGGACATGTTGGGCCGAAGGGCCTGTTTCCGTACAGTAAGTAATCTAATCTAATAAAAGATAATGTGGAAGAGTTTCAATAACTGCATGTTCAAATCAAGATTTTTCAGTGAAAGCTAGTAATCTCTGCACTCTTGATACTTGGCCAGTGAACAAACAAAGCCAAAAGAAAGGTTTTACTTTCCAAAAGAAGGCCTGGTCTCCAGGCAGAAGGAGTAAAGGTTATTTTACCCTCCCAGATCTCTTTCTGAATGCTTGGCCAGTCCTCTTGCGTCAAAGAGCAATGAGGAACAAATATGCACACAGCGCTGCATGCATACAAGCTCGTTCTTTGTGTTGTGAGGCCTCTCCATTCACAAAGGACGGCTGGAAGTAGTGTGACTAATGCACTATCCCAGGCCCTTTTGTTTGTGCCATAATAATTTCCATGTGAAAAGACATGACATTGAGTCCAGCTGGAAGAATGAAATGTTAGGTCAAATTACAGAACTCAATCACTGCCTCAATACATTGAGCTTTTGTATGGAATTGAAAGGGTGAATTTTGTTCCCAGTAATTCTTGAAAGACAAGTTATATCACTACTGAAATGGAAAGTAATGATCCCAAAATGTGAGTTTTTTTTTAAGAAGCTGCAGTTTCTGTTGTCTGTATATTTCTTCTATAATTTCATTCGCGTGTATATTTTAGACATGGCTTTGACCCTCAGGTTAAAGCACCACCAGACATCCGCCTCTAAGGAGAGAGTAGCCAGATGATTATAGTCATTTTTACTACCTTTCAAATTTGTACTTAAATTAAATACCAGGTACAATAACTTGGCACAACAGAAGATGGTTATTGTTGGAGGTCAGTCATCGCAGTTCCAGGACATAGAGTCAGAGTCAGAGAGATGTACAGCACAGAAACAAATGTTGTCCCTTAGGGCTCTTTTATATCTTTGCCCTCTCACCCTAAACCTGGCTCAGTGGTAGAGAGTAAAAAGTGAGGTCTGCAGATGCTGGAGGTCAGAGCTGAAAATGTGTTGCTGGTTAAAGCGCAGAAGGTCAGGCAGCATCCAAGGAACAGGACATTCGACGTTTCGGGCATAAGCCCTTCATCAGGAATGAAGGGCTGATGAAGGGCTTATGCCCGAAACGTCGAATTTCCTGTTCCTTGGATGCTGCCTGACCTGCTGCGCTTTAACCAGCAACACATTTTCAGCTCAGTGGTAGAGACTCTATCACTGCCCAACAAGAGACCTATTGATTTGATTGTATTATAAATTTGAATTACCTTGATGTCTTTTGGGAAAATCTCTCCGAGTTCCTCAAGGTAGTTTTCTAGGACCAATAAATAGGAAGTGACAAGTAACTTGTGTATCACACAAATGCCAGGCACCTGCCATCCTGATGAAGGGCTTATGCCTGAAACGTCAATTCTCCTGCTCTTCAGATTGTGCCTGACTCACTGACTGTCTCCAACAAGAGAGAACCCGAACCATTCAGTGGAGTTACCATTACCAAATCCCCCACTCTCAACATCCTGACTAAATTGGACTAGCCATATAAATACAGTGGCTGAAAAAGCAAGTCAAATAGCTTACCTCCTTAATCCTCCAGCATCTAACTATCTCATACAAGGCACAAGGTACTCTTTGGTGGGTTGGTGTGGGCTGAATGGCATGCTTTCACTTTGTAGGGATTCTATAAATCTATTCAATTTCTTTTGTATTTCATCTGTTGCATGTCTTAGCTTAAAGGATGGTTCAGAAAAGGTTTACTAGGATGTTGCTAGGGTTGAAGGATTTGAACTGTAGGGAGAGGCTAAATCGGCTAGGACTATTTTCCCTGGAGCATCGGAGGCTCAGGGCTGACCTTATAGAGGTTTATAAAATCATAAGGGAGATGGATAGGATAAATAGATAAGGTATTTTTTCTGAGGTGAGCGAGCCCAGAATCTGCAAATGCTGCAATTACAGCATTTAAAAGGCATCTGGATGGGTCCATGAACGTGAAGAGTTTAGGTGGATATGGGCCAAGTGCTGGCAAATGGAACTAGATTAGGATATCTGGTTGGCATGGACGAATTGGACCAAAGGGTCTGTTTCCATGCTGTACATCACTCTGACTCTATGATTGAACTTTTCACCCATATATATCGGTAACTCAGCCAATTGGCATCCAACATGTAGAAATAATTGAGCTACATGTGTATTTGCTTTTCAAGGGTGGAGATAAATTGACTCCAACTGTAATTTCAAGCTGCATAGAAATGACCAACAATCATATATTCAGGCAAAAGAATTGTAGAATTACAGATTGGTTACAGCCCAGGAGGAGCCCACTTGGTGCATCATGTCTGTGTTGGCTTTCTGCAAGAAAAAAATCAGCTGGTCTCAATATCCTGCCCTTTCTTTGTAATCATGTAAATTTATTCTCTTTATGTGCTCATCCAATTCCTGTTTAACAATCTTGACTGATTCCATCTCCAGACACACTCTCAGCCAGTGCATTCCAGATTCTAACCATTCACTGCATAAGACAGTCTCTCATGTTGCCATTGGTTTGTTTGCCACTCATTGTATACCAACATTCTTGATTTCTCGATTCTGTTCCATGATTTTGAACTTTTCTATTGACTCTCTTCTCAATTTTCTCTTCTCCGGGGAAACAACTCCAGCTTCTCCAACTGTCAGGATACCTGATGTCTTCTTCATCTCGTAGAGTCATAGAGATGTACAGCACAGAAACAGACGCTTCTGTCCAACTCGTCCATGCCAACCAGATATCCCAACCTAATCTTGTCCCATTTCCCAGCACCTGGCCCATATCCCTCTAAATCTTTCCTATTCATATACCCATCTAGATGCCTTTTAAATGTTGCAATTGTACCAGCCTCCACCACTTCCTCTAGCAGCTCATTCCATACACGCACCACCCTCTGTGTGAAAAAGTTATCCCTTAGGACTCTTTCATATCTTCCCCCTTTCACCCTAAACCTATGCCCTCTAGTTCTGGACTCACCCACCCCAGGGAAAAGACCTTGTCTATTGATCCTAAACATGCTTCTCATGATTTTATAAACCTCTATGAGGTTACCCCTCAGCCTTCGACGCTCCGGGAAAGTAGCCCCAGCCTATTCAGCCCCTCCTTATAGCTCAAATCCTTCAACACTGGCAACATCCTTGTGAATCTTTTCTGAACCTTTTCAAGTTTCACAACATCTTTCCAATAGGAAGGAGAGCAGAATTGCACGCAATATTCCAACAGTGGCCTAACCAATGTCCTGTGCAGCAGCAACATGGCCTCCCAACTCCTGTACTCAATGCTCTGACCAATAAAAGAAAGCATACCAAACACCTTCTTCACTATCCTATCTACCTGTGACTCTACTTTCAAGGAGCTATGAACCTGCACTCTAAGGTCTCTTTGTTCAGCAACACTCCCTAGGACCTTACCATTAAGTGTATAAATCCTGCTAAGATTTGCATCCCAAAATGCAGCACCTCGGATTTATTTAAATTAAACTCCATCTGCCACTCCTTAGCCCATTGGCCCATCTGATCAAGATCCGGTTGTAAACGGAGGTAACCTTCTTTGCTGTCTACTACACCTCCAATTTTGGTGTCATCTGAAAACTTACTAACTATACTTCTTATTTTCATATCCAAATCATTTATATAAATGACAAAAAGTAGTGGACTCACAGTGAATACAGTACCAATCCTTACAGATTCCTCTAGTCACAGGCCTCCAGTCTCAAAAACAACCCTCCACCATCACCCTCTGTCTTCTACCTTTGAGCCAGTTCTGTATCCAAATGGCTAGTTCTCCCTGTATTCCATGAGATCCAACCTTGCTAACCAGTCTCCCATGGGGAACCTTGGTGAATGCCTTACTGGAGTCCATATAGATCACGTTCACCACTCTGATCTCATCAATCCACTTTGTTACTTTTTCAAAAAACTCAATCAAGCTCATGAGACAAAGCTATGTTGACTATTCCTAATCAGTTCTTGCCTTTCCAAATACATGTAAATCCTGTCCCTCAGGATTCTCTCCAATTACTTACCCATCACTGACATCAGGCTCACCTGTCTATAGTTCCCCGGCTTGTATTTACCATCTCTCTTAAATAATGGCATCACGGTAGCCAACCTCCAGTCTTCTGGCACCTCACCTGTGACTATCTCAGATACTAATATCTCAGCAAGGGGCCCAGCAATCATTTCCCTAGCTTCCCATAGAGTTCTAGGGTACACCTGATCAGTCCTGGGAAATTATCCACCTTTATGTGTTTCAAGATATCCAACACCTCCTCCTCTGTAAAATGGATATCTTTCAAGATGTCACCATCTATTTCCCCATATTCAAATCTTCCATGTCCTTCTCCACAGTAAACACTGTTGCAAAATATTTGTTTACTATGTCCCCCACCTCTTGTGGCTCCACACAAAGGCTGCCTTGCTGATCTTTGAGGGGTCCTATTCTCTCCCTAGTCACCCTTTTGTCCTTAATGTATTTGTAAAAACCTTTTGGATTCTCCTTCACCCTATTTGCCAAAGCTATCTCATGCCCCCTTTTTGCCTTCCTGATTTCCCTCATAAGTATGTTCCGAATGCCTTAATACTCTTCTCTGGAACTATTCTTGTTAATCTTTTCTGCAACCTTTCTAATGTCTGCACATTCTTCTGAAACTGTGTGGTGCACTGAATTCCACTTAGGCTAAGCAACTTTTTTTAATAAAAGTTTATTATACATTCCCCGCTCTATAAAAAAACTCTTTCTAAAACTCAAGATCACTCTTTCAGTGCTTTCTCAATCTGCCTTTCCATCTTCAACATGTAGGATTGGTGATAATTTACAGAACAGGATTTAAAAAAACTGTTCAAACCTAATGTTCAACCAAAACCAAATTGTCTCCAAATTCGGATGTTGATCTCCAACAAAGCAGATGCTACTTGTCTCTCTGCCTGTGCATAGAAATGCAGCTCCAGGTCATAATTCACTTCTTCCCTGAAAATGGGCCTTTCTTCAACCATCAGAAAAATGCCAGGCCTCTTCCGAGCAGCCCTCACACTTTGACATGGCCCCCTACCCTTCCCCCATCAAATAGAACAGTCCTGGATGTTCTAAACCATTATCTATATTCTGGAAATTTCTTCTTGACAAAAATGGACACAAATGAAAAACATTCCAGCAGCAAGTGGCAATAGTGATGGAGGGTTCTGATCTAGGAATTGGGGCAAATTCTATGAGACCTCCACCTACTATTGTCAGTGGTGAGGGAGGATAGCTACAGCATTGCAACAGACTCTTGAGGAAGAAAGGGGACATTTGGTGGGAGGGGGTGATGGGAAGAGAGAGCAGGCAGACAAAAGGAATTCCTCAGCTCAATGAAATCCACACAATCATCACATACATCAGTGTTTGTCCTTAATTTTTTTCTTGTTTGTAATGACTTGCTGCCATTCAAAGAAAGAATTCCTGCATCATGAATTTGGGTGGTCAAATCTCATGCTACCATTTCATCTTAGTCCGAAATGCCAATTCAGATTTTGAGGAAAAGAATATTAGAGGACCAGGATCTCAAAGCCAAGATTAAGGTCATGTTTTACCAGCAGTACAGCATCTGAGACTTATAGCAGACACCTCAAAACAAAAACTGGGCAAGTACACTGGATGGTGCCATAGCAAGATCTTCCAAATCTGGTGACTCAAAAAGTGATCCAACGCCGATGCCCTCTCCCAGCATCGAGGTGCTAATCACTGGAAACCTGCTGTGCTGTACAGGACATGTCATGCACACCCCTGACACAAGATTCCTGACGCAATTACTCTACTTGGAACACGACTATGGCAGGAAACCCTTCATTTATCAAAACAAGTCTGATTGCCTGAAAATAGCAGCCATGGGAGTTGGGGTTGTTGTCTTAGATACCATACCCTGTATTCAACCTGGCAAGGTTAGCACTGTTGCATGAGGGGTCATTACCCACAGCCTAACCCTCTTAAAAAAAAAGCTGGCAATAGCTAAATGGGACTAGAATTCTCGAATCAGATTCGGCCTGCCACTTTTGAAGTCCACCTCCTTCCATTTCTGCGTGAGTGGATGACCAAAGATCTAGCTCCTCGTAGTTCACATTTACTGAAATGTAATCATTGTAGATGACATATTCTGCTAAGTTACTGAGTTTTATTGTTGGATAAATAATGCTATTTATCTGTCATAGAGTCTTAGAGTCAGAGACATATACAGTATGGAAACAGACCTTTTGGTTCAACTCGTCCATGCTGACCAGATATTCTATGTAACTCTAGTTCCATTTGCCAGCAATTGGCCGATATCCGCCTGAATCCTTCCTATTCATACACACATTCAGAAGCTTTCCAAATGTTGCAATTGTACCAGTCTCTACCACTTCCTCTGGCATCTAATTCCGTACATGCATCATCATCTGCTTGAAAAGGTTGCCCCTTAGGTCCCTTTTATACCTTTCCCCTCTCACCCTAAACCTATGCCCTTTAGTTCTGGACTCCCCCACCCTCAAGGAAAATACCTTGCCTATTTACCCTATCCAAGCCCCTCATGATTTTATAAACCGCTGTAAGGGCACCTCTCAGCTTCCGACACTCCAGGGAAAATAGCCCCATCCTATTCAGCCTCTCTCTGTAGCTCAAATCCTCCAACCCTGGCAACATCCCTTTCAAGTTTCACAACATCCTTCCTGTCGGAGGGAAATCAGAATTTCCAAACCGTCATCTCTTTACATCCCAAAGCCTTTTTGTTTTAACCTTGCATGTAAAAGTAAGCAGCTCTGGATATAAGGTGAAAACATGAAACATTCCCTTTTAGATTGGGAGCTTCATACTAACAAGGAAGTTTGATTCAATAATTAAATTATTTGACTTTCCTGATGTACATTTACAGATATACAACTGTAATTTACTTCTATGATGTACCAGAGGAAAAGTTCAATCCAATTTTAATTTTATGGTATTATTATTAAAATAACTTATCCTTTTTAAAGGTTGACCAAATGTTTTGAAAAAAAGTTATATCATCATTTTACAGTCAGATTAAAATAGATTTGATTTTCTATACTTAATATAAGTGATTACTACCGGCCATTTTCAAACATTTGTTGCATGTGACAATAAATCTAATTCTAATTCAAATATTATGGTAGACCTTCCTTTCAAATGGCCATCATTCGTGCCATTGTTTTTTGCCAAAATTGTCTAATACAGTCTGAAATAACTCCACAGAGGCTGGTAATCCATCACCAAGTCACCCTTTATTTAAACGTGCACAGTACATGGACTCTGACCAGTTAGCTCAGAGTTCCTAGAGTGAGGAGAATCCCTGAGACTCCTGTTTATATCTGTCAGCCAGGGCTCCTTGATTGATCCAGGTTAACAACCACAACCAGGGCACTGATACTTAGTGAGATCCACCTGGTCAACATCGTTCCAATCGCTACAGGGGTCATCAATAATATACTTGAAAGTGAACTCCCCTTTATATTAACACGGCTTCAGACTCACTCAAAAACAAAACATACGAACAGTAATACACAGGCAAAATTTATTTGACTATCAAATTTATTCTCAAACAGCCAATATCTAAGTTGTTTTCTCTTCTGACTTGTATGACAAGAATAATTAAATCACTGTTTTGCAGTAATAAAGGTATTTGTATCTGGCTAACTTTATCAAATATTCATTAGCTTGCCTTGAGTCCTTGTGGTGACTTGCACTTTGGTTCAGTTCACCTATCTTTAATGAGAGCATGACTGAAGGTTGCCATTTTTATCTCATCCTGGTCACGCAATCTACTGTTTAATGAATAATGTATTGGAAACAAGGATTATAATTGAAAATATCTTCTTACACACAGTGTAGTAACTACAATCTGTTGAGTTTCTAACCTTGATAACTATGGATTAACCAGCTTCAAGAGGTATTTTGGTCTTCCTTGTCACTTTTCAATTTTACAGAGTTTGGCTTTCATTATTTTACATGATAATAGAAAATGAGTTCTTTGGCATAGATTAAAACATTTTCCTCCATCAGGCAGAAGCCTATTCATCTGTTATGGTTTCTTTTATAGAATATTGCACACATGTCAAATTGTTCATTCAATGAAATCCCTGTAGCATTAAAAGAGCCCAATAAGGTGAATGCTTTTGAAAAGATGGCACATGACCAGGGAACACTCTAAAAGAGAATGCAGCATACCAAGTGAGGCAAAGTAAATTTGGTTAGTCATGCATCTGTCACAAATAGCGTGAGGCTAGAAATCTCCTGCAGCAATCTACAATGGATGCCTGTGACGGACCAGAGATTTCACAAACGTTTCAATTTAGATATGTAATATTAGTATGGATTTTTATCTCAGAATTAGCTTAAAAGTTGTAGTTATCTTAAAAAAAAGCAGATCCTCAAAATGGTTTCAGAATTCTATACTGGGAGAATGCTTTGTATTTTTTGACTTTTCATTAAGCATGTAAGACAGGGAAAGACCTGTCACCTTGGCTGAGTAGTTAAGCCCAAATAGCTGAAATGTACAGAGGAACCCCGGTTATCCGGCATTCAATTAACCGAACGAAATACTTCCCACCTGTGTCCTTCGGATAATCAAGGTTTCTCTGTATTGGGTATACCCTATGTAGGTTCAAATTCCAGAGATCTTGAGGTGCAATGATAGTATCCCTCCATCTGGGTTAGATAATCTGAGCTCAAGTCCTACCTGTGTGTCATAACGTGTCCAAACTGTTTGATAAGATTAGCTATAAGACAAATGGCAATTTATTTGATGATTCACTTAAATGTATATATTAGTTAATAATCAAAGTAGATTATTGCTAAGTAATTATTACAAGTAGTATACATTAACATCTATTAATCAATAATATAATTGGATCAACAGAAATGATATTTATCAAATGCCTTAGATGTTCATTGCTATGTATTTTTGCATATTATTGAGCCTATTGGCCAATGTTTGAATGAACCTATTCTATCTGGCAGACTAACTTATCTGTGGTGATGCTGTACATCATTAAATTTTCCATCCATAAAATCATAACACTTCATGATTTTGTGACAAACACACAGAAGGTACCATTCTGTAGGCAGGAACACAGTTGTTCCATGTACTGTAACTAATTGGAATCATGTGTCGATTCCCATTTTAAAAAGTGCATGCCCATTCATATTTAAAATTTCTCAAAAGAAATGTCAACTGATGGACGTACCGGTTTAACACTCCGATGAACTGACTCAAAGCTATTTTAGTTTGGACTACCCTCAACTCCTATTGCTGTATGTGCCTGCAAATTACTTTTGCGAATAAATCTGTTTAGACTGCTATGCAAGTTAATTGGTAATGGAAGTAACCATGGAAGCGAGTTCTTCCCCTGCCATCATAGGAATTGCAAAGCTGCGCCCACACCTCCCCTGTCACCTCCATCCAAGGTCCCAAAGGAACCTTCCACATCCATCAAAGTTTCACCTGCACATCCACAAATATCATTTATTGTATCCGTTGCTCCACTGCCCTGTGGCCGAACATTTCAACTCCCCCTCCCACTCTGCCGAGGACATGCAGGTCCTGGGCCTCCTCCACCGCCGCTCCCTCACCACCCGATGCCTGGAGGAAGAACCCCTCATCTTCCGTCTTGGAACACTTCAATCCCAAGTCATCAATGTGGACTTCATCAGTTTCCTCATTTCCCCTCCCTCCACTTTACCCCAGTTCCAACCTGCCAGCTTAGCACCATCCTCATGACCTGTCCTACCCTCCAATCTTCCTTCCCACCCATCTGCTCCAACCTCCTCTCTGACCTATCACCTTCATCCCCACCTCCATTCACCTATTGTACTCTTTACTACTTCTTGCCAGCCACATACCCCTCCCATTTATCTCTCCACCCCAGAGGCTCCCAGCTTCATTCCTGATGAAGGGCTTTTGCCTATAAGTCAGTTTTCATGCTCCTTGGATGCTACCTGACCTGCTGTGTTTTTCCAGCATCACTCTAATCTCGACTCTGATCTCCAGCATCTGCAGTCCTCGCTTTCGCCTAATTCTTCACCATGGTCCTGTCTGCTTTTAAACTAAGGTAAAAACTAGGTAAATATGGAGGTCCTGGACCTCCTTCACTGCTGCTTCCTCACCACTTGACGCCTAGACGAAGAACGCCTCATCTTCCGCCTTGGAATACTTCAACCCCAGAGATCAATGTGGACTTCACCAGTTTCCTCATTTCCCCTTCCCCCACCTCACCCCAGATCCAAACTTCCAGCTCAGCACTGTCCCCATGACCTGTCCTACCCGCCTATCTTCCTTTCCATCTATCCACTCCACCCTCCTCTCTGACCTATCACCTCCATCCCCACCCCCATTCACCCATTGTACTCTTTGCTACCTTCCCCCACCCTCCTCCCCAACCTATCACCTTCATCCCCACCCCCATTCACCGACTGTACTCTATGCTACTTTCTCACCACCCCCACCCTCCTCTCATTTATCTCTGCACCCTTCAGGCACTCTGCCTGTATTTCTGAGTAAGGGCTTTTGCCTGAAATACCGATTTTTCTGCTCCTTGGATGCTGCCTGAAGTTCTGTGCTTTTCTAGCACCACTCTAATCCAGAATGCTTTTAATCTAAGTTTGGTTTGCCTCAGTGCCTTAGTGTTGAACTGATTGGTTGTCCATATCTGCAATTAGTTTGGACATTTCCATGGTAAAATAGTTTCAACTTCTTGTTCAAACTAGATATATTACCACAGCCAAGTACAGGATATTTCTTCTCTCTCAGTCTCTGACTCAGATTTTTCCCTCTGAGTGATCTGCTTATGTTTGTTGCATCACTGATTTACATGATCAGTTTTGGAATTTGTACTGTTTTAGAAAAAGAGCTAGATGGATGTGGGTTACTGTTGTGAGAATGTTTTCAGCATTATATTATGGAACAGTGAACGAAATCCAACATTTCTCAGAAAGCATGTGACTATAGCCCCCTGTCATCATTGGGGTCAACAATCCAGCAATGGCTCTGCTTCCCATTCTGATGCTTCCAGAGTCCTTCAAGCAGCTACGTTCAGCATCTTTCTCTTCCTCATCCACATACCACCTACCTTAACCCTGTGCTATCTCTTTCAATCCCTCTGCTATCATATTGATTGTCAAAAATTTAGCCCTAGAGGAATGTCAATTTACTCCAGTCAAATATTGCCTCTGGTTCCTGCTGCCATTGGTGCTCAGCCCATTCCCCTCATCTGGTAATGACTCATGCTGAACCACAATGTTCACATATTTTATGATTCCAAGTTCGATCTAACGCCACATCCTCACCATCAAAGACTGCCTTGATGTACAGAAACAGAGACCCAGCTCATGGAGCAGACTAGGCTGTTTCTCAGGGCTGCTCTCTTAGCACTGCTCTCATTTAGCACTGGCCTAAGTCTTCACAGATCTCTTGCCAAACCAATTAGCACAGTCACACAAGCGTGCAGCGAGTCCTCAGTCATGCAGCCACACGTTTTGTGTACAATAGTGTGGTACATCAATCTCATACCTCTACGATGGGCCAGCAGCTAACATGACAAACAAGAACATCCACACAAATGTTCCTGACATCAACAGTTCTGATTCATTGGCCTCTCATAATTCCATGCTATTTAAATTGCCAGAATCGTCAGTATGGTTTTCAAGTTACCAAAGGCACTCTGACATTCTTTTATCCATTCAGATTTCTTGATTTGGAGGAGCCAATGTTAGACGTGGGAGTACAAAGTTAAAAATCACACAACACCAGGTTATAGTCCAACGGGTTTATTTGGAAGCACTAGCTTTCAAAGTACTGCTGATGAAGGAGCAGCACTCTGAAAGCTAGTACTTCCAAATAAACCTGTTGGACCATAACCTGATGTTGTGTGATTTTTAACTTCAAATTTCTTGCCTTTCTTCAATAAACTTATCAAAGGAGGTATGACAATTCTGAAATATTGAAAGGATATCCAATACAATTTACTTATGCCAATATATATTGTAGGATTTCATATTTTGTCTTCAGCATGGGATAATCCAAAATAGCCCTTTCGCAATTCTAAATGCTTTTCGACGTGTCTCATGGTTGAGCCCAAATAAGTCGACCTTGCTTTAGCACATTCACTTTAACCAAATTTATGATCAAGTTGTATCTTTGTAACTGATCAAACAATTTGTTCAAGAGATGCAAATGTTCCTCCCAGATCTATTTGGATGCAATCAAGTCATCGTTATAAACTATATACTCAGGTAGTATTCAATAATTCTCTTGGTTAATCATTGGAAAGTTGCTGATGTATTTTTCTTTCCAAATGGCATGACTTCACATTGATAAAGGCTATCCGGTATCATAAAAATCAACAATTGTTTCACTCAATCAGTCAATACAACTTTTCAATATCCTTTCAACAAGTCAACTTGATGATGAACCATGTCTGCTCAAATCTTTCTATACTTCAAGTCATGCAATTGGAAATAAATCCACTTTTGTTACCTCATTAACTTTGTAATAATCTATGCAGAATCTTTGCAAAATATCCAGTTTCAGCTCCATCAAGACAGGTGAGCTTAGCTACTATGACTCAGTTCAATAATATCATTGTCCTTATTGAACAAATTTCTTTGGATTGAGTCTATAAAGTTATTGTTTTAAAAGTAATGCATTCTCTTTATTAACATCATGTATAACCAAAAAGGTTTTTCCAGAATATTTAACAAATTGCTTCATAAATGTCTAATAGCTTTTGTAAGTCACTTAAGTAATTTTCTAGAAAACAAAGTATTCAGCTATCCAGTGTTTTAAACATTTTGATAGTAACTAATTTTAATTACTGGTAGATCAACTTTAGAAGTTTTGGTCTCTGACTAATTTTCAAATTACTCTGCTATATTCATTTAATTCCCTTTTTCTCTCACTAAAATAAGTATACTGTTATCCTGACTGTTCTTGCTGGCATAAAAATTCCTCCCATGACATTCTCACTGAGTTTTTTTTTCTGCCTGGAGTACTGTGGGAAGGATGTTGTGAGGCTTGGGGGATGTTTGGAGGGGATTTGCGGGGATGATGCCAGGGTTGGAGGGTTTGGGCTATCAGAAGAAGCTGAATAGGCTGGTGCTGTTTTCCCTGGAGCATCATAGGCTGAGGGGTGACTAGATTAACTTAGGATATCTGGTCTGCATGGATGAGTTGGACCGAAGGTTTTGTTTCTGTGCTGTACATCTCTATGACTCTATGGTGGTATTTCCATGTATCTGCCACCCTGTATCTCCTTGCTACTCAAGTTGCTTTTCCCAAAGATACCTTCAGCATTTAATATTTGCAAGCCCTATTGACTAGTGTTGGAAGCAAGGTTTATGGCAAGAAATATATTCAAAGAAAATCCTACCAGAACCAGATGTCAATAGCAGGTATCTTTTGCAATATAGCAGCAAGCGGTGTGTACTTCTTACTACACGGTGGAGCAGTGTTTAAAGTGTCAAAAGTGAAGAAAACATCAGCAGAAAAAATCTATAGAAATCCAAAGAGAAGATTGAAGAGAAACTCAGCAAAAGAAGAAATGTTAAGAATTCAGCAGCCTAAAAGTCACACAGAATCAGTCAGCCATTGTGACAGCAGCAGCAAACGTTTAAAGGCTGAGACAGCCATAGCAACAGTGAGACTTCCTTTAAAAGTTTAAATCAGCCAGAACCATGCAAAAACAAAAGTATTAAAAAGCTTGTGAGGACCAGGAAGAGTCTGCCTGAAGCTACAACTTGATAAAATCTGGGAGAGAAACTTTTAACATCAAGCTCCAGAAGTAAACTCAAACCTTTGCAGAAAGGATAAAATACTTCATTTTATGATGAAATTCAGCGGTTGGGAAGCTGAAGAAAGCAGACTTTGTTACCTTTCAAACAAAACAAGCATCTTTTTAACCACAAAAACATTATCATGAGCTGCAGCAATTTTTTTTCTGAAAGAAGAGAATTACTTTAACAGCTCTTCAAGCTTTCTATTAAAAACAAATAATTTGCATTTTAAAATGAATTTATGTTCTACAACAGAAAATATTTACAGGCATGGAAATGCTGCAACGTCAAGTGGGACATTTAAAAAATGCACTAAATCCAGAATTTGCTGATTATATCTGCAAAGAAATCATAACATAATACCATACACCATTAGAAAAACATTTCTGACTCCCGAGACGTACTTACATTAGAACATGCATCATTAGATACTGATGTATCTATTTTAAAAGAAGCACCACAGCCATTTTTAAAGGAAATAAATGACCCATCTGATTGAATTCAACCATGGCAATTGACATTAAACTTAATTAAGCTTGTGCCCATCACTGTATTAACTGAGAGAAACCCTTGGTTGAAAAACAAAGTTACAACCTACCAATCTGATGTTACATAGGGCAGACAAACAAGACCTAAGAGTAAAAGAGTTGAAATGTATCTTTATGAAATAAAGATTATCAGTTTGCAGAACATGCTTAGGCAATCCAGAACAGAAAATTTAACTTCAGAGCAGATGTTTTGCTCTAAATTTGCTTTTCAGCCCTTAGCTATTTGCTGCTGCTGCTGTTACAGTGGCTGACTGAGTCTCTGTGACTTTTAAGCTGTTAAATTCTTAAATTTACTTCTTTTGCTGAATTTTCCTTCTCTCTTTTTGGGTTTTTGTAGATTTTTTGTTCTGCTGATGTTTTCTTCACTTTAAACACTACTCCACCACATGGTAAGAAGTAATGATGTCCATACCACTTGCTGCTTTATTGCAAAAGAAACCTACTGTTGACATCAGGTTTAGATTAGATTAGATTCCCTACGGTGTGGAAACAGGCCCTTCGGCCCAACCAGTCCACACAGACCCTCCAAAGAGTAACCCACCCAGACTCATTTCCCTCTGACTAATGCGCCTAACACTATTGAACGTTTAAGAAAAACCCAACATTCAAAGAAGACTTCTCTCATTACCTAAATATATATGGGTCAGCACCACGTTTTAATGGTTTTCAATGTTTCTTGTCTGAGCCCAGGAAGAGGCATGCACCAACTGAGATCAGCTATTTTGTGACTAAATAATTGTTTCACATTACCAACTTGATTTCATTAGGCTGAAGGAACTGTTTACTTGTTCCTCTCCTGTCGAAAAATTTTCAAGGCTTGATTTCCAAAATCTGTGGTAGAACCACCATTGGACAATCGGTAAACTCATACTCCAACTCAACTAGAGACCACAAACTGTTGAGAGAAGAGTTTGCCAATACTGTACAGCACTGCACTGACAACATCGGTAGCAATGGAAGATCTTGACCAGGTGACAATGTCAAAGGAAGAAGATTACTTCTTTCACTTACTCAATTGTCTCCCATTGCATACTTTGCAGAACATAAAGATTCTACAAACAGGATAACTGCTGCACCAACATCAAGAAACATCTTTAGTGAAAGATATTCAAGAAATCAAAGAGCAGCCACTGGCACAAAATGACAAAAAGCAACATCTGAGCAGATCATTGTTAAGCCAACAACCACCTACTCATCCAAGTCAAAAAAAGTTTACAAAGTCAGAACACTGGACAGGTGAAGGTACACTGGTAAGCTAGTTATACTTAGTAAACAATTGTATTATGGTTTAAACAAAGGAGAAACAGCTTGGGGATTGATTTTGTATAAACCTGGTGACATGAACTGGTTAAATTGAACGCTCTGGAATAATGACACCCACTGATATAGAAATTACCATCTCTGGGAGGAGCTAGTCAGTTCTAAGTTGTGAATTCTATAACCTACAACCATTTGGAATGGACCTAGTTACTATCTCTTAGGAGATAACAATATTGCTTACCTAGTTAACCAATCTTAAATTATGATGTGGAGGAACCGATGTTGGATGGGGTGGATAAAGTTAAAAATCACACACAACACCAGGTTATAGCTAGACGGGATTATTTGGAAGCACTAGTTTCAGAGCACTGCTCCATCATCAGGTAGCTGTGGAACAAGATCATATGACACAGAATTTATAGCTATAACCTGGTGCTGTGTGATTTTTAATCTTAAGTTAATGTAACCTGTAATCTTACTATTATGTAAGAGATAATTTGATGTTACTCAGCATAAACCTCTTCCAAAGATATATTGTGGTTATTCCTTCACCATTTATCATAAGTAACCCCCATATACTAGTATTACAAAAAGTATTAGTGGCAGAAAATCTACTCGAAGATTCTGCCAGACCACATGCCAGCAGCACAAATCATTTACAACGTGGTGGTAATTGGTGAAAATATTGCCATTTCTTACCATTATCCACTTAGTTCCAAAATTAATTTTTAATAAAGTCAGCAGTCAAATGAATATTTTAAATTTCAATTATTCAAAGTCAACACAGCCAAAGGACTAAAACTATTCTACAAACCTGAAACAATTGCAGAAAATGGCTAGGCCAATCCGACAATAATTGTCAGTAGCATTGCTATGTGCCTGATTCTTTGTGCAACACTTTTGGTTGTCATTGCCTGGTCGTAATTGGGTTTGTAATTAGCTAGAGTCAAGATTAGAGTGGTGCTGGAAAAAGCACAGCAGGTCAGGCAGCATCCGAGGAGCAGGAAAATCGACGTTTCGGGCAGGAGTCCTTCATCAGGAATGAGGCAGGAAGCCTCCGGGGTGGAGAGGTAAATAGGAGGGGGTGGGTCTGGGGAGAAGGTAACTGAGAGTGCAATAGGTGGATGGAGAAAGGGGTAAAGGTAATAGGTCGGAGAGGAGGGTGGAGCGAATAAGTGGGAAGGAAAATTGACAGGTAGGACAGGTCATGAGGATGGTGCTAAGCTGGAAGTTTGGAACTGGAGTAAGGTGGGTGGGGGGGAAATGAGGAAACTGGTGAAATCCACGTTGATGCCCTGGGGTTGAAGAGTTCAGAGGCAGAAGATGAGGCGTTCTTCCTCCAGGCATCGGGTGGTGAGGGAGTGGCGGTGGAGGCGGCCCAGGACCTGCATGTCCTCAGTAGAGTAGGAGAGGGAGTTGAAATGTTGGGCCACAGGTGGTGGGGTTGATTGGTGCAGGTGTCCCAGAGATGTTCTCTGAAGCGCTCTGCGAGAAGGCATCCATTCTCCCCCGTGTAAAGGAGACTGCATCAGGAGCAATTGATGCAATAAATGGCATTAGTGGAAGTGCAGGTGAAACTTTGATGGATGTGGAAGGCTTCTTTTGGGCCTTGGATGGAGGAGAAGAGGGAGGTGTGGGCGTACATTTTGCAATTCCTGCGGCGGTGAGGGAAGGTGCCAGGAGGGTAAGGTGGGTTCTTGGGGGGCTTGGACCTGACCTGGTAGTCACGGAGGGAACGGTCTTTGCGGAAAGCAGATGGGGGGAGGGAAATATATCTGTGGTGGTGGAGTCCATTTGTAGGTGGGAAAAATGTCAGCGGATGATGCGGTTTATGCAGAGATTGTTGGGGTGGAAGGTGAGGACTGGGAGGTTCGGTCCTTGTTGCGGTTGGAGGGGTGGGGTTTGAGGGTGGTGGTGCGGGAAGTGGATGAGATGCGCTGGATGGCATCTTCAATCATGTGGGAGGGGAAATTATGGTCTTTAAAGAAGGAGGCTATCTTCTGGTGTGTTTTGTGGTGGAACTGGTCCTCCTCAGAGCAGATAAGGCGGAGGCGGAGGAATTGGGAATACGGGATGGCATTTTTGCAGGAGGTAGGGTGGAAGGAGGCGTAATCCAGGTAGCTGTGGGAGTCGGTGGGTTTGTAAAAAAATGCTGGTGTTGAGTTGGTGTTGTAACTAGCTAGGCTACTTCTAAGATCAATGCTGCACACTTAGATAGCTTTACCTAGGATCAAAATCTCAAGAAAACAGCATAAAAATTCAAGCAGTAGGGACTGGGATTATTTCTGTTTCACCAGAAATAGAAACTTCAATCCTGGTTGAAATGAAATGTCAACATGAAGACTTCTATGAGAGTTGGTTATGGATAACTCTTACTAAATTGCCAGTCACAGGTCACCACTAAATTGTGCTACAATTTCCAAATGGAGTATAAATTAGAATTGGCAAAACTACATGCTCCCAAAACCAAACTGCACATGGCTAAATATTTTGAGATTGAACAATAACATTTTCTTCACCAAAAGTTTTAAAAAGATAACTCAAGTTTTCAAAATTTTGTCAAGCATCATTTCAAACAGAACCGAATACAGTGGTGCCTCGGAATCTGACTTTAATTCGTTCCAGGAGGGTGTTCGGCGAAAAGTTCGGATTCCGAAACTATTTTCCCCGTAAGAAATAATGGAAAGTGAATGAATCCCCTGTTTCTGGACTCAAAAAAAACATTTTCAAGACACTTGGCAAATACACATGGTTAAGGTAAAATAAGACGTGTAAATGACCTAAATATCAAGTAATAATAATAAAAGTAAGAAGTAAATGTACCAACATGAAAATAACTTCATTTACCTTAGTGAGGAGTGCTAATGGTGAATGCACTTATTTGCTTCACTGCTCTTCTTGGGTGCCATGGTGAATGCACAAGGATGATAATTAAAATAAAACAGCACAAATCAAGGTGAAAACACGAGGTAAACTAGTGATGAACACACGAGAGATGCTTTCATGACTACTTCCCGGGACAAACTGAACAAACAATGCGCGACCTGAACAGTACGTGGTGTTCAGATTCTGAAAGTGTGTTCAGATTTTAGGGCAAAATTTTCTTGAAATAATTGTTCGGATTCCAAGTTGTTCGAACAACAGGGCATTCGGATTCCGGGGTCACCACTGTATTTCACACAAGGAGTATCACTGGCAGCACTGTTGGAAGCTCAGACATATTTTATATAAAAGTAGCAACTATTCTGATGTAGTTGTGGGGAGGGGAGGGCTTTTTGTTCTATATTAATTTATAGGATATGGACAACAGTGGCTCAGTCAGCATTTATTATCCATTCATAATTGCCATTGGAAGGTGTTGGTGAGTGACGTTTTTGTATCACTATAATCATGGGATTCAAAGTCTCCTTTAGAACTGCTGAACTTCTTTTATTGTTCTTGATTGTAACATCCTTTCCCCTATCTGATACCTCCTGAGAATGTCTTTTCCAGCATCTGTCTGCTACGATGTTGAAAGGCAATTCAAGTGGAGAAAATTATTCCATTTAGCATGACGGGCATTTCCTAACTTTTTGAAAGCAAAGATGTAATTAATATTTCTCAATATTATGTTAGTATATTACACTTCAGAAGTTCCTGTTCTTATGGGTTTTTGCCACTTACAGGCAAATAGATTCTTTTTAGTCCTTAGTTACAATGCCTTTTTGACCACTGCATGAACTAAATGCTGTTGACACCAATACTTGCAATCTGTAAGCAATATCAACAAAATGAGCAGACTTTTATAAACTGGCACATAAATTTGATCACAGTGTTGAGATTGACATAATGGAGAGAAGCCTTTTACAGATGTATTTAAAATTAAAAGCAGTCAG
Organism: Hemiscyllium ocellatum; assembly: GCF_020745735.1. NCBI lineage: Eukaryota > Metazoa > Chordata > Chondrichthyes > Orectolobiformes > Hemiscylliidae > Hemiscyllium > Hemiscyllium ocellatum. The sequence goes on from NC_083432.1 coordinate 21,050,706, forward strand.
TTAATGTGTTTGGCTCTAGTAAGTCTCCTGGTTTCCTAATAGGCATGGGAAGAGCTTTGGAGACATAATGACTCAGATACTATTCAACCAATGCAATTGCCAATAAAATTCTTTGATCATTATGCCAAATAAGCTACTGTACTTAACCAGCCAGAAGAACTGGCTATTCTTCTGCTTAAAAATGAACAATCAAGCACACCACATTCAGGGTGACAACTCAAGTGGTCAAAGCCAAGACTGCAATTAACTCATAGTATTATTTTGCAGGGCATCTGTTGCAGGGCAAGACTTAACTCCCCTCAGTGTTATTCTTGGCTCCTCTCTTACTAGCACATAGTTGCATAAGTGTTGGCAATTGTGTGACTGATCTGATCAGAGTTAAAAATCACACAACACCAGGTTATAGTCCTTCGAGGAGCGCTGCTGTGAGAGCTAGTGCTTCCAATTAAACCTGTTGGACTATAAACTGGTGTTTTGTGATTTTTAACTTTGTACATCCCAGTCCAACACTGGCATCTCTAAATCAGATCTGATCTGAGTCAACTGTCAAAGAGGATATGGCTTTTCATAAAATATTAAAGCATTTTTAAAGATGGGCACAAACTAAAATCTGATGAGCAAGCTGAACAAGGAAAGTGGTCAGCAAAGCTGATAAACAATGAAGAAGAATAGTTCATATTTCATATAAAAGAATACAGGAATTAGCTTTACTAATAAGAAGTCCCACCAGCTTGTTGGTGGACTAAGTCTATGTACTCAGTACATCATACATTTCCCCTCATCCTTCTAGAAATGCATCTAATTGCAGCTTGAATCCATTTATACTGTCCTCTTGAATATCTTTCATAAGTTGTGCATTGCCATTGCCCACAACCCTCCAGATGAAAGGATTTTGCCTGAAAAGAAAGAAGTATTACCCAAAATATTCATCGTATACTTATTAGGACAAATGCAAAAATACCAAATTTCAAGCAATTAAAACAATTCATGCCATGGGGAAGAGAATGCTGTTGTTGACAAGTTGAGTGTGATTGACCGTCAGACTGCTATGGAGAAAGGAACTATTAGTTACCCAAGCTACTGGGTAATTAAAAACTGTGCAAGGCTAGAACATATTCCTTCTGCTTGTAGAGAACAGCTCCATATGTACGAATGTATGTAACTTGTAACAAGTGCAAATGAGTCATGTTATGATCTAGATTGGTTATCATAATTTAATTGTTTCTGTTCTATCTACTATAGACAACCAAAGAATCATAGGGTCTAATTTCCTCCTCTCTGGAAGTCACAATTTGTTTTATGGTACAGATCCCAGACAACACAGCACTGTACTTATAAGACATCATAACACGTAACATTCCAGTATAAAAGTAGTTGCCTTATTCTCATTGTTTGTCATGGAGACTGTATAGTGTGTTCAGTTATGTGTAACAGAAGTTAAATTACCATTATCCCAGTAGAGAGAGACAATTAGCATTGAGTTTAACTCAAGGATCACTACACCTCAGGCGAGGTGAAGATTGACAAGGGAATATCTTCATAGCGACCTCAGCCAGTGCATGAGTTCAACCCACACTATTGGCAGCACTCAGTGTCAGAGACCAGCCATCCAGCTAACTGGGATAACCAACTTGTTGACAAAATGTGTAAAAGCTACAATATTTTGTTGAACTCAATATAGTGAAACTACAAGGAAAATCATCACTCAATCTTAGGGCCTGATTGACATACTTATATCCTTATAAATTCTTTGCCATTGGTCTACGAGAACTATCATGACCACTACATATTACTTCATAGCTAAAATTTAAACACCACAAAATGTCTGTAAGAACAACAGCAATGTTGGAAACCTTGTAGCTTAAAATTAGAAGGCACAAAGGCCGGATAAATAGCAGTTATACCAACTTGGGAGACATTGATCAAAGCCCGAGTAGAACCTGACATCCTACACATGAGGCTTTAATCTCAAGTTCCAAGAATATTAAACCAGTCAAACCCTTTAATTACATTGGCGTCCAGAGCTGTTAAACATTACTTGGGGGAAAAAAATGCTTAGAGATATCTCTTTGCGTGAAGACACTACATTCTGAAGTTCACAAACTAGCTTAGTTTGTATTCATATGCTGTTGGAGAGCATGTTGAAGGTCAAAAATGTACAAAGGCTTGCATAGAATCAATGAATAAAATCAATCAATTAATCAAATTAAATAATTAGTTCAGTTATTCTATTTAATTATCTTAATTGACCACATCAATCAATCAATTAACATTATTAAGCAGATTAATCTAATTGTTTAGCTCAAATGATGTACTTATTCAAATCAATTAACATTAGTTAATTCAATTAGTTGGTTAAATCAATTGATCTGGTTAATTAATCAAGTCAATTAATCTAATTCCTTGAAAGTGGAGTCGCAGCTAGATAAGATATTGAAAAAGGCATTTAGTATGCTTGCCTTTATTGGTCTGTGCATTGAGTATCAGAGTTGGGAGGTCATGTTGTGGCTGTTCAGGACATTGGTTGGGCCACGGCTGTTGTGAAACATGAAAGAGTGCAAAGAAGATTTACAAGGACGTTGCCAAGGTTGGAGGCTTTGAGCTGTAGGGAGAGGCTGAATAGGTTGAGGCTGTTTTCCCTGGAGCATTGGAGGTGACCTAATAGAGGTTTATAGAATCATGACGAGCATGAATAATGTAAGTATTCAAGGCCATTTCCCCAGGGTATCTGAGTCCAAAACTGAAAGGCATAGGCTTAAGGTGAAAAGGGAAAGATTTAAAAGGGATCTAAGGGGCAGCTTTTTCATGCAGAGGGTCGTGTGTGTATGGAATGATCTGCCAGAGGAAGTGGTGGAAGCTGGTACAATTGCAATACTTGAAAGGCATTTGGATGAATACATGAATAGGAAGGGTTTAGAGGGATATTGGCCAAGTGCTGGCAAATGGGACAAGATTAGGTTGGGATATCTGGTCAGCATGGACTAGTTGGACTGAAGGGCCTGTATCTGTGCTGAAGTTGACATTTTGGGTGTAGCCCTTCTTCAGGACTAGGGGTGGGTGTGGGGGGAGCTGCAGATAAAGGGGGTGGCAGGGGCAGGGTGGTGAACTAGGGATAGATGAAAACTGGCAGAGGTTGGTCAATGGGAGGAATGAATCTGGTAGGTAACTGGGAGGTGTGGAAGTGAGGGGAAAGGCATGAGAAGGGAGTTGGGGGATGGGAAGGGAGGTTATTTGAAATTGGAGAACTCAATGTTGAGTGCTTTGGGCTGTAGACTGCCCCGGCGGAAGATGAGGTGTTGTTCCTCCAACTTGTGGTTTGATTCATTGTGGCAATGGAAGAGGCCAAGGATGGTCAAGTCAGAAAGCAAGTGGAAAGAGGAATTCCCACCAGGCCCCTGCCTACCTGGCTGAGATGCTTGGTGAACCATTCCCTAAGTTTCTGTTTGATCTCCCCAGTGTAGTGAAAACAGTTTGGGAGCACCTGATGCAGTAAAGAGAGGCAGGTGAACCTCTGTCTCACCTGGAATGAGTATTTGGCACCCTGGATGGAGGTTTTACATCTTTTCCAGTTGTAGGGGGAGGTAATTGGTGGTTCGGGGTTTGGTGGGCAGATTGCTGCAAACTGAGGACTGTCAAAGGGAACATTCCTTGTGGAAGGCAAAGAGGGGTGGGGAGGGGAAGATGTTCTTACTGGTGAGGTGTAGTTGGAGTTGGCTGAAGTGTTTAGGGATGATGTGTTGGATGCGGAGACTGGTGGGGTGGTCGGTGAGGACAAGGAGGACTCTCTTTATTGTACTTGGGGACAAGTTAGAGCAGGGAAATGGGAATGGAGGTGGTGCAGTGGAGGGCTGTATGGATGACAGAGAGGAAAAGCACGTTGTTCGAAATAGATGGACATCTTGGATGCTTGCGAGTGGAATATCTCCTCGTCCAAGCAGATGTGGCAGAGGCGGAGGAATTGGGAGAATGGGTTGGAGTTCTTGCAGGATACTGGGTGGGAGGAGGTGTAGTCCAGGTAGTTATGGGAGTCTGTGGGTTTGTAATAAACGTCCGTCAGCATATTGTTGCTGGAGATGGAAATGGAGAAATCAAGAAAGGAGAGGGAGGTTCTGAGGTGGACCAAATGAATTTGAGGGAGGGGTGGAAGTTGTGGGCGAAGTTGATAAACTGCTCCAGTTCAGCCTAGATGCAGGATGCTGCACCGATGCAGTAACCGATGTAACAATGGAAAAGTTGGGGCACAGTGCCTGCCTAGGGACTGTTTGGCATAGCCAACAAAGAGGCAGGTGTAGCTGGGACCCATCTGGGTGCTCATGGTCACCCCCTGGATTTGGACTAAATGGGAGAAGTTAAAGGAAAAATGATTAAGGGTGAGGACCAGTTAGATGAGGCAGAGGAGGATATTGGGGCACGGGGGAGGTACTGGAGGCCATCCTTGTGGGGTATCAACATGTATAAGGACTGGACATCCATAGTGAAGATAAAGTGCTAGGTGCCAGGGAACTGGAAGTTATGAAGAGATGGTGGGCATGTTTGGTGTTGCGGATGTAGGTGGGAAGTGCCTAAACCTGGAGGAGAGGATGGGTTTGAGGTAGGACGAGATGAGTTCAGTGAGGCATGAGCATGTCGAGATGATAGATCGGCCAGGGTAGTTGGGCTTGTGGATCTTGGGGAGTAGGTAGAACCAGGCAGTGGAGGGGAGATCACTAGAGGCAACGAGGGCACGGACAGTACGAGTGATGTATGGAGTGAGGTACCAGAGGAAGTGGTGGAGGCTGGTAAAATTACAACATTTGAAAGGCACTTGGATGGATGCATGAATAGGAAGAGTTTAGAGTGATATGGGCCAAATGCTGGCTAATGGGACTAGATTAATTGAGGATATCTGGTTGGCATGGACGAGTTGGCTGGAAGGGTCTGTTTCTGTGCCACATATCTCTTGGACTCTAATTGATTCAATTAATTCTAAAAAGAAAAAGAAAAAAAAATTATCCAGAAAGCTTTTATTTTCCATGGTGTGTGTGCAAGTGTGAGACACAGTGAGAGACACAAAGTGCACAAATCTTTATTTAATTTCCACCACCAGGAAGAAAGGAAACACCCGAGTGGCCTGTGACGAGCAGTGCCCTTCACATCAAAGGGCAATGCTGTGTGATCAAAACAGTGAAGGGGAGGGCAGGGACTAAATCAAAATAGAGTTGGAGGGGGAAATGATGCACTCCACTCCCTGCGGCGCCCACCTCTCCCTGAACAACTCCAGGGTGTTGGTGGACACCGCGTGCTCCTTCTCCAAGGATACCCGGGCTCTAACGTAACCACGGAAGAGGGGCAGGCAGTTGGCCCTAACGACCCCCTCCAAAGCCCGCTGCCTGGACCTGTTTATGGCCAGTTTGGCCAGGCCCAGGAGCAGACCCATGAGGAGGTCTTCAGACCTGTCCTTCCTCCTCCGTACCGGGTGCCCGAAAATCAGGAGCGTGGGACTGAAGTGCAACCAAAAGCAGAGGAGAAGGTTTTTGAGAAAATCAAAGAGGGAGTGCAAACGCCCACACCCAATATACACATGGTCCACGGACTCCACAGCGCCACAGAACAAGCAGTTGGGCTGGGAGTCCGTGAATCACCGCAATCTGTGGTTGCAGGGGACTGCTGCGTGCAGCACCCTCCACCCCAGATCCCCGAGAGAAAAGGGGAGGACTCCCGCGTAGAAGGATCTCCACCGCCCGGTGGCAGATGGGCACGCCAAGGCGTGTCCGAACGTTGGATGAGGGAGAAGAGGTGGACGGTGTGCAGCAGCAGTCGATACAGGGCCCGCCTTTTCACCCCTGAAAGGAAACAAAATTAAAATTTCGGAGGCGGCTCAGGTTGTGGGGCACAGACTCCCGCAGGAAGCTTTTAATGAATGATCATTCAAAAACTATTTGATAAGATTTAATTGTGTGGAATTGGGAGAAAGACAGAATCAGTGATTTGGAAGTATCTGGAAACAATAGGCATTAAATGAAGTAACTCAGTGTAGAATCAAATGAATGCTGGATTCCTATGAAGATTGAATTCAAGATTATCGCTCATCACATCTTCCTTTATGATTTCAATGAGGACATGAACAAAAGTTTTTGCAATTAATTTGCAATACAGTAAAAAAGCAAAAATTATTAGTAACTGAACTCAAGTACAAAGGCCAGGATTTTTTGCTGACTTCGGACAACTCCAGATATCTTTAAAATGAGAAGTGGAACAGGGTCCTCAGAATCAAAACATCGTTTCATTCCAAATGCTTGACTGATATTTAAGACTCACTTATAGATCAGCTCAGCAGGAGTCTGTTTGATATTTAAACAACCTGTCTGGATATAGAACACTAAAAATCACACTACAACAGATTATAGTCAAACAGGTTTATTTCGAAGCACTAGCTTTTGGAGCACTGCTCCTTCATCAGGACCTGTGCTCTGAAAGCCAGTTCTTCCAAATAAACCTGTTGAACTTTAACCTGGTGTTGTGAGATTTTTAACTTTTCCCACCCTAGTCCAACACTGGCACCTGCACATCATGGATATATAATGACACACCTGAGGCAGGTGAGACTTGAACGCACATGTAGAAAGACTATCATTGTGCTACATGACTGTCATAGAGTCATAGAGTCATAGAGATGTACAGCATGGAAACAGACCCTTCGGTCCAACCCGCTCCTGCCGACCAGATATCCCAACCCAATCTAGTCCCACCTGCCAGCACCCGGCCCATATCCCTCTAAACCCTCCAAATCTTGAATTGGATCTTCATAGTTATCCAGCATTCATTTGATTCCACACTTTGTTACTTCATTTAATACCTATTGTTTCCAGACACTTCCAAATCACTGATTCTGTCTTTCTCCCAATTCCACACAATTAAATCTTATCCAATAGTTTTTTGAATGATCATTCATTAAAAGCTTTCTGGATTTTTTCTTCTTCTTCTTTTTAGAATTAATTGAATCAATTAGAGTCCAAGAGATGTGTGGCACAGAAACAGACCCTTCCAGCCAACTCGTCCATGCCAACCAACTCAATTAATCTACCCATCTAAATGCCTCTTAAATGTTGCAATTGTACCAGCCTCCACCATGTCCTCTGGCAGCTCAATCCATTTGCATACCACCCTCTGCATGAAAAAGTCTCCCCTTAGGTCTCTTTTATATCTTTCCCCTCTCACCCTAAACCTATGCCCTCTAGTTCTGGACTCCCCGACACCAGGGAAAAGACTTTGTCTATTTATCCTATCCATGCCCCTCATAATTTTGTAAACCTCTATAAGGTCACCCCTCAGCCTCCGACGCTTCAGGGAAAACAGCCCCAGCCTGTTCAGCCTCTTCCTGTACCTCAGATCTCCCAACCCTGGCAACATCCTTGTAAATCTTTTCTGAACCCTTTCAAGTTTCACAACATCTTTCTGATAGGAAGGAGACCAGAATTGCATGCAATATTCCAACAGTGGCCTAACCAATGTCCTGTACAGCTGCAACATGACCCCCCAACTCATGTACTCAATACTCTGACCAATAAAGGAAAGCACACCAAATGCCTTCTTCACTATCCTACCTACTCGCGACTCCAATTTCAAGGAGCTACGAACCTGCACTCCAAGGTCTCTTTGTTCAGCAACACTCCCTAGGACCTTACCATTAAGTGTATAAGTCTTGCTAAGATTTGTTTCCCAAAATGCAGCACTTGGCATTTATCTGAATTAAACTCCAACTGCCACTTCTCAGCCCATTGGCCCATCTGGTCCAGATCCTGTTATAATCTGAAGTAACCCTCTTTGCTGTCCACTACACCTCCAATTTTGGTGTCATCTGCAAACTTACTAACTGTACCTCTTATACTCGCACCCTGTCTTCAACTACTTTATAGAGATTTTTGATTAACCTGTACATTTTATCACAGTTCTGGACTGTGGACTTGAAACCAGGCCTCTTGATTCAGGGGTAGGGACACTATCACAATGCTAAAAGAGGGTCCTCACAGGAGTCTGTTTAACAAAGGCTGAAGTGCATTGTCAGTTTTAATTGATTGACATCATTATGAAGTTATAATAAGTAACTCTTTAATATTTTTCCCAATGTCTAACATTTATTTGGACATTATTGATATGTATGAAACTAGGTTCAGACTCAGTTATTGAATTATGAATGGCAATGGCTAATGAACACTTTTTATAAGGTTGTAAGAGCAGCAGTTTTATTTTCAAACAATATTTATGAATGGATGCCTTTATTGATGAATGTTTCAAAACTTGCAAGTGTTGTTATATGTCTCAATGGTTCAGCACATAATACATAATGTGGGAGTGGGCATGGAGGAAGAATATTGATATCAGGGATGTGGGGGATAAGAGTGCCTGGGTTTGAGGGGGAGCTGGGTGAGGGTGAGAGTACATAAATGCTGATGGGCATTTAATGTTAATGGGATTTTAGTTGCAGAGCGTCAAGGCAAGCCTTCTAAGCTGCCTGCCTTGGCTCTCATCAATCTCTGTGACCAACTCCAAATCACATCCAGGGTCATCCCAACTCTCCAGGATCGAAATATACACTCAGGAGTCATTCACATGAGATGGTTCTGCCAAGTGGGGAAAGTTCCTGATTTAAGCTTCCTGCCTTATTACTGGAAATTAGGCCCAAAGGGTACAACACAATTCCTGGGCACACCGTAGTAATGAATCTTTGTGACAGTCATCTTTCAATATTTGGAGACAAAGTGTGATCAGTTGTGGGTTGGGTTATTCCAGTCATTAAAGTAATGGCTCCATTTAATCTAACATAGCCACTAACAAGTACAATAAGTAACTTATTCACCTAGAAAGTTCATGGATGTGACAATGAACATCAATGCATTTGAAGGGAAATTTAGACATATGAAGGTGAAAGGAATAGTGGGGTATGTTGATGGATGTTTGAATGGAGAAGGTAGTGAGGAAGTTAGTGTGAAGTATAAAAACACAGCATAGGTCTAATGATGTGTTTCAGGGCTGTACATATTATGTAACACAATGCCAGGAAACCCAACTAAGAGCTGGATTAGGAAGATCCGCGTAAATAAATCTTTAAATGTTCACATGGAATTTGTGGATTTAGCTGGAAAGACATAGATATTGGATGTATGATTGAGGTAACAAGAATGGTAAAGATTCTCGGTGGGCAATATGCTACTCAATCTCAACCAGCCTGTGTTTGCAAGCTTTAGAAAGGCACAAATAATATTAGTTAAGATTTTGCTACTGGAGTAATCTGGACTGTGCTACTGGAAACCAAATTTCAGGTCATCATTTGAGCTTGTAGTGCAATGTGCTTGTAGGCACATATTGGAAGCCACATGCTTAAATACTCAGAGCCCTGTTTAAACTAGCTGAAAGGAATTTGTACATGCATCACTCCTTTTTCAAAACTAGGGACTGCAGAGACAACCAATCTGTGCTGCATCCCCATGGCAACAGCCTAACCAATCAGAATCTACCCATGTGGTCTGAGCAATAAGATTGTCAGGTAACTGCTCATGCTGCATTTCCATGTTGATGATAGCCCAACCAATCAGCACCCTCTTTCTCATTCTGTATAAAAAGGTGTTGCACTGTTCAATTATGTTTCTTGTATCCAAGATCTGATGTGTATAAGATGAATGTTCAACTTCGAGTCTTTGTTCATCAGTGTTTAATTTGGGGACTACTGAGCAATTATTATTAAAGAAAATAGAGTCTGCCAACATGTAATGCAGCCAATTGACAGCAAATAGAAGTTTAGGTTAGAATTGTGCAATATAAAACCAGAAATTTATTCTTGCACGGTACATAATTTGTTACAGCCACATTCACAGGACACGTCTAGTTTTGGTCTCTACACATTTTTTCTTTGGAACTAAAGCCTTGAAGCCAAAGAAACTTGAATAAAGTAACACTCATTCTTAGGATTGTTAGCAATCAGGATAACTTCAAGTCATTTGTCATTTTCAATGGAGAAATATAGACACAGGATTCAGGTATCAAATAATGGTCAAAATATCTTATCAATATTGTATCAGTGAGAGAAGGATCAGAAACCTCTTTCAAATAAGTGTAAGTTTTCCAGACTTTTTTGTGATATTGGTCCTGAATTTTTATTTCTTTTGCCTTGAAGATTAGATGACTGCAGAGGGACTGGAGCATGTATTAGGTATGGATTCCTTCTCAATTTTCAAAAGAGAGTTGTGATGATACTATGTCTTTCTGGGCTGTATTTTGTCCTGGGTTTTTTTAATGAAGAAATGTTGTGGCAGAGGTGACTAGCAGTCTGTTTCAAAGCCAATAAAATAAAAAGCTTGTGAAGCCTTGGGCTTTTTTCCAAAATTGGAACAATAGAAGCATACTGAATCGGTGGGGTCAAGCTCCCACAGAATCAGATTTCCTTTTTTTTATTTTTAACCTTCAGTAGCAGTTGCTGGGACCTTGAAGCTGAATGTGGAAGCTCTAATTTCTCTGTCACAGCTAAAGGTTGGGGTACTCATCCTGTTGCTAGAATTACATGTGAGATAATCTACTTTATGAATTAGTCTTTGCCAAAGGTGCATTTATGCGTGATTACTATATTGGAACAGTTAATTAAGAGTAGTTAACATATTTTGTTCAGCATTTTTATACAGTTACAGTTAAGGCAGTTTTTCTTTTGTATTTTATCTGTGTTTTAAATGTAGTATAAAAATAAATTGTGTTTTACTTAACATCCAGTAGTTTGACCAATTAAATTACATCCATATCACAACACCTTACACTTAGCTTTAAAATAAGAAGAATTTATGGTCTAGACTATTTTATGAATATATTTTGAGGGGGTTTGGTCTTGTCCATAACAGTTCTTCACAGAGAGAAGCAATTTCAAGTTATAAAAACTTAGATTACACAGAAGTTTGGTAGAACATGCTTATTTAGGTCCTGAGATCAGAGAGGGAGTTTCCAGAAATTTTTCTAAATTGTTAATTTTATTTGCTTTTCCATGGAAATTACAAAACTGGCGGTTGAGTTAACTGAGTACAAATGTTCACATCTCCATATCAAAGGACTTATGGACCAGATGGTTATTATTTAACCTTTTTCATGCATCCAGAAACATGAATTGTCATGTTAGATATTACTATTGAATTAATATAAGAACATATTAGTCTAATAGTAATCAACAATATTACATCAAGTTTAAAAGGCTGGAGTACACATTTATTGTACAAAAATCACCAACAATTTGTAGTGCGGTGTGATTTTAGAATGAACAGCTTGATACTATAAATTATATATATGTATATATGAAAACATTTCCAGTAGCTCTGGATTCAATCACTTCCACATTTGAGAGCATGTACACGCTAGACAAGTAGCAAATAGATACAGCTCCGAAGTTCAGACTGTAGATGACCTTCCTCTTGCATTAATGCACACATTGATTCTAATGTTCAACGTTAAGTGTAATTGGTCAATAATTATCAAACAGGCAAACTGCAGTGTTGCAGGTCTTGCTTTCAAATATGTGTTAAATTCTAGTGAATCCAAACAGCTTAACAGGTTTATTCAGAAGAAATATAAGGGTGAGGCTGATAGATTGAAGAAATACTTGTTTTGAAACTTAATTTTGGTTGCTACCTGTCACGAGTGGATCACTTTGTAGCACTCATATCTCTGGTTACAAGTTATGTCCAACCCAAATGCCAAATCTAGGTTGGTACTCCAATGCATTACTGAAGGAATGCTCCACTGGTGAAGGCGCTGTCTTTCAGGTAAGCCCCATCTGCCAACCCTGGTTGACATAAAACATCCCATTTGAAGCCAAGCAGGGAAGATATCCCAACTAACCCAGTGGATATTTGTCAATCAATCAACAGCACAAAAATAGATTATCAGATTGTTATCATAGTAATATGTGTGGGAGTTTGCTGTTTGCTGCTGTTTGTCATGTGATACAACAGGGACTACATCATTGGCAGTAAGAGCTTTGAGATATTTGGTGGATATGAAAAGTTTCAATGCAAAAATTTTATTTGATTGATCAGTCATTGATGGAGAATGTGTGGTTTACTGTGAAAATTATTTAAAGCCTTGCACTTTGTTCTATCCTTGCCTTCTCCAAAATGGGCAGCATGGTGACTCAGTGGTTAGCACTGTTGCCTCACACTAGGAACCTGGATTTGATTCCAGCCTCAAGTGACTGCGTGCGGAGTTTGCACGTTCTCCCTGTGTCTGCATGGTTTCTCCAGTTTCTGGTTCACAAAGATGTGCAAGCTAGTTGGTTTCGCCATGTTAGATTGCCCATAAATTGTTGGGCTGAGCAGGCTAAGTGGATTAGACATAGGAAATGCAGGGTTGGGTAGATGGGATGTGGCTGGGCAGGATGCTCTTTGGAGGGTCAGTGTGGACTTGATGGGCCAAATGGCCTGCTTCTGCATGGTAGGGATTCTAAAAATAAAATGCTGCTGTTCTAATTAGGGAGAAAATAATTGGCAACACTGTATTACAAGAACTTGCAATAATTTTAAAATAAAATCTATGTTGATATAAATCTATTTTGAGAGAAAGACAAGTTAAACTTTTAAATTTACAGATTACATAGATTTACAGTCCAGTAGAAAAAAGAAAAAAATTAAAATCATGAAAAGGTAACTAATTATTAAAAACACAACAGAAATTAATGAGAATATCTACAAACTACATTTACTAGAAGGAAGTTAAATTACTTTCCATAAATCAGTACTGTACATGAATATGTCTGGACTATAATTTACTTTTAAATTATTCCTCATGGAATGTGGACTAAAGAGAATGATTTTATGTCTATCATTCTTCCACATTATTGTGGATTACAATAAATATTGCAGATCAAATTGATACACAAGTATGTGCAGGAAATGAGAATTTAATTATACTTTTAAAAAAGTATTTCTAAACCTTACAAGCAGAAGCATGTTTTAAGTTTCTATAACTTGTCCAATACGTTTCATTTCAGGCGTAAAACAAAGTTCAGGATGATGAACTTTTAGAAACATGTACAACATTGGGTTATACTTGCAGATTACCATTTTATAAACCTGGATGTTTGTGATTGAGAATAAGAAAGTTTTAAGCTAGGGATGGCTTTCTGCTAACCTTGTATCAAATTTGGGAGCCAGTTAGCTCAGTAAGCTGGATGTCTAGTTTGCAACATAATAATGCCAACAATGCATGGTTCAATCACTGTACCAGTTACAGTTACCATAAAAGTCCCACCTTCTCAACCTCACTTGAGGTGTGGTGACCCTCAAATTAAACCTCTGCCAGTTGGCTCTCTCTCTGTCTCTTTAATGGGAGGGCATAAAACAATAAGATACAGGAATAGAACTCGCCTTTTGGCCCATCAAACCTGTTCCATCATTTGAAAATGGCTGATATGTTTCTCAGCTCCATTCGCTTATCTTCTCCCATAATCCTCGATTCCCATACTGATAAAAAATGTATCTATTTCTTGCTTAAAGACTCTCAATAACCTGGCTTCCACAGCCTTGTGAGGCAATGAGTTCCACAAGTTCACCATCTTCCTCCTCAACTCAGTTCTAAGTTATTCCTTCATTCTGAGGCTTTGCCCTTGGATTCTAGTCCCTCCTATTAATGAAAACATCTTCTCCACATCCACTCTGTCTCGACCTCTCAGCATTCTTTGTGTTTCAACAAGATTTCTCCCTCATCCTTGTAAAGTCCATCGAAAACGCATCCAGAGTCAAATCAAACAGAGGACCTCAACTGCTCCTCCTGCGACAAAACCTTCCAGCTCAGTGAGCAAACCTACATCCATAAACCCTTCATCCCCGGGATCATTCTTATGGACCTCCTCCAAGGCCAGTGTATCCTTCCTTGGATATGGAACCCAAAACTCCTCACAACATTCCAATTACAGTCTGACCAGAGCCTTATACAACCTCAGAAGTACACCTCTGCTCCTGTATTCTAGCCCTCTCCAAAGGAATACTAACATTGCATATATGTACCTCACTGCCAACTGAGCCTGCATAGTAACCTTAACAGAATCATAAACTAGGGCTCCAAAGTTCCTTTGAGCTTCAGATTTCCCAAGCCTTTCCCCATTTAGAAAATAGCCTATGCCTCCATTCTTCCCACCAAAATGCATAACCTCACACTTTCCCACATTGTATTCCATGTGCCACTTGTTTGCCCATTCACCTAGCCAGTCCCTGCTTCCTCAACACCACCTATCTTTGACTTATCTGAAAACTTAGTAACAGTGCCTTCAGACCCTTCATTCAGGGTATTAATGTATTACATGAATAGTGTGATCCTGGCACTGATCCCTGCAGACCTTCACTAGTCACTGGCTGTTATGCTTTATTTCTAAAAGACCCTTTATATCTACTCTCTGCCTTTTGCCAGTCAGTCAATCATCCATGCAGTAAATTGCCACTAAACACCTTGGGGCTCATATTTTGATTAGCAGCCTCCTGTACTACACCTTGTCAAAGGCTTTCTGGAAATCCAAATAGATCATATCCACTGACTCTCCTTTATCTAACTACTCATTACCGTCTCAAAGAATCCTAACAGAGTTTTCAGGCATGACGTCCCCTTGACAAAGCCATACTGACTCAGGCCTATTTTACCACACACTTCAAAGTACTCCAAAATCTAATCCTTAATAATGGACCTTAAAATCTTACCAATGACTGAGGTCAGGCTAACTGCTCTGTATTTTCCTGTCTTTTGCCTCCCTCCCTTCTTTAACAGGGGTGGTACATTAGATATTTTCCAGTTCTCTGGGGCACACCCTGAATCCAGTGATTCCTGAAAGGTCACCACCAATGACTTCACAATTTCCTCAGCTATCTCCTTCAAAGCCCTGGGCGTAGTTCATCTGATCTGGTTGATTTATCCACTTTTAGACCATTCTCATTCCCCATCACCTTCTCATTGTTTGACCACTACTCTCACCTCTGCTGCCTGACTCTCTTGAATTTCTGGTACGCTGCTGGTGACTTCCACCATGAGGACTGATGCAAAATACCTATTCAGTTCCTCTGCCAATTCTTTGTTTCCAATTATTACTTCTCCAGCCTTATTTTCCAGTGGTCCAACATCCGCTGTTGCCTCTCTCTTACCTTAACATCAATTTAAAAACAACTCTCTTCATCTTCTTTTATATTACTAGCTAGCTTACCCTCGTATGCCATATTCTCCTCTTATTGCTTTTCTTAGTTATCCTCTGCTGGAATTTGAAGGTTTCCCATTATTCCTCACCACATTGAATGCTTTTCCTTTTCTTTAATGCTGTTCCTGACTTCACTTGTCAGCTATGGTTGCCTCATCTTCCCTTTTCTATGGAGTTTATAAATTCTTTTTGGGATCAATGTCTGCTGTGCCTCCCTTATTAACACCCCCTCCCCAGAAACTCATGTCATTGCTGCTCCATTATCTTCCCTGTTAGGCTCCCCTTCCAATTAACTCTGCCAGCTCTTCCCTCATGTCTTTGCTGTTACCTTTACTTGATTGCAAGACCATTACGTCTGATTCTAGCTTCTCCCTCTCAAACTACAGGGTGAATCCTATCATTTTATAGTCATTGTTCTCTAATAAAATCTTCTAATCAAGTCATCCATATCACCAAATCCAGAACTGCGTGTTGCCTACTGGACTGAACCACAAGCTTTTCCAAAAGCCCATCTTGTAGGCATTCCACAAGTTCCTTTTCTTGAAGATCTGCTAACAATCTGATATCTTCCAGGTCATCAGCATATTAAAGTCTCCCATAATTATTGTAATTGTGCCTTCCTTTCATGTCCTTTCTATTTCCTTATTTATTTTCTACCCCACGTCCTGACTACTGCTAGGGGGCCTAAACCTAACTCTCATCAGAGTCCTTTGTCCTTTGTGGTTCCTCAACTCTACCCACACAGATTCAACGCTTCTGACCCTGTATCATTTCTTGCTATTGATTTAATTTCATTTCCAACTAACAAGGCAACCCTGCCCTCTCTGTCTATTTGCCTGTCCTTTCAATAGGAAATATATCCTTTGTTAATTAGTTCCCAGCCCTGTCCCCTTTATAGCCATTTCTCTATGATGCCGTCAACATCATACTTGCCAATTTCAATTCGAGCTACAAGTTCACTTAATTTGTTTGTTATACTCCATGCATTTAAGTACAATATCTTCTTCAGTCATGTGTTGACTGTCCCCCTTCTCATAGCTGTCCACTCATTTGCTATGCCTGAAGTTAGATTCCCTAGCACTCCCATACTATCTGTCCTATTACTTATTCTGGAAGGTTTAATAATCTCTCCTGAACACTTGTCATAGATGAACCACAATGGGTTCACCATCTCCCACAATATGCAGTACAACACATTGCCTGGTCCTGCATTTCAAAATGATTTAACTAGTTTTTAATTTGTATTTTAAAATTTTCTACTCATCTTTAGTTTTTAGTCTGTAAAATATTTCTCCAATTTACTTTTAATCTGAAAGTTAATTAGAATTGGTATTCACTCTACTTAACGATTTTCTCCCCCCCCCCCCCCCCTTGGTTTCTTTTATTATTCTATATATAGATATATATATAGACCGGGGGGGGGGGACGCGGGGAGTCTAGTTAATGTTGGTGGGAGGAAGTGGTTACCTTATTCTATTTTACCTCTATCTCTAGGAGCAGCATTGTTTTCCCTTGTTATTTTGTATTATTATATTTAGTTATTACTTGTTGAGGTTGTAATTTTATAGTTATATATGTTTGTACATGGTATTAACATTACCAAATATATCCAGGTGTTGGTGTGGGTGGGGGGGGGGGGGGGAGTGGGGGTAGGGTGCTCACTGTTAACTCTAGCTTTGTAGTATATTTGAATTTTTCTCATCCTATTGAGGAGCGCCTGGGTCAAAGGTGGGGCACTGGTTGGGAGAGGATATGATGGACCTTTGGAAAGGAGTGATACCCCCTGGAAACAAGGGGGAAAATCTCCATTTAAATACATTTTTTTAATTTAGAAATAGCTTTTTTATTATACTGTTGTGAGTGTATTAGAGAGCCTTTATTTTTGTAAATTTTATATGCTCTATGCTCGGGATGTTCTGGATAGGGTTTCCCCTCCTGAGGGGTCTCGGATTTGCATGGACGATTATGGTTGATCAGTCGGTTAAGTGGTGCACCTGGAATGTCAAGGGGAGTAATTCGCCAGTCAAAAGGAAGAAAATATTATCAAATCCCAAGAAAGAAAGAGTTGATATAGCTCTCCTACAGGAGACAGACTTGTTGGATAAAGAACACTTGAAATTACGACATGCTGGATATGATCAGGCCTTTTTTTCTTCTTTTAGCTCAAAAAGCAGGGGAGTTGTTATTCTTATTCGGAAGAATTTCCCTTTCAAAATTCTAAATCAGATAAAAGACAAATCTGGATGATATATTCTGATTAAAGCTCTCATAAATGGAGAAGAATATGGGATTTTAAATTTGTATTGCCCCCCAGCACATCCTTTTAAATTTATAACGGAAGCCTTCTCAAAATTGATGGCTCTCGGTGTCCGTCATACAATTATAGGGGGAGGCTTTAATTGTATTATGGATCCGGAAATAGATAGGATTCCCAAAAGTACTGCAGGAGTATCTCCCAGATCTAGACAATTGGTGGATCTGAACAAAGAATTAGGACTAGTAGATGTGTGGAGATGTCTTCATCCACAGGGCAGAGATTTTTCTTTTTATCCCAATCCACATAAATGTCACACCAGAATTGGTATGTTTTTTGCCCCCACAATTTTTTTAAATTCCACATCATCCTGTAAAATAGGTAGTATAGCAATTTCCAATCACGCTGCTGTATATATGGAAATCAAGGCGAGGAACAATGAGACATCCCCTTAGCATTGGCGTATGGGCCCCTTCCTGATGAAAGATAGTAAATTTGTAAGGCACTTCTCTCGAGAATTTAAAACTTTTTTAGAAATTAATTTAGGTACGGCTAGCAACCCATCAATGTGGGAGACCATCAAAGCTTATGCGCAAGGTTTGATCATCTCATACTCAGTGACCCAGAAAAAAATTAAAGGGAGAACAACAGCATCTGCTCGAACCTCGCTTAAAAGGGGCTGAAACAGCATACGCTGACAGACCTTCTATTATCACTTACCCAAACGGCTAAGAGGGAAATATTATTTGCAAAACAAAGGTTATATGAATTTGACGATAAACTGGGTAGATACTTAGCAAAGAAAAACAAGGCCCCTCAAACTATCACATCTATCAAGGAAAGTATGGGTATTTTGATTCATGATCATAAAAGGATTAACGCATTCTTTGGAAAATTTTATTCTGATTTATATAAATCACAGGATTGTGAAGACAGGACTAGGAGGATGCAATCATTTTTAAAAAATTTGACCTTTCCGAGCCTAACTCCGGAACAGGTATCGGCCTTGAATGCTCCCCTAACAATCCAAGAAATACTTGACGCAATCAGACAACTTTAGAGTAGTAAGGCACCTGTCCCAGATGGCTTTCAAGCTGAATTCTATAAAGAATTTACAGGAGTATTGGCTGGTCCACTTATGGACATATATAACTACGCGTACAGTCAGGGCTGTCTCCCGCTTTCGTTGAAAGAGGCAAATATCTCTCTTATCCTTAACAAAGGAAAGGACCCAGAAGATTGTGTGTCATACAGACCAATATCCTTGCTAAATGTAGATTTTAAAATCCTTTCTAAAACGTTAGCATTGAGGCTAGAAAGGGTATTGCCACATATCATAAAGGAGGATCAGACGGTGTTTATTAAGGGCCATAGATCATCCAATAATATTAGAAGGGTTTTGAATATGATTCAAGCCTGCCATCAGGGAAAGATACCAGGAGTAGTAGTCTCACTAGACGCGGAGAAGGCATTCGATAGGGTTGAATGGTCATATTTGTTTTACACACTGGAAAGGTTTGCTATTGGAAAGGTGTTTACCAAATGGGTCTCAACACTGAAAAGTGATCCCAAAGCAGTTGTGGTTACCAATGGATTAGGTTCGGATAGCTTCAGTGTGGGTAGGGGCTGCTGTCAGGGATGTCCTTTCTCGCCATAGTTATTTACGCTAATAATTGAACCACTAGCAGAAGCTATAAGGGCTGATCCTAATATAACGGCCCCGAGGACTGGTACAGGTAAACATAAAATTACTCTTTATGCAGATGGTGTTCTTCTATTCCTCAGTAATCCTCTGATGTCTGTGCCTTGCTTAATCCAAGTTATTAATACATTTAGTGCATTCTCAGGCTATAAAATTAATTTCTCAAAATTGAGGCTATGCCAATGGGTGGCCTTGCTATGATACTCCACTTAGTGGATGGATCTCACTTTCCCTTTTGGTGGTCCCTGGAGGGTTTCTTATATTTAGGCATTTTTATTACCCCAGTATTTGATCAGTTATACAAAGCTAACTTTGTGCATTTACTGGAAAGGATAAGGCAGGACCTCCAGCAATGGGGAGACCTTCCAATTTCCTGGCTGGGTAGAATAGCACCAATTAAAATGAATGTCCTGCCCCGTCTCCTATACCCTTTGAGAATGCTTCCGGTGATGCTGCCGAGGATGGCAGTACGTAAATTATATGGCCGGTTGGGTTCCTTTATCTGGAATCATAGACAGCCCCTCATTAAGCTGAAGAAGCTACAGCTTCCACAGGCAAAGGGAGGATTGGACTTCCCAGATTTTAGGAAATATCAGTTAAGTTCCCTATTAAGTTACATAGCTGATTGGGTCTTGTCTGGCCCGCAATCAATCTGGCTGGACATCGAGGCTTCTCAAGTAAAATGCCCACTTATTAACCTTTTATTTTCAGACAAGAGGAAAATCATTACGGATCACTGTAAAAACCCTACAATACTAAACACAATTAAGGCTTGGAATATAATGCGGCAAAATGATGACTACTCACATAAAACATCCCCCTATGCTCCAATAGTGGGAGCATGGGGATTTCAACCGGGGTTTACAGATGCCACTTTTAAACTCTGGAGATCCAGGGGTATCTCATGTTTAGGGGACCTATTTAAAGAAGGGGTCCTGATGTCTTTTGAATAGCTGCATCAGAAATTTGGATTACCTAATAGAGACCTCTTTTGATACTTCCAAATTCGAGATTATATACAGAAGAAGACTACGTTATTAGATAGTCTTTATAACTCAGATCGAGAATGTAGAGTGCTACAGCCAATGGGGGTGTCTTCCGTCAGTAATATTTATCATTTACTACATGATGAAGTATCGGACAATCTGCTTAAAACATGGGATCAGGATTTGGGACTAGAAATCTCTATAGAAATATGGAATGACATTTGGGAAAATGCCAGAAGAATCACCATCTGCAACAGAACTCAAGCTATCCAGCTGAAGATACTTTATAGGGCCCATATAGCACCGGATTGATTGGCAAAATTTAAGGCAGGAGCATCTCCAATGTGTCCCAAATGTAAAATAGAGGTGGGCACTCTTGTACATTGCCTATGGACCTGTCAAAAGATCCGTAGATATTGGACTAAAGTAGCAAGTACTCTGACAGAAATTTTAGGAACGGAAATTAAAGTGGACCCTGTATCTCTCCTTTTGGGCTTTTCAAACTTATCCTCCCTGGATATGCACGGGAAAAGATTATTTCTATTCTCTCTTTCTGAGAAAGGAAAAATATTTTGGTAAACTGGGTGGCTGAGGGCCCCCTTGGATTTTCAAATTGGCACAGATTAATATGGAATATATTACCCTTGACCTCCTTACAAATATGGTCACCGAAAGACTGAATTATTTCATAAAATATGGCAGCTCTTCTTGAATTATGTAAATACAGATATTTCGGCTATCCTAACAAGGGCTTTTATTTAATTGAGATTTTGAACCTGGCTGGTCCGGGGCCCGTTGGGAGAAGAATCCCGCACAAATACAGGTTTTGTTACATTTGATGTTAACACATTCCAAGCATATATCTCACTATCCAATTTCTGTGTTATCTGTTGTTTTTTTCTTCTTTCTTTCTCTTATTTGAATAATGTAAGAGATGTAATTATACACACTGGTTAGTTGTAGGTTAGATTAGTAATTAGTTGAGTTTTGTTTCTTTTCTCTCAATATTTTTCTTTGTTAAATTTTGGTTATTATTTATTTAAGATTTAATTGTATATCAATGTTTGTACTTGAGATTTTTTTTATTTTTGTCAACTTGTAAAAATGTTAAATTTCCAATAAAAATATCCATTAAAAAAAGAATTGGTATTCAAATAAACAGGTCAATATTAACATAATTTGTCCAATTTTTAATTTAATTTATTTTTAAATTGCAAATCTTAAAAATTAAACAAGTAATTAACACAAAATAAATAAGAAAGACATTGTTTGCATTTTTGGGTGTCTTTCACACCATCAAGATGTTCAAAAATTCATTATAGATAATGTATTACTTTCACTAAACTCTGTAGGCACAGTGTAGAAAGCAGTCAAATTGTATGTAGCAAGGCTTCACAAATAGGAAATGTTGGGATATAATATCCATTTGAATCTGTGAATTAGGAGTGCAATAGCTCACTTAGTCACTCAAGCTGATCTGATTGTGGCCTTAACCCCATTTTCCTACCTACTCCCATCATCTTTGATACAATTATCGAACAAGAATCTGAAGTGAGCCTTGAAAGTATTCAACAGCCTTGCTTCCATTGCTCTTATGGGAAGAGAATCCTGTAAACTATAACTTGCTAAGAACAAAATAAAACTCTTCATTCCAGTCTTTAATGGGAAACCCCTTATTCTTAAACTGTGTCCCCAGTTCTAATTTCTCCTACAAGAGGCAATATTCTCTCAGCATCTACCCTGTCAAGTCTCTTTGTAATGTTATATGATTTAATTAGATCACCTCTCATTTTTCTAAACTCCAGTAGATACATGACCAATTTGTTTCCTCACAAGATGTGGGCGGCACGGTGGCACAGTGGTTAGCACTGCTCCCTCACAGCGCCAGAGACCCGGGTTCATTTCCCGACTCAGGCGACTGACTGTGTGGAGTTTGCACGTTCTCCCCGTGTCTGCGTGGGTTTCCTCCGTGTGCTCCGGTTTCCTCCCACAGTCCAAAGATGTGCAGCTTAGGTGAATCGGCCATGCTAAATTACATCGTAGTGTTAGGTAAGGGGTAAATGTAGGGGTATGGGTGGGTTGCGCTTCGGCGGGTCGGTGTGGACTTGTTGGGCCGAAGGGCCTGTTTCCGCACTGTAAGTAATCTAATCTAAAAGTAATCTAATCTAATCTAAAAATAACTCCCATGTCCCAGGAATGAGTGATCATTCTCTTAACTACTTGTAACACCAATATATCATCCCTTCTTAAGTAAGGAGACCAAAACAGTACACAAGGTGTACTGAGGTGGTCCATCAGCACTCTATAGAATTGGAACAAAGCTTTTCTATTCTTCTACTTGATTTCCTTACAGTAAATGTCAACACTCCACACCTTCCTAGTCACTTACTGCACCTGCCCACCAAATGTAGAGATTTCAGTACCAGGATACTGGGCTCACTGTTCCGCAAAGTTCGGTAACCTGAATCCTTTGAAATAATATGCTGCTTTTCTGATCTTCCTGTTGAAATGGACAGGGTCACATTCTCTCACATTAAACTTCTTCTGCCAATTTTTCTTTTTCTCACTTAGTTAATCTGTCTATGACCCTTTACAGTCTCCTTATATCCTTTTCAACACATACCCTTCTACATAATTTTGCATCATTGGTTTAATGTAGATTAGATTCCTTACAGTATGGAAATAGGCCCTTCAGCCCAACAAATCCACACTGACCCTCCAAAGAGTAACCCACCCTGACCCTATATTTACCCCTGTCTAATGCATCTAACACTACGGACAATTTAGCACAGCCAATTCACCTGATGTGCACATCTTTGGATCGTGGGATGAAACTGGAGCACCCGGAGGAAGCTCGCACAGACACATAGAGAATGTGCAAACTCCACACAGGCAGTTGCCCGAGGCTGGAACTGAACCCGGGTCCCTGATGCTGTGAGGCAGCAGTGCTAAGATGCTACCTTGGCAAAATCACACACTCTTCAATAATTCTTCCCTCTCTCTCTTTTCCTGTCATGCTTCCTTCCTTTTAGAAATGCCAACAGGAATTACCTTCACCATATCATTGTTTATAGAAATCTTAATAACGTATGTTTTATTAGAACAGGACGAGCTAGAGAGAGAGTAATGGTCACAAATTCAAACTGCTGTGCAGATCTCATGAGTGTACTTTGACTGAAGGTCTTGGGAATTCAATCTTTCATTGTAAAAACATGTTTGGAAATACGACCAGCTGCATCATTTCTCAAACCGCTTCTACAGTTTGTGGGATGACAGCATGTTCTCAAAGTGTATGAGAACATGAAATGATTCCCAAGACATTTTGATGTGCCAAAACAAGCAGAGGAGCAGGCCAATGGCCCGAATGATAATGCATTGAAATTTGTAAATGTTGACGTTCAGAGAGATTTGGATGTCTTCATGCAAAGGAATTCAAAACTTTAACCTGCACGTACAGCAGTCACTCAGAAAGTAAATGACATGGTGGCCTTTATTTCACGGAGATTGTAGTGCAGTATTCACACATATTAAATACCATGTGCAGGTTTGGTCTCGCAGGTTTGGTCTCCATTGTAAGGAAGGATATCTTTGCATTTGATTATTCATTAGATCGGTCCCAAATTATCCCATGTTGAAAAGCTAAGTAAATTGTGCTTATGTTCATTGGAAATAAGGAGAACAGAAAGTGTTCCCATTGAACGATTCTGGAGAGACTTGACTGGGTAGGTGCTGACAGGTTGTTTCCCCTGGCTGGAGAATCTAAAATCTAAAATCTAAAATCTCAGGATAAAAGGGTGATCATTTCGAGCTGAGATGAAATGGAATTTCTTCTTTCAAAAGGATTGTGTAACTTTGGAATTCTCTACCTCTTGAGTGTGCTACTGTTGTTTAGGTTGAAAGTGGAGTTGAGGTTGAAGATCAGCCTTTATGATGCCGCTGATATGATGAGCCACATGATCCACCCCTGCTCCTTTTTCTTGTATTTTCTTCATTATTGCAGTGCTAGTACTTACATTCAGAAGTAATTCCCAAGCTTCATGTCTGAACTGGTTTCAATTATATACAATTGATTGTCTCATGTGTGTCTAGAGCCTTTTACTGTGCGGGATAGGCCAATTAATACCATCTTTTCTTGTTCTCCATTCTAAGCCACTCCTGTTGTTCCTAGCTGAAAATGCTGGAAAAGCACTTACCTGTTAAATCCAGGAGTGCTCAAGTTTCCAACCCCTGAGAAATATGGCCATTAAACTCAAAAAGTTGCTCTATTTAGGGGCGTGCAGCCTGAATAGCATTAATGTTTGTTATAGTAGCTCAATATTGAAGATTGAATTTTAACTTCCATTGTTTAATTGTTATGTCAGAGACCTGTCATGGACTAAAATGGTTTCTAAAAGATAGGAAATAATTACCTAATCACAGATTAAGCAAGCTTTGAGGAATGAATAAAACCATGTGCACTGATATTACCATTTGTATCTGAAGATATTGAAACCAAGCTTTCCTTCTAGTTAGCCAACTCAGAAAGACAAGGAGGCCATACTCCAGAATATACACTAAACTATATTTTAGCAGCTGCTTTGAGGAAGAAGGAGAAAAAGTAAATTTGTAACAAGAGCTGGAACCTTTTCTCTCTTCATGCTGGTTTCTCTCACTAGCTTGGAATAGCACCCAGTGAAAAAGCAAATTGGGAAATTGACCATTAATCAAGAATTCAAAAAAATCTATTGATTCTACTATTGCTGAGCATACTAGTCAACAACTATGCAACTGTGGTTTCAGGTAAAGAATCTAAAACCCCAAGGATTCTCAACACTTTATGTAAACTGCTGTCTATACCAGGCATTAACTTTTATAAACTTATTACCTTTGTTTGTGCATATGTTTGATGTAGTGTCTTTATTTTTTTTCCCAAGGGCTAATAAGTAATAAAATTCCTACTCTTTCACTCAATAAAGCCTTCGTGATTTGCTCCTCTATTTTCTAGTCAAATCTGTGTTTAATTGTAGTCTGATAGTTGTGTGCTATAAGAAATTGTTGCATTAAAATGAAGGGAACCAATTTTCCTTTTCACTTGACCATTGCAAATTCTTGACTTTTCACTGTGTAAGTGAGTTGATGATGACTTGTAGTTGGATTTCCCATTTTCACCCTTTTAATCCAGTTTTTGTTGGCCTCTCTCTCTTACCTTTCTAGGAGTGCAACTTCCCCCTCTGAGGCTAGAGCTTTCTTACTTTCTGCTCTCTCCAACTGGGCATTGTGATGATATTTATCTTTAAAAGGGATTTGTTCTGTCCTGTTTCTCTGGAAGAGGAGTGTTGTAAACTTGGTGGTGATGTGTCTGCTTTATGGAAAGCAGAGTAAATAGCTTTGGCTTTTTCTTTAATGTTAGACAGGGGAAGTGGGTGGAGTCATGCTCTCACACACCCGGGATTTTAGTTTTTGCTTTCATTTGATGAAGTTGGGGTTTTTTTGGAGTTGTAGCTGCTAGACACAGATCTCTCTCTGCTGCTGCAAAAAGCTGGAATTCTCTCTCTCTCTCTGCCTCACAGCGCCAGAGACCCGGGTTCAATTCCCACCTCAGGTGAATCTCTGTGTGGAGTTTGCACATTCTCCCCGTGTCTGCGTGGGTTTCCTCCAGGTGCTCCAGTTTCCTTCCATTATTCAAAGATGTGCAGGTCAGGTGAATTGGCCATGCTAAATTGCCCGTAGGGTTAGGTGAAGGGGTAAATGTAGGGGAATGGGTCTGGGTGGGTTGCACTTCGGCGGGTCGGTGTGGACTTGTTGGGCCAAAGGGCCTGTTTCCACACCGTAAGTAACCTAATCTATCTCTCTCTGCCTCTAGATTCATTCTTTCCTTTCTCCTGGAATGGACAAAATAGCAAGTGAGTGAAATATGTCTTGCTGAATTTGCCTTTGTCAAGGGCATGTTTGTGGGATGCTGCTATAATGGGATAGTTGATGAGTAGTAGTTATATAATACATTGTTCTGTTAAGTCTTTACATAGAGTTAAAGTTATGCCAATTCTTCTTTTTTTGTTTTTAGTGTAGTGTACAATGTCTTACACTGGAGTATAAGACTCCAGTCTTATACTGGGCGGCACGGTGGCACAGTGGTTAGCACTGCTGCCTCACAGCGCCAGAGACCCGGGTTCAATTCCCGCCTCAGGCAACTGACTGTGTGGAGTTTGCACGTTCTCCCCGTGTCTGCATGGGTTTCCTCCGGGTGCTCCGGTTTCCTCCCACATTCCAAAGATGTGCGATTCAGGTGAATTGGCCATGCTAAATTGCCTGTAGTGTTAGGTAAGGGGTATATGTAGGGGTATGGGTGGGTTGCGCTTCAGCGGGTCGGTGTGGACTTGTTGGGCCGAAAGGCCTGTTTCCCCACTGTAAGTAATCTAATCTAATCTAAAAAGACTAAAGTGTGTTTTACTTAAAGTCTAGTACCAATGGATTCACATGTGGAATACAGCAGATTACGCTGGCCTTTAAATAAAAGTTAGAGTCGAGGTTATCTCCTTGATATGTTTCGAGGGGGTTTGGTCTGGTCCATAGCAACATGGTTGGGAAGGCCTTCTCTATGGATCTGATGGAACTCTGCTCTCAGAACTCCAGCAATAGTGACTCAATAAAGATAGAGCAAGATTTTGATCAGAACTGAAGAAAGAATTCAGGATAAATCACGGGAACGTTTCAAACTGAAAAGTATAGAAAATTCAGGTATTTCCAAAATCACACGGTCAGAAAAATAGTCAGTAAAATATACAAATGATACAAACAGGAGCAGTTTTAAAAATAAAAGTTATTCATAGGATGGGGATATTCTCGGCCAGCATTTATTGCCCATCCCTAATTTCCAAGAATCAGCCACATTACTGGAGTCTGACTTGTCAGCCAGACCATGTAAGGACAGCAGATTTCCTCCGTAAAGGACATTAGTGAACAAGGCAGGTTTTTACAACAATCGGTAATAGTTCTATGATAACCATTAGGCTCGATTTTAATTCCAAATTTTTAAAATTGAATTAAAGTTTCACCACCTAGCATGCTGGAATTTGAACACTTGTCCCCTGAATATTTGTCTACAGTTCTGGATTACTAATCCAGCAACATCACCAACTGACACCTCACAAACAAAAACCCATGTTGTTCACTAATATCTTTCAGGGAAGGAAATCTGCCATCTTTACAAAGCAGAGCCCAGCAATGTGGTTGATTCTTGACAAATTATGGATGGGCAATAAATGCTTGCCGAGCCAGCAATACCCTTAGCCCCATGAATAATCTTTTTAAAAAACTGGACCCTGTTTGTGCAGCACAAAATGGAGCTCCAGTCTGATGAAGTTGTTAATTTCCAAGTATTACATGCTTTTCGTTCTGACAGTCCAGTCCCTCAGGCAGGGTCCTGGGGATGGGTGTGAGGAGATGGTTTGGTAAACGTGTGATCCTATTCAATATGGGACATTTCAAAGATATACCTGAATATATTCATACAGCATGAACAGCCTAGTTTCCTGATTGATGAGAATATGGCTATCAAATTCATCCATTAGCTGACATCAGATGCTAAAATATCTTTGACAAACACATTTAGCAGCATGATGCATCATCCAAAATGATAAAATTATAAGTCAATCTAAAATCTTGCCATAAATCATTAATACTATCACACATTACGGTAGCAACCCAAGAATGGAGGGACTTAAAACCTAAGAAGAACCTTTAATTTTATATGTGTTGATCTTCATCAGAGCCCGATGAGACACATTCAGGGTCATATCCAGAGTTGCTCAGCAGAAAAGGCATTAGCAAAAATAAAATCAGCACTAATATTCCGGATACTCCATGGGAGAGTGTTTGGAGCAGCAGGTGGGGGAGGATTTAGGATTGAGAAATCTGGAAAGATGTTTTCCTCCAAATGGCATGGAGTTTCAAGCGTTTTTACAGAATGATTTCCTGCCAAACGTTAGCCTGATTGAATACTTACCCATCTATTCAGCAACCCAGAGGAGTGTACTGTTGAAGACAACTTAATTCCTTGGTTGTTGGAAGTAGAGGTTGTGGAAGGTATATGCAGGGGTTTAGATTGTGGTGTGGTCAGGGAGGTCAGGCATAATTAAAGATGTTGACATTTCCATGGTGTAATTCAGGAAGACTGAAATGGCTCTGATATCCAATCTGGATGCTACATTAATATACTACACTTGGATGCTCATGGCATAATTTCAAAATTGTCAGATGACATAGAACCTGAAAGTATTATGAGCTATGGGAACAGTACAGATAAATTTCAGTGGTGAAACAGGCAAACATTTGGAATTGAAATTTCAAGCAGAGAAATGATTAGTTTTCACAGGGATGAGGAGAGACAACATGAAAAAAGCAGGACTATTAAAGGATAGAGGAGGAGGAGAAGGACCTGTGGGTAATTTTGCATAAGGCTGCCAGGACCAGTTGGAAAAGGATCCTGGTCTTAATAAGGCCACAGCATATGAAAGCAGGAAAGTTACACTGAATCTTCATAGAAGATTTTTGTCCTCATTTGAAGTATTGTCCAGTTCTGGCACAACAGCTTAGGAAGAATGTCAAGGCATTAGGGAGAAAAGATTGGCAGGGTTTCCAGTGAAGATGAAACTCTGTTCCAAGAACAAACTTAAAAACCTAGGACCCTGCTCCTTTGCAGAGAGAAGGTTTATTAAGATCTTCAAAACTGAATGATCTAAATAACAAAAAACAGTTCATGTTGGGAATGAATTTTAGGTGATGGGTAAATAAAGGAAGAACATTTTTAGGTCGTCTAAATCTGGCTTCATGAATTGAAAAGACAAAGTAGATATTTATCTGGAGAGGACACAACAATTACAGAGCTATGAACATCAGGGAAGAGCAGTAGGTGAATTGGTCTTGCACAGAACAAGCATGAACACAATGGGCTAAATGGTTACCTTTTATTCTGTAACCTCTCTATAGATTGAATTGGTTGAAGACCAGCATCTGTGCAGCTGCTTATCCATAAGTTAATTCCATTTTTGAATTCTGTTTGGATCTCTTTTAGTCCTGGTATAAATTCCTAGTTTATCGTCTGAGCTGAAAAATGTGTTGCTGGAAAAGCGCAGCAGGTCAGGCAGCATCAAAGGAGCAGGAGAATCGACATTTCAGGCATAAGCCCTCCTTCAGGACTCTGGTGAGTTTCTATGAAACTAATTCTGTTGGAATAAAATGAATTGTGTGAATTTGAATCCTTTTCTGTTGTCTGTGAGGGAATCTCTCTGACTTTCTTTGTGTAATGTAGCTCATATTTTTATTGTTTAATAAATAATGCATCCTTTGATTTCAAAGCACACTGGCATCTTCCTGTGAATATATTGGGTAACTAACCCCCACAAGTGAAAAAACAATATTAGGATCTAACAATCCACGTTTCACTATTGGAACTGAGTTATTCAGTATGAACATCACCTGGGATCATAATGTTACCCCCAGTGCTTCTTCAAAGTGTTTTAAGTTCATTTGAGAACGTAGACAGGACTTTCAACAGCACAGTCAACAGTACAGCTTCCTTGGTGTTGTAAACCCAGATGATTTAAATGTTAAATAATCCGCAATCTTTGAACTCATAGACTGTGCTGACACTTTAATCAGAATCTATTTGGCTGTGGTTTCAAACTTCACTGGAGAACTGAACATATATATTGTAATCACTGAGTTATCATTTATCCAAGATCTAAAATTGATGATCAGCTCATTTATTTCATTTTCTTTTTTCACACAACAAGTACCTAGGTTATAGAATGCTGTGGCTGGAGATGTAGAGTGGTTAAGCTCAAGGTGATATTGGATGACTAGTTAATATAAATAATACAAACGGGCATGGGTAAAAAGCAGGAAGTTGACAGTAGGTAATGGCACTCATTTGAAAAGCTGGTGCAGATATGATAGGACAAATGGCCTTGTACTGCATCATAACATTTCTGTGAATGCGTAATATTTGTCAAATATCCCTGTGTAACACAGTAACTGCCATGTTGCATAAATAACAGCAATAACTACTCTTTATGAAGTTAAAAGCTTTGGGACATCTCAAAAATTTAAAAAGGCATATATAAATGCAAGTTCTTTCCTTACTGGTGCAGGGCCATGCTAAATATAGGGTGAGTGTGGGAACAAAACAAAGTTAAAAATGACTCCTATTTGTTAAACATCTGGTGATAAAAATAGGGAGCTGGAATGTAATGTGAAAAACATGGATTTGAGAATGCAAAGCAAAAGCATTCAAAACATGAGAAAAAAAGAATGCCTTTAGCCTCACAGAAATTAAATAGATTTTGCTTTCTCTCAAAGAGGCTATTGAGTTAGTGGGATTCCCAGAGGCCGAAAACACAAAACTAAATTAGAGAGGGGATAGTGGGTGCATGTGGAAACTCACAGAGCTTCCCAGCTGCAGTGTAAGAACCACACTGACTTCAGTGATAATACAACAGTGCTACCACAAACAGATTTTTTAAAAGTCAATAAATCTAACTGAGAAATATTTGCATGAAAGTTAAACCCATTACCAAAACTTAAAGCAAAATCTGAGCCTTCAGAATTCAGTGCTGGTACAGATCATCACAAACACAGTAAATGACTGTTGAATTCTTGTCACCATCAAACAATTCACTGTATTTAATTTTCACAAAGCAATAAAAATGCAAGAGAGAATGTGAAAAATTGAAGCCCTGTACCATTATCCCGTCAGGACTGAGAATGCTTCGCCTAATGCTGTTTTCAAGTGGCAGTGATGAGTGCGGTATGCTTACAATTAATGCTTTTGCTAAACTAAAACTGTCTTGTTGCAAAGGTCAGGAGCAGTTTCCCTGAATCTTACCTTCAGAAAGTCTTTGTTTTGTTCTCCATCAATGTGCCGCAGTTTGCCAAACTATTTGGAGCTGACCCGATCAGGAATTCCACAACAGACTCCTTAGCATCCACTGCTTCCCAAGATTAGCTACAGCCTATCAGTGGTGGGAAAGCTGTCTGTTGTAAATGCTTACATAAATGTGTCCATGCATCAACGACAGAGGCTTAAGCCAAGAACAGGCTCCAGTTTTCAGTACCCATATGTCCAGTGCCTGTAGGCTTCGTTAGTGGCAGAGACAAATGAGGACTGGTATAAAAACTTCATAACTGGTCAGTTCTGGCTGAGTTTTAAATAGTTAATGAGGCCCCCTTCCTTTTTTTTAAATAAATTTATCTGAATGCAAGTCTACATGCAGCAACTCAGGCACAAATAAATCCTGTCATGGATAAATGGGATCTGGAGCATTTATTCTGGTTATAACGGTAAAGTCCATAGTTTGATTGGACCATAGGCTGCACTTTCATTAGGGAGAGACAACTGGTGGTGGTTAAACCTCAGGGTCACCATAGTTCAGGTGAGGGGAAGAGGTTGAAAAGAAGAGTCCTTCAAAGTAACCTCAACCAAGGCAGCTGTTGGCGTCACCTGACACTGCAAGCCAAGCCATCCAGCCAACAAAACTAAAGTGGAGTCCAGCTAGATAGGATACTGAAGAAGGCATTTGGTGTGCTTGCCTTTATTGGTCGCTTTATAAGAGTTGGGAGGTCATGTTGTGCTTGTGTAGGGCATTGGCAAAAAAGTGTGGTGCTGGTAAAGCACAGCAGGTCAGGCAGCATCCGAGGAGCAGGAGAGACAACATTTCGGGCATAAGCGCTTCAGGGCTTATGCTTAATACGTCGAGTCTCCTGCTCCTCAGATGCTACCTGACCTGCTGTGCTTTTCCAGCGCCATACTTGTTGAATCTGATTTCCAGCATCCGCAGTCCTCGTTTTTCCAGGACATCGGTTAGGCCACTGCATGCAATTTTAGTCTTCCTGCCTAAGGAAGCATGCTGTGAAATTTGAAAGGGTTCAGAAAAGATTTACGAGGATGTTGCCAGGGTTGGAGGGTTTGAGCTATAGTGAGAGGCTGAACAGACTGGGGCTATTTTCTCTGGAGCTTTGAGGCTGAGGGGTGACCTTGTAGAGGTTTTTAAAATCATAAGGGGTACGAATAGCATGAATATTCAAGATCTTTTCCCCAGGGTAGGGGAGTCCAAAACTAAAGTTCACTCAGTGATTAGCACTGCTGCCTCACAGCGCCAGGGACCCGGGTTCAATTCCCGCCTTGGGCAACTGCCTGTGTGGGGTTTGCACATCCTCCTCGTATCTGCGTGGGTTTCCTCCCACAGTCCAAAAATATGCAGGTTAGATTAATGGGTCTCAGTGGATTGATCTTCGAATGGTCGGTGAGGTCTCGTTGGGTGGAAGGGCCTGTTTTCACACTGTAGGGAATCTAATCTAATGTAAAGGGCACAGGTTTAAGGTGAGGAGGGAAAGATTTTAGAGGGAGCTAAGGGGTGATCTTTTCAAGCAGAAGGTGGTACATGTTTGGAATGTGCTGCCAGAGGAAATGGTGGAGATTGGTACAATCGCAACATTTAAAAGGCATCTGGATGGGTATGTGAATAGGAAGGATTTAAAGGGATATGGGCCAAATGCTGGCAAATGGGACTAGATTAACTTAGGATATCTGGTTGGCACGGATGATTTGGACCAAATGTTCTGTTTCCATGCTGTACAATTTTGTGACTCTATGACTGTATAACTGACCCATTGACATTGTGAGTAGCTATAACCTATTGATGGACAACAGGCTCCAGAATTATGAGGCATTAGCGAACAATTTGCCGTGTTTGACAACTCTCGCTGTAAAATGCCCGGTGCTCTGATCCAGTCACAGCTAAACACATGGCATCTTCAAAACTCCAGATGCCCCATTAGATTTCCCAAACTTTATTCACTTAAACTAATGATATGCTCTCCATGGTGAAAAGATGGAGCTGGGCACAACCATATGGCAATTCAGGCTCCTGATGAAGGGCTTATGCGTCGAATTTCCTGTTCCTTGGATGCTGCCTGACCTGCTGCGCTTTTCCAGTAACACATTTTCAGCTCTGATCTCCAGCATCTGCAGACCTCATTTTTTCCTGGTTAGACAAGAGTAAGGGAGAGATTCTTTATTGGAAATGACAGGAAGGCATGGGTCTAATGTTACTAGGGCCACCCATGGGAGGGAAAGTCAATGAGTGCACCATAAATTAGAGTACTGTGTGTGTAGCCACATGCCCTCTGCCAGCCAGCACCCCTTGCCATCACTGCCGCTGACCTTTATGAGCAACAGGGATGAGTCAAGCTGGTTGTCTTCTCAATGAATGTCATTATTAATTATTATCTAATTAAGGGCCTCATCCTGCTGCTGATTTAATATACTTCAGGAGAGTTTGGCAAGTCTAATTGTTACACCGGAAATGTTGACTTCTCTACCTTCGAATGCTGCCTGGCTTGCTGTGTTCTTCCAACTTCCTGCCTGTCTACCGAGTTATAAAGAGCAGGGGAGGGGTGTTTCTTGCTGGGTCCCTGCTGCTAATCAGAGGTCTCGCCAATCAGAGGTCCTCCCACTTCCACCTTCCCCCTATAACCTTCTCCTGCCCCTCTCATCCGAAATAATCCAGGATTTTAAATCGGTGGTTGGAAAATTGTAGGAGAATATGCTTAGGGACAGGTTTTATTCACATTTGGAAAAGAATGAACTTATTAGGGATGAAAATTGTTGGGGGTAGAACAGTGGATGTTGTCAACATGGATTTTACTAAAGCATTTGACAAGGTCCCTCATGATAGGTGGGTCCAGAAGAATTGGCTTGGTCATAAAAGACGAAGATTAGCTGTGGAGAAGTGCTTTCTGACTGTACGTCTGTGACCAGTGATGTTTCGCAAGGGTCAGAGCTGGTACCTATCTTTGCAATTTAACGTTATAGATGAAAATGTACATGATCTGATCATTAAGTTTGCAGGTGGCACAAAATTTGGTGGAGTTGTGGATAGTGTGGAAGCTTGTCAAAGGATGCATCCGAATATTTCAGTTGGAAAGTTATGCAGCGAAATAGCAGATGGAGTTTAATCTGAACAAGTGTGAGGTGATGCATTTTGGGAGGTCGAATGCAAGAGGAAAGTATAAAGTAAATGGCAGTAAATGGAGCGCGAACATACAGAGGGATCTTGGAGTGCAAGTCCATAGCTCCCTGAAAGTGGCAACTCAAGTGGATAAGGAGGGAAAGAAGCAGGTGTATGCTTGACATTATTGGTTGGGGCATTGAATGTATAAGTTGGCAAGTCATGTTGCAGCTGTATGAAACTTTAGTTAGGCCACATTTGGAGTATTGTGTGCAGTTCTGTGTGGCAGCTTTGGAGAGGGTGCAAAAGAGGTTTACTAGGATGTTGCCTGGTGGGGAGTGTATTACCAATAAGGTGAGGTTAGAGAAACTTGAATTGTTTTCACTAGAGTGTTGGAGGCTGATGGGCTGATAAAGGTATCTAAAATTCTGAAAGGCGTGGATAGGATGAATAATCTGAGGTTTTGTTTTCCCCAAGAATAGAAATTCAAATACCAGGGGGCATAGGTTTCAGGTGAGGGGAGAGAGTTTAAAGGCGATGTGTGAGGTAAGTGTTCTACTCAGAAGGTAATACGTGCCTAGAATGTGATGCCAGGGAAGATGGTAGAAGCCAAAATGTCTGCAAAGTTTAAGAAGTGTTCAGACAGACACAGTTAGGGGAGAGAGGGATACAGACCTTGTAGTATTAGTTTAAAGTGGTAACATGGTTAGTACAGACATGATGGGCTGAAGGGCCTTTCCTGTACTATACTGTTCTATGTACCCAAACACACCAAGGCCTATCAGTCTAGCCCCAGCAAGTTCTCATATACACCTAGATGCCCTGACTCTACGGTGATTGCCACCTCTATGGCCCACCTGCTGCACAAGCAGTGATATTGATACTGGCAATGGACAGAACCCCCGCCACATAATAAATAAAGGGCCATCTTCTGAAAGATTAAAGTCGGGCAATCAGGCTAAGCAGAGGCAGACTTGCCCCCCAGCATTAACATTGAGATTGTAGGGAGCTGACCCTCAGTATATAAACCAGCCCCATGAGTGCAATCACACTGAAGATTTTAGATTAGATTAGATTCCCTACAGTGTGGAAACAGGCCCTCCGAAGAGCAACCCACCCAAATCCATTCCCCAACATTCACTCCTAACTAATGCACCTAACATTACGGCAATTTAGCATGGCCAATTCACCTGACCTGCACATCTTTGGACTGTGGGAGGAAACCAGAGCACCCAGAGGAAACCACACAGACACTGGGAGAATGTGCAAACTCCAGACAGGCAGTTGCCCAAGGCAGGAATTGAACCCAGGTCCCTGGTGGTGGTGTGAGGCAGCAGTGCGAACCACTGAGCCCCTAGTTTTTCATGGCTGGCCTCTTAAATATATCTCCCTCACTCCTAAAGCTTTTTTTCGTCTGACACTGCAATAATATTTTGCTCACATAAATATCAAACTGATTTATTCCTCCAAAATGCACTTTATTCATGAAATTTGTAAAAGTACGTTCCAAAACATTTCAAATGAAAACAGTGAAAAATGCAACAGAATTGGCAGCATGGTGGCTCAGTAGTTAGCACTGCTGCCTCACAGCTCCAAGGATCTGGGTTTGATTCCAGCCTCAGGCAACTGTCTATGTGGCATTTGCACATTCCCCCTGAGTCTATCTGGGTTTCCTCTGGGTGGTCCAGTTTCCTCCATTAATCCAAAGATGTGCAGGTTAGGTGATCTGGCCAAGCTAAATAGCCTGTAGTGTTCAGGGACATGTAAGTTAGGTACATTAGTCAAGGGAAATGTAAAGTAATAGGGCAGGGGAATGGATCTGGTTGGGTTCCCCTTCGGAGGGTCAGTATGGGCTTATTGGGCCGAATGGCCTGTTTCCACACTGTAGTGATTCTATGTTTGAATCCAGTTCAACTTTTCTCCATAAAACATTTTCCACTCTGAGGTAGTTCAAATGCAATCTTAACATTCTTCATGTTTATAATATATATTCCATGTATGCATTCCACATATATTTTCCACTTCACAGCACTGGGAGTATTTCCACTTCAAATACAAGTTCAAGAAGTCAGTGCACACAATGCAGGATTCCTAAGATACACGTCATATGGGTATCAGTCTCTGCCATAAATTCCGAATCACCCCTCCCAAACACCCCCCTCCCGGAAAAGAAAGCACCATTTGAAGGACAATTAGGAATGGCCAATAAATACTAGCCTAGCCAATGATGTCCACATCCCACAGTTTTGACACGATGACTGAGCAGGAATAGCAATATTACTTCACGTCAGAATGGTGTGAGGCTTGGAGGGGAACTTGCAAATAATGCTGTTCCTATGCATCTGCTGCCCTTGTCCTTCTGTATGTTAGAAGGTCATGCCTTTGGAAAGTGCAGTTGGAGGGGGCCTGTGAATTGCTGCAGAGTATCTTGTGTCAGTGGTGGAGGGAGTGTACGTTTAAGGTCACGAATGGGATGCAAATCAATTTGATTTGAATGTTGTGCTTTTTAAAGTTTGACTGATATTCCACCACATCCCCTCTTTCCACATATGGATGGTGGACAGGTTTTATAGAATTAAGTAGTGAGTTAATTACTTCTGTTGCTGCAGTGAGAGTAGATTTAGGGCTGGCCCAGTTATTTAAGGTTGGAGGATTCGGTGGTGGTAAAGAGAGATGGTTATGTTCTCTCTAATTAACTAGGAGAAAGTGAGGACTGCAGATGCTGGAGATCAGATTCCAAAAGTGCAGTGCTGGAAAAGCGCAGCCAGTCAGATAGCATCTGAGGAGCAGGAGAGTCTCCTGCTCCTTGGATGCTGCCTGACCAGCTGTGCTTTTCCAGCACTGCACTTTTTGAATCTTATTAGCAGTGGTGTTTGCCCAAGTACCTTAAATTATACAGAAACAGAACCTGATACACTATTCAATTGACCCCTCAATTTTCCTGGAAGCCTCTCTTTTGTGATTATTACAGTATTTTCCGCTGACCTATTGCATATTTTATGAAAATAATGCACCTCTCAGATTTTAAAAAGCTGTTCATTCATGACATTTTTTTGGATTTGAAGTTGGCAGAAATATGTCCCCTAATGTTCTTGAGCTGGCAGTTGGATATTGAACTCTCAAGTTAATTCTGTCAAGTCTAATGCCTTTCTCCAGGACTAAGTGCATCAGAAGAATTATTAATGCAAGGAGGCACAAGCAGAGAAAAGGCAAATTAGATAAATTCGAATAGCTAGGAAGGAGGAGAATAAAACCTGGACTGGAACAATTGGACTTTCAGAATAATTCAGTTAAGATGAAAATCAAATTTGCTGTGTTTAATATTGCATAGCACTACATAAAACATCAAAGAATCTAGTGATCCCAGCTTATATGGAAAATATAATACATAAGTGTAATGAATAATTACCAGCTTGCGATCAAAGTTGGACAACCGTTTAAAAAAAGTGATGTC
Source organism: Hemiscyllium ocellatum (assembly GCF_020745735.1). Lineage (NCBI taxonomy): Eukaryota > Metazoa > Chordata > Chondrichthyes > Orectolobiformes > Hemiscylliidae > Hemiscyllium > Hemiscyllium ocellatum. Next base: position 21,088,274 of record NC_083432.1, read on the forward strand.
TAAACCACAAAAGAGTCAAGCGATGACCATCTCCAACCAGAAGATTATTAACCATTTCTCTATGATGTTCTATGCCATGATAATAGTTGAATGCCCCACCATCTTCATATTGAGGGCATCACCATTCGTTAGAATGGTACATAAGTACATTGTTAAAAAAACAGGTCAGAGGCTGGGAATTCTGTAGCAAATGATTCACCTCCTCAGTCTCTGAACTTGTCCTATACCTACAAGGAGAAAGTGAGGACTGCAGATGCTGGAGATCAGAGCTGAAAAATGTGTTGCTGGAAAAGCGCAGCAGGTCAGGCAGCATCAAAGGAGCAGGTGAATCTGAAGAAGGGCTTATGCCCGAAACGTCAATTCTCCTGCTCCTTTGATGCTGCCCGACCTGCTGCGCTTTCCCAGCAACACATTTTTCAGCTCTATACCTACAAGGCACAAGTCACAGAGTCATAACATCATAGAGATCTGGAGTACTGAAAAATGCCCTCTGGCTCATTATTTTTGACCAGTGCAGACACAATCATCTAACAATTCTAATCCCATTTTCTAGCACTTTCCCAATGGCCTTGCATGCTTTGGGATTGCAAATGTACATCTAAGTTTAGATCAGAGTGGTGCTGAAAAAGCACAGTAGGTCAGGCAGCATCTGAGGAGCAGGAAAATCGACATTTCAGGCAAAAGCCCTTCATCAAGAGCTTTTGCCCGAAACATCGATTTTCCTGTTCCTCAGATGCTGCCTGACCTGCTGTGCTTTTCCAGCACCACTCTGATCTAAACTCTGGTTTCCAGCATCTGTGGTCCTCACTTTTTCCTAATGTGCATTTAAATACCTTCTTAAATGTTAGGAAGGTTTTGCCTCTACAACCACCACAAACAGTGAGTTCCAGATTCTCACCATTGCCTGGGTAAAAATACCTTTAGTTCCTTACCTTAAATCTGTGCTCCCTGATCATTGATCCCACCACAAGAGAAACTTTTCTTACCATCTATCCTGTCTACGCTGCTCATAATTTTAGACATCTCAATCATGTCCCACCTCAGTCTCCTCTGCTTCAAGATAAACAACCCCAGTCTGTCCAGTGTCTCTTCAAAACCGAAGCTCTTCAGCCCAGACAATATCCTGGAAAATCTCTTTTTACACCGTCTCCAATGCAAATACATCCCTCCTATAATGTGGATTCCACAACTGCACTCAATACTCTAGCTGTGCCCCAACCATGTTTTATACTGTTCCATAACTTCCCTGCTCTTAAACTCTATGCTTTGGCTAATAAAGGCAAGTTTCTCACTTGCCTTCTTAACCACTTTCTCTACCCATCTCGTACCTGAAGGGACTGATGGATATGCATTCCAAGGTCCCTCTGATTCTTTGTGCTTCCCTGGGTTCTACCATTCATCATCTATTCCTTTGTTTTGTTCGTCCTGCCCACAAACTGTAATGACCTTGACACTGATCCCTTAAGCATCCCACTGGACACAGGTTTCTAGTTACCATAACACCTCTCAACCATCCCCTTCCACTTTCTGCCACTCAGCCAATTCTGGATCCAATTAGCTAAATCTCCTGGATCCCATGGGCTCATAACTTTGCTATCATATGGGAACATAGAAGACGCTTATCAAAAATCAGGAGAATGGCATTATATCCTTGTATCTCTTGCAGCTCCAAAATACTGAAGAAGCTTGACCTGGCAGCAGTGTGTTCCATCCACGCAATTCACTAAGTGACTTAAGGACTAGACTCTTTCAAACCTCCAACCTCTACCACCTTAAACAAGAGGGACAACACTGTACAAGAACACCACCAATCAAATCACTTCCCATCTTGACTTGAAACAATATTATTCTTCCTTCATTGTTGCTGGGTCAAGATCCTCCATCTCTCTCCCTCACAGTTCTATGGGTGGACACACACCACACACTGTTGCCTGTACCTGTCCAAGAAATTAATTCACTACCACATTCTCAAAGCCAAATAAGGATCAGCGAATAGATACGGATTTTATCTGCAATGTCCAAATTCCAAGAACAAGTGCAAAACAAAATGCATCGATGTGTACTGAAACCTTAGTGCATGATCTAATACAGTTAATTGGTTAATTGGTTGTCTAAAAACAAGAACTTAACAGTAAGCTCCAAGAGAAAATTAGAAGAAGTCTTGGTAAAATATTTTGGCTTTATAAATAATGCCCAAAGGCAAGATATTATATTGGGACGTTATATTCTGTAGGAGAAAGTGAGGACTGCAGATGCTGGAGTACCAGAGTTGAAAAATGTCGTGCTGGAAAAACACAGCAGGCCAGGCAGCATCTGCACGTTATATTCTGTATAATTATATGCCTGTAATAAGGTGTGTAGTGTTGTTTTATTCACAATGTATTTTCGTGTTTCATATATGAATGTGGTTACTTAATCCAACCTGCTAAAAATACCAGTAGAATTTTAAATATTTGAATGCCATTTATCTATTCAATTGAATATAATAGCAGTTTGACTTAGTTGAGTTACTGTGTTAGGACGCTCTGACCAAGAGGTACTTCCCTTTACTTGACTGTGGACTATTGACAACATGACAATCTCCTAGGAAAGCAAGACACACATACTGTGAGCCTGGTATCACTGGCTGAGGGGCAAGGTGCAAAAAGGCAAGGCATGCATGCATCCAGGCTGACTCAGAGTGAGTGAGCACTAAGACAGCACATGAATAGACCTGAGATGCAGTCTGGTCCAGTCCATGAGCTGGGTGCGTATAGAGTCATAGAGATGTACAGCACGGAAACAGACCCTTTGGTCCAACTCATCCATGCTGACCAGACATCCCAACCCAATCTAGCCCCACTTGCCAGCTGGCCCATATCACTCCAAACCCTTCCTATTCATATAACCATTCAAATGCCTTTTGAATGTTGTAATTGTACCAGCCTCCACCATTTCCTCTGGCAGTTCATTGCATGCACACACCACACGCAGCAAGAAAAAGTTGCCTCTTAGGTTTCGTTTATGTCTTTCGCCTCTCACCCTAAACCTAAACCCTCTTGTTCTAGACTCCCCCACTACAGGGAAAAGGCCTTGTCTATTGACTCCATTCATGCCCCTGATATTACAAACCTCCTTAAGGTCACCCCTCATCCTCCGATGCTCCGGGAAAACAGCCCCAGCCTATTCAACCTCTCCCTATAGCTCAAATCCTCCAACTCTGGCAACATCTTTTCTGAACTCTTTCAAGTTTCACAACATCCTTCCACTAGGAATGAGACCAGAATTGCACGCAATATTCCAAAGGTGGCCTAACCAATGTCCTGTGTGGCTGCAACATGATCTCCCAACTTCTATACTCAATACTCTGACCAAAAAATAAAAGCATACCAAATGCCTTCTTCACTATCCTATTTGCGGAACGTTTCAGGGAATACCTCTGGGACACCCGGACCAAACAACCCAACCACCCCGTGGCTCAACACTTCAACTCCCACTCCCACTCCGCTAAGGACATGCAGGTCCTTGGACTCCTCCATCACCAGACCATAGCAACACGATGACTGGAGGAAGAGCACTTCATCTTCCGCCTAGGAACCCTCCAACCACAAGGGATGAACCTAGATTTCTCCTCATTTCCCCTCCCCCCACCTTGTCTCAGTCCCAACCCTCGAACTCAGCACCGCCTTCCTAACCTGCAATTTTCTTCCTGACCTCTCTGCCCCCACCCCCACCCCCACTCCCACTCTGGCCTATCACCCTCAGCTTGACCTCCTTCCATCTATCACGTTTCCAATGCCCCTCCCCCAAGTCCCTCCTCCCTATTTTTATCTTAGCCTGCTGGACACACTTTCCTCATTCCTGAAGAAGGGCTCATGCCCGAAATGTCGATTCTCCTGCTCTTTGGATGCTGCCTGACCTGCTGCGCTTTTCCAACAACACATTTTCAGCTCACTATCCTATCTACTTGCTATTCTACTTTCAAGGAGCTATGAACCTGCACTCCAAGGTCTCTTTGTTCAGCAACACTCCCTAAGACCTTACCATTAAGTGAAAAGTCCTGCTAAGATTTGCTTTCCCAAAATGCAACACCTCACATTTATCCAAATTAAACTCCATCTGCCACTCCTCAGCCCATTGGCCCATCTGATCAAGATCCTGTTGTAATCTGAGGTAACCTTCACTGTCAACGGCACCTCCAATTTTGGTGTCATCTACAAGCTTAATAATTATACCTCCTATGTTCACATCCAAATGATTTATATAAATAATGAAAAGTAGTGGACCTAGCACTAATCCTTGTGGCCCTCGCTGGTCACAGGCCTCCAGTCTGAAAAACAACCCTCCATCACCACCCTCTGTCTTCTACCTTTGAGCCACTTCTTTATTCAAATGGCTAGTTTTCTCTGTATTCCATGGGATCTAACCAGTCTCCCATGGGGAACCTTGTTAAATACCTTACTGAAGTCCATTTAGATCACGTCCATAGTTCTGCCCTCATCAATCCTGTTTGTCACTTCTTCACAAATCTCATGATTTCTCAAGCACAAAACCATGTTGACTATCCCTAATCAGTCCTTGCCTTTCCAAATATGTATAAAGCCTGTCGTTCAGGATTCTCTCCAACAACTCCAATGGGCGGACGGTGGTTCATATGTGGTGGCACGGTGGCTCAGTGGTTAGCGCTGCTGCCTCACAGCACCAGGGTCTCAGGTTCGATTCCAGCCTTGGGTGACTGTCAGTCTGGGTGTTCTGGTGATGTGCAGCTCAGGTGAATTGGCCATGTTAAATTGCCCATAGTGATAGGTGCATTAGTCAGAGCGAAGTGGGTCTGCTTGGGTTACTCTTCAGAGGGTTGGTGTGGACAGGTTGGGCCGAAGGGCCTGTTTCCACACTGTAGGGAAGCTAATCAAATTTAACTTGTCCATCACCAATGTCAAGCACCCCATATATAGTTCCCTGGCTTGTCCTTACCACCTTTCTTAAATAGTGGTACTGGGGAGGAGGGGATTTCAAGATGGCAGTGATATAAATAGATCAACCTTGATGAGCTCTGCACCCCAACCTAGGATACTAATAGATTTTCACCAACCCCCCCCCTCCGTCTTAGTATTTTTTTGGAAAAATATATTGTTAATCGGTAATACAACAATTTCAATCCTTTTTCAAGCTTGCGAGAATGACTAAGGGGAAACAAATGGCCAAGTCTCAACACTAGGACACTCAAATATTGGGCAGGCCTGAGACTGTAACTGGGGAAGCAGTTACTGCTCCCTCTGCAGCCGTGAAAGAAATGCCTGCACAGCAGAACATCATGGAGGAATTCGGAGCAATCCGACAGCTGATCCAGGAGATGAGGGAAGAGACTCATAATCAACTGGAGCCTATCTCAGCCATGCTGGAAAAGCATGAGGAGGAGTTGGAAGGGCACGGGAAGTGAGTTGAAGAGGTTGGGCGGCGGGACCACGGCATCAGAGACCGAGGTCGAGTCCTCAGTGGGGCGGATCCATGCCCTTGACAAACAGGTTCAGGCCCTGGCTGAGCAAGTTGATCACCTGGAAAATAGAGGGAGGAGGAAAAATATCTGGGTCGTTGGCCTGCTGGAGGAAGTAGAAGGTGGGCAGCCAGCAAGGTGTTTGAAGACTATTTGCCCCAATTTGTTGGCTGGGATGCCAGGTGAAGGTTGACAGAACTCACCGGGTTGCGGTATGCAGATCCAGTCATGGTCAGCGCCCCCACCAGGTTCTGATACGATTTCAATGCTACAGGGACAATCAGAGAGTCATGGAAACTTCTAGAAGGTTGGGGAGAGATCCACAGGCCCTGACCTATCAGGGAACTAAGATAATGTTTTTCCAGGACTTTGCTGTGGCAGTGATCCATAAGAGGAAATCATTTGATGAGGTTAAGAGAAGGTTAAAGGACCTTAGTATTCAATATTCGATGAGATACCCAGCGGTGCTTCATATTACTTACAAGGAGACTGTGCGGTCGTTTCATTCCTTTGAGCAAGCTAAAAACTTCTTGGACACTTTCAAATAATGTTGATGTATTTGTGGATATGGACAATAATGTCTGGGTTTTTTTGTCTTGCTTTTATTTCTAGTACTTTCATTCTTTTCAAAGCAGCCGTTTTTGGTGGGTTTGTTTTCCTCTCTGAGCTGGAGTGATATTGATATATTGTGGGGGGTGGGGAGGTGGGGATGTTGGGGGGGGGGTGAGGGGGGGGTGGGGGAGTGGGGATGTGGGGGGGGTGAGGGGGGGTGGGGGAGTTGGCAGAGTGCTCACTGTTTTTGTTACACCTTTGTGTTCACAAGGTTCTTTGTTTGGTTTCTTCCATTGCTTGGATTTAGGGTGTGGCTCGAGCTGGAAGGGGGGATGCAAGTGTGTGTGTGGGAAATGTAAGCGCCCTCAGTGGGCAGGGCGTAGCGTCCCTCATTAAGTACCTTTTGTGTTTCGTAGTTAGTTCACTTTTTGAATTTTTTTTTGTAAATAGGCTCTTTGAGTCTCCTTTTGAGTATGGTCAGCATGTTGTAAGACGAATTCTTCTTCTCGGCAGGTCAAAGTTGATTGTAAAGGATCATGGTTAGCTGCATTCTTAAATGGTGCACCCGGAATATCAGAGGGATTCATTCGCCAGGGGAAAAGGAAAAAAGATGTTGTCGAGCCTTAGAAAGGAGAGGGTGGATGTTGCCCTGTTACTGGAAACTCATCTTTAACAATGAGGAACACTTGAAGTTGCAGCAGGGTGGGTTTGATCGGGTGTTTTTCTTGTCCTTTAGTACTAGGATCAGAGGAGTGGCAATACTCGTCCAAAAGGGTCTTCCATTTAATTTAATAGTTTGTGTTAAAGATAAGTAAGGTTGGTTTGGTATTCTTAAGGCCCTTCTACATTGCGAGGAATACGATGTTTTGAATGTCTCCTGTCCTCTGGCCCACCCTCTTAAATTTCTGGCTGATGCACTATCTAAGCTGATGACCTTGGCATAGCGGCATATTATTATGGTGGGGGTGGGGGGGGGAACTTTAATTGCCTTATGGATCCTGTGCTGGAAAGAATGCCCAAAGACCTTCCAAAGTTTTCTTCACAACCTAAGCAGTTGGGTGATCTATGTGTGGAGCTGGGGTTGGTAGACATTTGGAGATGTTTACACTCTATGGGCAGAGATTTTACATTCTTTTCCAATCCTCATAAATGCCACACAAGGATTGATTATTTCCTAACTCCCACAGCTTTTTTAGATTTGGTGGTATCCTGTTTGATTGGGAATATTGCCATCTCTGATCATGCAGTGGTGTATTTAATGATTAAGATGAAGGGTGATGTAATGGGCTCACGGTACTGGCGAATGGAACCCTTCATCCTCAATGACAGCAAGTTTGTAGAATACTTCTCTCGGGAATTTGAAGGTTTTTTGACCACCAAATCCAGTACAGCCAGTAATCCTTCCATTCTTTGGGAGACTGCTAAGGCCTATGGTAGAGGGATAATTACCTCATACTCTGCCAATCAGAAATGACAGAAGGGAGAGCAGCAACGCTTGCTTGAGGCACGACTGAAGGCAGCTGAGACGGCATATTACAATAAACCGTCAGTGACTAAGCTGCAGCGGATCACAGCTCTCTGATCCACCTTAAACTCCAAGCTAACGCTTACAGCAAGGAAGGAACTTTCTTTTGTGAAGCAGAGGCTGTTTGAGCATGGTGATAGGTCGGGTAAATACTTGAGATATTTGGTCAGGAAGAAGAATGCCTCCCAGTCTATTGCTTCTATTAGGGGAGAGAATGAGACTCTTACTTACAACGCTAAAAAGATCAATGAGGCATTTCAGAGGTTTTACTCTGAACTTTACCAGTCTGAATGCTGTGAGGACAGATGGGATAAGATGGAGTCTTTTTTTAGGAACTTGGATCTTCCTGGTGTGTCTGCTGAACAGGTTTCCATCCTTAGTCCTCTGTTAACAGCCCAAGAGATACAGGAGGCGGTGAGGCAACTTCAAAGTGGGAAGGTGCCCGGTCCCTGATGGCTTGGCCAGACAGTTTTATAAAGAATTTGAAAACATACTGTCAGGACCAATGCTAGACATGTATAACTATTCATATAGTTGGGATTGCCTCTCGCCATCCTTGAGAGAGACTAATATCTCTCTTATCCTCAAAAAAGGGAAGATCTCAGAAAACCGCACTTCTTACAGACCCATCTCGCTTTTAAACACTGTTTTTTGTTTGTAAATTTTATAAAATCACTACAAAGCAGTATAAAAATTTTATAACATAACAACAATAACAGTAAACAAACTACTACTCTACTCCACAAATCACTGAAGAGAGAAATAAACCCTATGAAAACTACAATTCAATAAATAACTAAAGAGAAACTAAATTAAACCAAGTTGAACCAAGATAAATTAAATTACGTTAAGTTACCACACTCAGCGCAATCCCATCAAAGCTCTCCACCGCTGGAAGCATCAGTTGGCATATCCATATTTGTTTGGAATTCTTCCTCCCGGAAGCCCATGGACCACCAGACATAGCCCTCATGACTACACAAAGGCCCCGACCAATGTAGCCAACAAGTCTGTGTCTATATAATTCAGAAAGGGCCGCTATGTTCTATAAAACAGTTCCATTTTCTGGTGCACCATACTTGTAATGAAGTCCAGAGGGATGTGCCCCATAACTAATCTACGCCACCCCGAGAGTCCCGGGGGATTCTCTGACACCCAGCTCATTAGAATGTTCATCCTCGGAGAAAATGAAATAATATTAAACAGTCTCTCCTCATGCGCCTCCAAAGAAGGGAGATTTGGGAAACCCAAAAGGAGGGACACCAGATCCACCTTGACCTCAGTTCCCAAGACTCCTTCCAAACTACTCGCCATGGCACCCCAATGCCTACAAAGCTTGTAACATGACCACAAGCAATGAGTAAGAGTGCCAACATCTGTTTTACATTTGGGGCACAGTGGGGACGCTCCTGCCTGAAATTTCGCAAGCCGCTCGGTGCCAAATGAGCCGTGTGGAGTACCTTCCGTTGCATAGCCTTCGCCCTATTGCAAATCAAAATCTTCCTTATGTTCTCCCAAATATCCTCCGACAGCTCTGACGAGATCTCCACCCCTAATTCTTGGGTCCAGGTTCCGCACAGCCACTCAATGTCCTTCGAGACACTACCTTCTAACAAATGATAGAGGGTGCTAACCGAGTGTGCCAGTGGACCGAAGCGCTCTCCTCTCCATATCCAATGGAGATATGGGGACTAACCATCAATGTAGTATTTTTCTGTATAAAGTCCCTAATCTGAAAGTAACAAAAGATAATTCATGTTTCTAGCTCTGGGGCTTGAAAGACATCATGAACGCCACGTCAAATAAATGTCCCAAACAGGAGGCTCCTCTAAACTCCCAGAGCTTAAAGCCAGAGTCCATCGACCCTGGCTGGAATCCTAACACTCCTACTATTGGAGTGAAAGGGAAGGTTTTTTGTAAGTTACCATCACTTTGTCACATCATTCTCCAGGCTTTAACCGTGTTAAGGTCAATCGAGTTTCTGCAATGGTCCATAACAGTCCTCATCTTGTCCATAAACAACAAATTGATGAGGGAGCATTTTGCCTGGGAGGCATCCATGTCCAGTCAGATTGACTGTGGAAATCCACAACTCCCATTCCCTGTGGAAGCTACAATTTGGCAAGCTTAATAAGAGGCCGCCTTTAGATTAGATTAGATTACTTACAGTGTGGAAACAGGCCCTTCGGCCCAACAAGTCCACATCGACCCGCCGAAGCGCAACCCACCCATACCACCCATTTACCCCTTACCTAACACTACGGGCGATTTAGCATGGCCAATTCACCTGACCCGCACATCTTTGGACTGTGGGAGGAAACCGGAGCACCCAGAGGAAACCCACGCAGACACGGGGAGAACGTGCAAACTCCACACTGTCAGTCGCCTGAGTCGGCAATGGATGCCAGATGAAAGATCCAAGCCAACTGTTAAGCTTCTGTAGTGCTTGCATGGTCAGAATCAAAGGGAGCATTTGCATGGGATATAATAAACAAGGAAGAACATTCATTTTAACCAGAGCTATTCTACCCAACCAGGATATCAGAAGATTCTCCCGGCGCCGAATTTCCTGCCTTATCTTCTCTGGCAACTGCACAAAGTTAGCTCCATATAATTGATTGAAGGCTGGGGGTGATAAAAATGCCGAAATACATGAAACCTCCCTGTGACTATCTGAAAGGGAAACAGGTTCCACCCCGAAGATTGGATATTCTAATAAGACCCCCACAGGTATGGCCTCTGACTTCATGAAATTGATTTTATATCATGAGAACGAACCAAATAGATTGATCACTTGTATTAAACAGGGCACAGTTATCATTGGTTCAGTTAAAAACAGAAGAATGTCATCTGCATAAAGACAACTTATGACTGCCTGATTCTACCACCAGGGCAATTATATTGGAGTCCCTCCGGATGGCCTCTGCCAATGGCTCAATCACCAATATAAATAGCAGCAGTGAGAGGGGGCACCCTCGTCGGCTACCTGTACCGATACTAAAATTGTCAGACCTTATATCATTAGTGAGAACTGCTGCTTTAGGATCACTATATAACACTGCCACCCACCTGGCAAAAACCCCTCCAAGACCAAACCGCTCCAGTACATAAAAGAGGTTCGGCCACTCCACCCGGTCAAATGCTTTCTTTGCATCCAGGGAGACTGCCAAGCCTGGAATCGACCCTTGCTAACACACCTGAACCATGTTTAATACTCTTCTAACATTATTAGTCGACCTATGACCCTTAATAAAACTTGTCTGGTCCTCCTTTACAATAAAGGGCAAAACTCTCTCCAACCTCAACAGCAGCATTTTTGACAGAATTTTAAAATCCACGTTCAGTAACGATATGGGCCGATATTCAGTGCAATCCTTTGGAGCTTTCCCTCTTTTGAGAATACGAGAAATATTTGCTTCTCTCGGAGAGGATGGGAGGCAGTCCTGACTGTATGAGTAACTATACATATCCAGCAGTGGCCCGGCCAGCGGTTCGATAAACTCCTTGTAAAACTCACTTTGAAATCTGTTTGGGCCAGGTGCTTTACCACTCTGGAGCGGCCTCGCAGCCTCCTGTATCTCTTGGACTGTCAGAGGGGCATTCAAAAGAAACGCCTATCTGAAGTTACACCTGGAAGGTTCAGGGTCTTAAAAAAGGACTCCATCTTCGCCAATCTGCCCTCACAGCCCTCCAATTGGTATAGCTCAAAGTAGAACTTCCTAAATATTTCATTAATCTTTTTGGCATTGCAAGTAAGAGTGGATGTGATAGATTGGGGGGCATTCTTCTTTCTGGCCAAGTACATTAGATATCTACCCAGTTTATCACCATACTTGAATAACCTCTGTTTTGCAGAGGAGATTTCCTCTTTGCTAGCGGGGTGAGCATAGCATTCAACAAAGCCCTGAGGGCTGTAATCCGCTACAACTTGGTTACAGATGGTCTGTCAAAGTACGATAATTCAGTTGCCTTCAGGCGAGCCTTGAGCAAATGTTGCTGCTCCCCCTTCTGTCGCTTCCATGCCGCCGAGTAAGAAATAATCAAACCCCCTGCATAGGCTTTGGCAGTCTCCCAGAAAACCAACAGATCACTGGCCATACCCAAATTAATGTCCCAAAAAAAATTTTAAATTCCCACAAAAAATATTTAATAAACTTGCTATCCTTCAGGAGGAAAGGATCCATGAGCCAGTGCCACGAGCCTGTCCCATTACCACAGGCCTTAACCTCCATGTACACTGCCACATGATCGGAAATGGCTTTGTTCCCGATTCTGCAGGACAGCACCGAGTTCAAAAAGGTTGATGGGGCAAAAAATCCTAGTATAGCACTTAGGTAGGTTAGAGAAAGAGGTGAAATCCCTACCCTCAAGGTGAAGACATCTCCACACATCCACCAACCCCAGCTCCATGTTCAAGACCCACCAACTGCCTGGATTGTGGGGACATACCCACAAGGCATCCTGTCTACTTCGGGGTCAATAAGTCGATTAAAGTTTTCCCCTATAATTGTATGAGGCGCCCCAAGGGCCATCAACTAGAAAGCGCATCTGCTAAAAATTTGAGGGGATGTGCTGGAGGGCAATATACATTCAAAATCCCATATTCCTCTTCATGTATTAAAGCTTTAAGAATCATAAACTGCCCATATTCATCCTTAATTTGGTCTAACAGTTGAAATGGGAGATTTTTCTGGATGAGTATAGCAATTCCTATACTTTTCGAATTAAAGGATGAGAAAAACACCCGTCCGAACCCTCCCTGCTCTAATTTCAAGTGCTCCTTATCAGTTAGATGTGTTTCTTGCAGCAAGGCTACATCGACCCTCTCTTTTCTAAGGCTTGAAAGTACCTTATTCTCTTAATTGATGAATGACTCCCCTTATCATTCCAGGTGCACCACTTAAACGAACGGTTAGCCATAACTGTTTGAAACAGTCCATGACCCCCCGGAAGGAAGAACCCCCGCTCATAGCGCTCATAGTGAAAACAGTAAACAGTTCGTATAAACTTGAAAGTACGACTGCCAAAACTACCAAATCAAAACTTCTTAACAACTACTTCTACAACAAACCAACATATAACACAAATGAGAGGAGACTTTCCCCCTTTCTCACAGGGGGCACTCATGCTACCCACTAACCCCTTCATGGCTCCTTCCAGCTGAAGCCGTGCCCCAGCCCCAGGCAACACAAAGTAAGAAAAAGTTACACAAGTCTTATAACAGGAAAGTTAAAAGTGGGGACTCAACTCATCCCATCCATACTTTTACCCTAGACACTCCTGGTAAAAAAATATATAAATCCCCCCGGCTCCCCAACTGCCCCCCCCATCCCATACCAAGAGAGACAAACGAAAAGGAAATGGTGAGGAACAAAACAACAAAGGATAACGGGAGGGGAGAGAGAAAAAGAAAAAAATAATTAGGGCCTCCACATATTTAAAAAAACCCTGACAACAAGGTAAACCAAGCAAACTATGGAGAAAACAAAATAAACATTATTATCCAAATTACTTGAGCCAACCAGTCTATTTTAAGGTATCCAGGAAGTCCTTTGCCTTTTCCGGTGAGTCAAAATTAAACACCAACCCTCCGTGGATGTAACGTAATATTGCTGGAAATCTTATGCAGTGCTGGATATTCAAGTCCCTCAGCTGCCTTTTTACCTCATCAAAGGCCTTCCTCTTGTGAATCACGGCTGCAGAAAAGTCTTGGAAAAGTATAATCCGTGATCCTTTGCATGCCAGAGCCTGTGGATCCTTTCCCAGTGCTCTAGATGCTTCCAGCACCATTTGCTTATCTCTGTAATTCTGGAGTCGCACCAGAACCGGGTGAGGGTGCTGGTCCGATCCGGGCCTATGCACTGCGAACCGGTGGGCCCACTCGACCCACACCTGGCTGCCTCGACTTCCAGCTTCAAAACCTCCAGGAGCCAGTGCTCCAAGAAGCCGATGCACTGGCGTTCCTCCTACTGTTCCGGCAGCCCAACCAGGCAGATGTTCTTTCGAAGGCCTCGATTTTCAAGGTCATCGACCTGCTCCACCAAGGCCCACACCTGTTGCTCTAGGGTCTGGACCCGATCCGCTGAGGATTCTGCTGTGGTTTTGGCGGCTGCGCTCCGCTGCTCCACCTCCAAAACGCACTGCCCAAGGCACTGGATCTCCTGGTCGTGCCTCTGCAGCATGACCGAGATCATTTCAGCCTGGCCTGGGTCTCCTCCATCGCTGAATCAATCTTCTCTCGGAGTTTTCTAGGGGTCAAAAACGATCAAAATAATGTTAGGAAACTGCTTAACATGATTGAAGCTTGCCAGCAGTGGTTAGTTCAAGGGTTGGTGGTCTCCTTGGACATGGAGAAGGCATTTGGCTGGGTGGAATAGCCATATCTTTTTTATACCCTGGAGCAGTTTGGCCTGGGTGAAATGTTTACTAGAAGAGTAAGGACCCTTTTCAGTGATCCTCTGGCAGTGGTTCTCACTAATGGTGTACAGTCTGATCATTTTAACATTGGTAGGGGCAGTCGGCAAGGCTGTCCCCTCTCACCTTGGCTCTTCACATTGGTGTTTGAGCTGCTGGCAGAGGCCATTCGTGGGAACCCTAATAGAGCTGCCCCAAAGTTAGGGGTCGAAGGTGCATACGATCACATGATATGAGGATGATGTTCTCATTTTGCTTTCGAATCAGGCCGTTTCGGTGCCCTATTTAATACAACGTACTCATTCATTTGGCTTCTTCTCAGGTCACAAGAGCAATTTTTAAAAGTCAGATGCTATGTCTAAGGAGGGGTGTCCTAGGGGAATATCGGACATTGAAGGTGGGTTCCTCTTTAATTGGGCATAGGGAGGATTTCTTTATTTGGGCCTCTCTGTTATCTCTAGTTTTGATCAATTATTCAAGGCTAATCTTGTTCATTTGTTTGACCAAGCTTAAACAAAACCTTCCAAGATGGGGGGCCCTTCCAATATCATGGCTAGGTCGAGTGGCTTTTATTAAAATGAATGTTCTTCCTCCCTTATTATACTCTCTGTGGATACTTCCCTTGCTTTTTCCTAGACAAACATTTCAGAAATTAAGTGGTTGGTTTTGTTCTTTTACTTGGTGCCATAAGCAGCCCCTTACCAACCTTACGAAATTACAAATGCCCCAGGGGTTGGGAGGAGTGGATCTCCTAAATGTCAGGAGATATCAATTAAGCTCTATTTTACCTTTGTGAGTGATTGGGCCTGTGAGGATTCTGCATCGATACATTTGGACATTGAGGCCTCCCAGGCAGTGTCCTCCTATTAACCTGTTGTTTCTGAACAAAATAGGGATGGTTGCAGATCATTGCTGCAATCCAATTAATACTATCAAAGCGTGGAGGGAAATGAGACAGATGGAGGGTAATATGTCTAAGACATCTTTCTGTACTCCCATAGCTGGTATGCCAGGTTTCTGGCCAGGGACAATGGATCCCAGGTTTAAGTCCTGGGCAGATAAGGAAATCTCTTGTTTAGGTGACCTGTTTGAAGATGAAATGTTAATGTTATTTGATCAAATAACTCGTAAGTATGGATTATCGAGCAGGGACCTCTTCCATTTTATTCAGATCAGAGATTTTATCCGAAAAGACACTTCGTTTCTGACTGAGGGTTATTGATCTGATGTGGAAAAGAGGGTGCTTCAGGCTGAGAACACTATTTCAGTGAGTACTCTGTCTCATTTGCTGGGGGGAGGTTCCTCGGGTGACATTGAGCGATTACGGGAGGTCCAGGAGAGAGCGTTAGAGGTAGAGATCACTCCAGAAACTTAGGAGGACATTTGTGAGAGTGTGAGGAAGATTTCGATAAGTAATCAGCCCCAGGCTATCCAGTTAAAGATTCTTCACAGGGCTCATCTGGCTGCAGATTGTCTTGTGAAAGTTGTCTTCAATGGGCCCAAATGTAAAATAAATACAGGTACCCTCATTGTCTGTGGTCCAGCCACGGGCTCTGTACGTACTGGAGAGCTGTGGTAGGCATAATAGAGAGGGTCTTGGGGACCGAAGTCAAGGTGGACCTGATTCCTCTTCTCCTGGGTTTGACAAATTTATCTCCCTTAGATATACATGGGAGAAAGCTTTTTAGCATCCTCTTTTTGTGCGAGGAAGAACATTCTGATGTTCTGGGTGTCTGAGACACCCCCCCCTCCCCAAGTCTGTCAGGATGGCATAAATTAGTGATGGAACACATTCCTTTGGACTTTCTTACAAACATAGTACATCAGAAAATGGACAATTTTTATAAGACATGACAGCCCTTTTTGAATTATATGGAAACAGATCTGTCAGCCATTTTGATTAGGGCTTTTGTCTAGCCATGGTGGTTTGGTTTAATAATGTCCTGAGAGGACGAATTTTGAGCAAACATGGGTTTAATAATTGGTGCTCTCAAAGGTTGAGAGCTGAGGTCTTGTTACGCTGAGCGGTGTTATTTATTTACTTATTTATTGATTGAGGTGTAATGAATGCAGTTATGAGTTCTTTTGTAGAGTACTCTAGCAATTGGTATATTGTTTATTGTTGTTGTTTTTGTCATTATAATGTTATATTTTCATATTTTTGTAATTTTATAATTTTGTATGGAAAACGTTTTCAATAAAAATATTTTTTTAAGAAGTGGTACCATGTTAGCCAATCCCCCAGTCTTCTGGCACTTCACCTGTGACTATCGATGATACAAATACCTCAGCAAGGGGCCCAGCAATCACTCCTCTAGCTTCCCACAGAGTTTGAGGGTACACCTGATCAGGTCCTGGGGATTTATCCACCTTTATGCATTTCATGACATCCAGCACTTCCTCCCCTGTAATATGGACATTTTTCAAGATGTCACCATCTATTTCCCTACATGCTGTATCTTCCATGTCCTTCTCCACAGTAAACACTGATGGAAAATACTCATTTAGTATCTTCTCTATCTCCTGTGGCTCCACGCAAAGGCCACCTTGCTGATCCTTGGGGGGCCTTGTAAAACCCTTTCGATTCTCCTTAAAACTATATGCTAAAATTATCTCATGTCCCCTTTTTGCCCTCCTGATTTCCCTCTTAAATCTACTCCTACTGCCTTTATATTCTTCTAAGGATTCACTCGATCTATCCTGTCTATACCTGACATTTGCTTCCTTCTTTTTCTTAACCAATCTTTCAATTCCTCTAGTCATCCAGCATTCCCTACACCTACCAGCCTCATTCAATGATAAGTGTCCTAGCTGCAAAATTACAATGAGAGTTTTCATTGCACCCTGATGTGCAGCATTGAATTGTAGAGGAGTCGTGGAAGTGGACTGGAGATGTGCAATGAGGGTTCTTAAATGTCAAATGCTAATGGCCATGGACAAGGAGTGTGTGAAGCTGGTTCCCATGGAGTGTGCCCTGAGATGTTGGTGCTTGCAGTCCTTAGGAGCAACAAGGTGGAGTCACCAAGTGCCCACTTTGCTTTAAGGTCCAGAATTCTCAGTTTTGAGATTGATCATGACGAATGGTACAATAGAAGTCTGCATATTATTGAGATGATATTTGCAGTTAATAAGGTCATTATCCACTACTTAGTGAGAATCTTGCCTTGACACCCAAAACTTTGTAAAAAGACGCAATTAGTTC
The DNA here is from genome assembly GCF_020745735.1 of Hemiscyllium ocellatum. Lineage (NCBI taxonomy): Eukaryota > Metazoa > Chordata > Chondrichthyes > Orectolobiformes > Hemiscylliidae > Hemiscyllium > Hemiscyllium ocellatum. Next base: position 21,105,440 of record NC_083432.1, read on the forward strand.
CTGACATCAAGGTAGACATCAATAACACATGGTTCTGCTCCATGTCCCACCATAGCCAACATTGTTCAAGCCCTTGTAAGATTTCCTGATAAAGACACCAGAGATTAAGAACATTAGAACCAGGAGAATTCTAAGCCAATACACTGATGACACCAATATTTTACTAGGAGTTCACAACCATGAGATTCCTAGAAGAAATTTGAAAGAATACGCTGAATAGAAATTGCTGGAAGATCCAGGACATCAAAAGCAAATCTTTTTGAATGGTGCTCAGACCAAATGGTTTACCATCAAATTTCTAATAAGTATCTAACTTGAATATTAAGGGCGTATCTCAAGAGGACTCTTATGGTGCAGTGGTAGTGTCCCTGGTTCAGAGATGTGTAATAAGAATCTCCAAACCGCTCGGTTAGAAAATATCTCTTGTGATGTCCCAGCAAGCGTGGACCCCACACTTTCACTCATCAAACAGACATTGACTGTGCCTACCCTGGATATTGTCCCACCTATTTTCTATACACAATTCTTATCAATAGACTGGAAAATGATGGCAGGAAACACGGCTTGCGGTGGACACCATCAGCATTGGGCCCAGTTGGTCGCTGGGTAACCCAGCAGAACCTCTGAGCACCTTTATACCTCACACTACCCTGACAGCCCATTTCCATTCTTCACTCCCATGTGGACACTCTCCACATGAACTTTGCTTCTAACTGTCTTCCCATTCCTCTGAGCTCTGACATTACAACTTAAATTATGCTCATCCCATAATCCCCATGGAGGTCACAGTGGTGACCCCCAGCCTCCCACTCCAATAGCCTACCTATCCTCTCCTGCTGTTCTGCATAAACCCATTCACCTTGAGATTTTGTCCTATCATCGCCCTTGTCCTGCCTCCACAAATGCTTTTGCTTTCATCCTCCAGCTTCAACTCCCCCACATCCCTTTCAGCAGTGACTCCCTGCTACCCTTACAGCACCTGCAGCCCCTGAATGACCAAGACCGTAATCATGTCCCAGACCTCTGACCAGCCAGTGAGCAGCTCTGAGTCATGACTGACCACTGTCTTTGCAGCTCCTGGACTGAGTTGATGAGGCATGATTCTGCTGACAAACTGTGATGGCCCTACAGAATAGACCAGTGCTCAAGCTCCTGGACTGTCAACAGACTTAACCCTTGACTGTGAGCAGCCCAAGCGGACAACTATCCATGGCCAAGCCTTTGGACTGTCTGCAGACCATGCCCTTGACTGATGCTTCTGGGAACCCCCTGATTGACAATGGTCTCCTCATGATTAGACTAGGGATTAGTTCCCACAAGTTTCAGACATGGCCATTTGGTTGAAAGCAGTGTGTTAACCATGCAAGCAGCTATCACTCACTGAAGGCAATAGATTGACATCTTGGTGTACAGCACTGCTGGATGTTGTCCCCACACCCCCACTCCAAGACAGATCCTTACTGAGAGGCATGACAAGCAGCCAGTGTTTGTGCCTGCACAAATGAGCACCTCAACATAGTGGTACAGTCAACCATTGGCTCTGGCTGAAACATCAATGCACTGATGAACATGGCATTGCAAGGTAAGGCATGGAAGCTGTGAGCACACAGTTAAGCACCAAATGCTAAAGGAGCCCTGGACTGTAGCCTGATCCAACCTGGAAACGGGTGCCTGACATTTTACAGAGCCTTCCTGCTGCAGCTTTACAATGCTCACTGCCAGTGAACCTTGCAATGCGAGCCTGCACTTCCTAAGCAGCTGGCCAGCGTATTGGTGAGGAGCGATGTCAGCCATGAGAGGTTAGTAACTTCTGGATGCAAATGACCCTAGTGCATGTAACTGGTGTTCTGAGAAGCTGAGTGGCTGGAAGCAACACAAAAGTGCTTCACACCAGGTGGAGAGATGAATCCGTCATGTATCTGTTTGTTTTCCATGCTGGGTTTTCGTGACACTCAGTTTGTTTGACATATTTGGTAAGGCAGAAATCTGAATATTAATGAGGTAAGTTGGGCCATCAGTAAGTCATTTAGCAAGCAACAATTATCTTTAATTGGCAACTCACAGCTGCCTCATGAGAATTTGCCAACATACTTGACAAGAGCAAAAAAGATGCAACGAGTTTCTCCCCCTGTTGAGATGGGCTTCCCCAAACCTTTTGTCCAAATTTTAATAAATCTTATCATATCGTATAGACCCCTCAAAGATTCTACCCTCAGTAATTTTCTGTGTTACTTTCAGCATCTTCATGTATTTATTAATATTCACTCATCAAACTCACAAACATTTTCAACTTAAGGGACCAGGGCAGCAGATACATAAGAACGCCACCACCTGCAAGTTCCTCTCCAAGCTACTCACCATCCTGACTTAGAAATAAATCACTGTTCCTTCAGTGTCACTGGGTCAAAATCTTGGAATTCCCGTCCTAACAACTTTGTGGATGTGACTACAGCACACGGACTAATGGTTAAAGAAGACAGTTCACCACCACCTTCTCAAGGGCAAGTAGGGATGGCCCAGCCACTGGTGCTCACATTCTGTGAGTGGACTTTTAAATATGTTCTTTGGTTTTTCTGTAGTAAAGTTCTTCATTTTAAGCTGTGAATGTGAAGTATTTATATCAGGTAAATACCTGGTTTTTCAAAATTGTGTAATAAAAGTCTTACCAGTCCCTACTGAGATTATAACATGAAACTGAACACTGTGTGGTTTTAGTATCACTCACATTCTCAAGATTATGCATTGCACACCACTATATTTATAACTGTCCCACAGATTGTGTTCAGAACTGCAGGGTAGAATAAGGGCTGTTGGTGTTGATGTGTGAAGGTTTACAGTTCAATGTCATTTGTGCCTGTTCATAAGCATAAGCTCACTTGAAGCAAATCAACATTATTTGAAACACGATTTTAGTTTTCACTGCTACACTGTTCAGAATGATCACCTGGAGTATGACACCATGTGTAAACTATGTGTATTTAGCTAAGTCATGTTGTGCTGAAATAAAATTCCATCTTTTGATTATAACCTTGATCCCATGTTGTCCAAATGGAGAACTTACACAGACTTCAATCACCATTTCTTATTAAGTTAGTCACTATCACACAAAAAAAAATTATTTGAAGGGTGCTTATGCAGACAACAGGCAAAGTTAGGCCTCATTTGGCTGGCAAAAATACCCAATTTTCCAAATTAGAAACTGTCTCATGTTACTTGAAGACATTGTAGCAATGTTGCATCTTCCAAAGATGTGGAACAGAAAAATTGAAATTGAGGATAACTTCAATTTATGATGCACGTATAAAGTAGAAAAGAAATTTCAAGGAGTTTCACTGAAGTATAATTGAAGCAAAACTGACACCAAATCAAGGAAGTTGAAGTAGGGAAAAATGTTACCAAAAGTTTGGCCAAAGAGCTGAGTTTTCAGGAGACTCTTAAAAGTTGGGGAGAGAGAGAGGCAAAGATTCAGAAAGGTTGAGGGAAAGAGTTCGAAAGCATGGAACCGAGGCAACCAAAGGTATTGGCCCTGAGGGGATGATGAAACCAAAATACAAGAATCCAAAGTTTGGTGGCTGCTAGGGTGGAGGCTAGTGTTTATAAATGTTATTGAATTCATGCAAACAGGGAAGGTAAAACTGTGAAGTGATTGCATCACAAGGATGCTGACTTTCAATCTGAGGCACTGGAGAATTGGTGTAGATCTGGGACAGTGAGGGAAGAAGTGATGTATGATGGAAACAAATGCCTTTTTATTGAGAAGGACATGATACTAAAGACAACTACAATAAAGGAACCATTTTTTAAAATTGCAATAAAAACAACTTGTACTTTTGTTGGGCTCTTGCATACAATAAAACCTCTTCATTGGATATTCTTCACAGGAGCAATATTTGACAAGAATCATGTGAGGATTAGAGCACATGACTGAAAGAAATGATCAAAGCAATACATTTTAAGAAATGTCTGAAAGGACAATTAAGAGATGAACAAGTTTACAGAGGAAATTCCAGAGCTGGAGACTTGGAAATTAAGGCAAGACCATCAAGTATGAAACAATTCAAATCAAGGTCATCAAGAGGCCAGAATTAGAGGGTGCAAATATCTAGGGGGGCTTTATAAAGTGATGGAGGTTTTGGAGAAAAGGAGTGGTGAGGCCATGGAGGGATGTTTAACCAAATATGAAAATTTTGAAAAGAAGCGATTGTTTAACTGGGTGCTAATGTCGGTCAGTGAGCATAGGGTGATGGATGAACAGAGCTTGGTGTGAGTTAGGACAGATGTGGCAGAGTCTGGGGTGAACTGAGGGTTCCAGAGGATTAAATGTGGGAGGCCAGCCATGAATAATCAAATCTAGAGATAAGAAATGAGTATGTGAACAGGCAGGCAGAGGCAGGAATGGAGTCAGGCAGAGTTAAAAATAAGAGGTCGGAGAGATGGTACGAGTATGTAGTGAGAACATCATTTCAGGTAAAGTAGGACAAGGTTGCAAACAACTTGATTCAGCCTCAGATGGTTACCATGGAGAAAGGTAGAGCAGGTGGCAGAGAATGGAGCTTATGATGGGTACTTAAGACTTTGGTCTTCCAAATATTTAGTTGGAGGAAATTTCTGTTCATTCAGTACTAGACATTGAGTAAGCCGTCTAATGACTTAATTATGGTGAAGGGCTTGTGAGAAGAGATGGTGGTGAGGGAGAGCAGGCAGTCTTCAATGGACCAATGCAAATGAATACCATGCCTTCAGATGATGTCACAAAGAGGCCCCACAAAGATAGCATATAATCAGAGGCCAAGTGTAGGTCCTTAGGGGGTGTCCAAGGTAAAGGCCTAGGAGTTAGAGGCAGACAGTGAAGTCATGGTAATATGAATTGACTGGTAATCTAGAGCACCAGCTTAACGTTCCGGGGAGATGGGTTTGAATCCCATCATGGCAAATGGTGAAATTTTAATTCAGTTAAAAAAAATCTAGAAATAAAACTAACCTAATAAAAACCATGTAACTAATATTGATTGTCATAACAACCTCTTAGGTTAACTCATGTTTTCTCAGGAAGAAAATCGACTGTCCTAGAATGGTCTGGCCTACACATGACTCCAGAGCCAGAGCAAAATGATGGACTCTTAACTGCCCTCTGGGTAATTGAGGATGGCAATAAATGCTGGCCTAGACAGTGATGTCTACACCCCATGAAGAAATTTTTAAAAAAGGATGGGAAAATCATTGCACATCATGACCAAGCTTAAATTCTATCAATAAGAATATGAGAGCAGTCCCTTCCAACACGATGACAATGGAGAGGTGCTGGAAGCTGAGCTTGGGTGAAGTATGAGGTGGAGCATCACAGGTCCATGCACTGCCAGAATCGGAATGCCAGCACTGATCTCCGTACATGGAACCTTGGACTATGTGTGCGTGTGTGTGCAGCTTAGAGTGAATATTAGTTTAAACCCTGAAACAAAAACAGAAGTTTCTGGAGAACCTCAGCAGGCCTGGCAGCATTTATGGAGAGAAATCAGACTTAGTGCTTAGGGTCCTGTGACCCTTCTTTAGAACTTTTCGTTGTAAACCTGATTGGAGGGAATCAAACCAGGAATTCCAAAATGGAAGAACATTGTTTTACAAAGCAAAATCACCTTCAAGGACATTGAAAAGGAAAGAGAGGTTGGTGATAGTTCATTAGTTTACAAGAGCATGTAGACAGTATATTGAAGAAGGTGTTTGGTATGCTTGCCTTTACTAGTCGGTGCATTGAGTATAGGAGTTGGGAGCTGAAAATGTGTTGCTGGAAAAGCGCAGCAGGTCAGGCAGCATTCAAGGAGCAGGAATCCTTTCTGAAGACGGGCTCATGCCCGAAATGTCGATTCTCCTGCTCCTTGGATGTTGCCTGACCTGTTGTGTTTTTCCAGCAACACATTTTCAGCTCTGATCTCCAGCATCTGCAGTCCTCACTTTCTCCTAGAGGAGTTGGGAGGTCATGTTGTGGCTGTACAGGACATTGGTTAGGCCAGTTTTGGAATACTGCATTCATTTCTGGGCTCCCTGCTATTAAACTTAAAGGATTCAGAAAAGATTTACAAGGATTTTGGTGGGTTTGAGCTATAGGGAGAAGCTGAATAGGCTTGGGTTTTTTCTGGAGCTTCAGGGCTGAGGTTTATAAGATCATGAGGGGCAGGGATAGGATGAATAGCTAGGGTAGGGGAATCCAAAACTAGAGGGCACAGGCTTGAGGTGAGAGGGGAAGGATTTAAAAGGGACCTAAAGGGTCATGCAGAGGCTAGTGTGTGTATGGAATGAGCTGACAGAGGTCGTGGCCAAGGCTGATACAGTTACAATATTTAAGATGCAGCTGGATGGGAACATGAATAGGAAGGGTTTAGAGGGGTATGAGCCAAATGCTGGCAAATGGCACTGGATTAATTTAGGATATCTGGCCAGTATCAACCGAGGGGTCTGTTTCCATAGGCTTAGACTCAATGATTTCATGACAGAGGTACCGAGGGTCCTTTGTGTAAGAAAGGAGACAATGATGGCAGTCTTGAAATGGGTTTGAGAACAACCCCTGAAGAGAATCGTAGAATCCCTACAGTGTGGACACAGGCCATTTAGCCCAACAAGTCCACATCAACCCTCCAAAGAGTAATGCACCCAGACCCATTTCCCTACCCTATTAGTCTACATTTCCCCTGACTAATGCACGTAAACTACACACCCCTAAACACTATGGTCAACTTAGCATGGCCAATTCACATAACCTACACATCTTTGGACTGCGGAAGGAAATCAGAACATCCAGAGGAAACCCACACAGACAAAGAGAAAACATGCAAACTCCACACAGATAGTCACCTGAGGCTGGAATCAAACCTGAATCCCTGGCATTGTGAGGCAGCAGTGCTAACCACTGAGCCACCATGATGCCATTTACAACATTGCTAACTTGGGAGCCCGAAAGGAGAATCATTGGGCAGTAGTTGAAACAGCATCAAGGCAAGGTTAAGTGGATCTCGCAGATCAGCTGAGCTCAAAGAAAGTATGAAGGGAGTTTTGAGAGAAAGAGAAAAGCAAAATTCAAGGGTACATTAGGAGGAAAGTTAGCCTGATGGTTTACAGGCAATGAGAGAGGGGAAAGTGACAGAGGCAGCTGACTGTATGATCTCAATCATTGTGACCAAAATATCTATGATCTCCTCACATTTACAGATGTAGGTAAGGGTGGAACTTCAAACGAAGGATGTCAGGGGTTATCGTTGCATTCCAGCATGACCCTGAAGTTTTAGCAGCTGAAGGAAGAGTCCTGTAGTGTTTTATCTGGTCTGGCCAGATCTAGGGATGAATGGTAAACCAGCTGCCTCCCAGACTTGTTCCAGCCAACCTTCCCTGCACTTCAGGAAGTGGAGATAGTGGCTGTAAATAGGGAACAAGCAATGTGAAAGACAATATTAGCTATAAGAGGGACAATGCTACCAGCAATGAGAAAAGGCTGAAGGCTGAAAATTGCAAACTACAGAGAATGAGCTGAGGACCAAAGACTGAACAATTGAGATTTTGAAAGTGTAATGGTATATTGATGTTGGACCAATCAGCTTGCAATATTCTGTGAAAATAGGCTGTGCTCAGTTCTGCAGTAAGAATGACCTGGATTTTCTGATGGTCAGCTTGCCATAATTCCAGAATAGATTGGAGTTACACATGGGGACCCTGTGAAATCCCCATCATAGCAGACAATAAAGGAACTGCACCAGAAATTGAAGACTCCACTGAGCAATTCCTCAATTCTTCCATTGAAACAGAGACTAGTCAATGCCTAGTCAAACGCCTGAGTAACCAACTACCTGACCCCCATAGTTATATCATACACCCGCAGTTAAACCATTCCCCCAGACTCCATAGACCCTGATCTGATTCCCTTTGGGACATGGGGCTACTGCCCCCTTCCAGACTCAACTCTTCCGCTGCTGTGGACTCAATACCCTATTGCCACTCAACACGCAATACCTCCTCCCCAGCAGACACCTGCCCTCTGCTCTGTACCCTCCTCTCCCCACCTGGCACCCTACCTACCTGGCACTCTTCCCTGTCACCCATCTGGCACTCTAACTCCCAGCATCTGAACGTGACACTTACCTTACATATTCACTGCTTTGACAGTAGTTGTAAAAGTGGCTGTCTTGTCATTTGCTGACTGCTGTAGTTTGCCCTCACCTGATAGTACAACACTACAAAAGAGCAGTCAGAAAGGAAGTGCGTCCTGCATTTCTGAAGGAGTTCTGATTGGAATCTCCCCTCAGAAACATGGAGCTCCCTCCTTTCCTAAAGAGGAGGAGACAGTGGCATGGTAATGCGTGTAACATTGCTACATCTCGGAAAATGTGTCCCAACATATGGATTTCTACAGGTACAGCTGCACCTGCAGATAATGTGGGTTAAAAAAGAGAGACAGAATTCTCACTGGGCCCATATATGGCTGAATCTTGTGGAATTTCATGTTTTCAAATCTTAGCCTGCCCATTACATCGATGCATGTGCCAGGTTTGTCAGTCATATTTTTGTTCCACTGTGGTGCCAGATGCATCACAAATCATTTAAAGAAGACCTGTTCACTTAACTTTGACACAGCTAAAATTCAAAATGATATAGCTGATTGTCCTCTCTCACAGGAAGGATTATATAAACATTTTTAAACAGGCCCCAGATGTTGGAAGAAAGGATATGTAAGACGTTACAAGTAGAGGGGAAAGTATGTAGAAAATCTCACAGAATAGTTGTTTTTTTTAAAAACTAATCTCAGATACTCATTCCCATTGTCCCATTTATTGTCCACTTCCTCCAGAAACATGTTATACCCTGAGCCACTTGATTGGAGGTATATACTTTTACGAACTGAAAGAGTTAATTAAGTCCAATGGCCAGGATTTTTGCTGATTGATTCCTACAGTCCAATATTGGCTGGGACCAGATTCCGGGCTTGCTGCCTCAATTTTCAACACCAGCACTTCGTTTTTAATGTGTGAGACTGCAGTTCTAGGAGCAAGTCCTCACCCTGCGTTCTCAATCTGGCCATTTCCAAATGGAGGAGCTGGTATCAAACATTCCTTTGTAAAGTTTTCAACAAATAGTAATTGTGTCGTGCTTAAACCTCACTAGCTACAACAGTGCACTAAGCTATTCCCTTCATGGCCTCTCAGAGACATTGTAAATCTTAGACTGAATGCAGACCTTTTGAAAGGTTGCTTTAAATGCTCATATCCTTTGGCTTCTTCCACGCCCCATACTCCTTCACGGTTCCTTGCTCATCACCCAGCCAGGCCCCCATCCTACATGCCCATTCATCTATTATGCCTATGTTCAGAATGAATGAGCCATTTACTAACAATCACAAGTCTTGAAATGCTCATGAACAAAAAGACCAATTCAGAAACGTGCATGGAGAAAACGGCCGTTTTTCAGCTTACAAAATGTCAATCTGACACTGCGATTCATAACTTCAATAACTGAAGGTTTATCTTACCTCACAACTTTGAATCCTGATCAAATAAACATACAGGCATAAGGAAGTCGAAGAAAGAATAACTTAATATATATTTTTAAATATGTCATTTCATCAAACCTAACACTCCACTTTAGCCAGTATGAATAAATCCCTGCTATATTAATGAGCATTGGGAGCTGAGATGTGCATTCATAAAGTGGACACCTGGCAACTCCATCAACACACAAATGGAAAGGCATCAACATGATTCAAAAGTAGAATGCCTCAGTAAGAAATTTGTAATAGTTATGTTAGTGGTCAGCTGGCTAACTTTCCAACAATTTTACAAATTATGTGATTCTTTCACTCCCTTTAAAAGAATAGAATTAGAATTAGCTTGATTGTCATATATAGATTAGATTAGATTACTTACAGTGTGGAAACAGGCCCTTCGGCCCAACAAGTCCACACCGACCCGCCAAAGCGCAATCCACCCATACCCCTAACCTAACACTACGGGCAATTTAGCATGGCCAATTCACCTGACCCGCACATCTTTGGACTGTGGGAGGAAACCGGAGCACCCGGAGGAAACCCACACAGACACTGGGAGAACATGCAAACTCCACACAGTCAGTCACCTGAGGTGGGAATTGAACCCAGGTCCCTGGCGCTGTGAGGCAGCAGTGCTAACCACTGTGCCACTGTGCCGCCCAAAGCAAACAGGGAATCACACCTCTTAGTCAATGAGTACAGTGAAAAAATTATATGTTGCCACTTACAATGTCAGTTTAGGTACAAAGTACCTAGGTACAACTTCTTTAAATACAAGATCTTAGAAAGTAGAGAGATAAAATGTTCCGCATTGCAGAAATAAATATCTGGCATTGCAGATATAAAATGTCCAGAACAGCAATCTTCCAACCCAGACCATGCTGGCACCTGCCATCCAGTCCTCACTGGGCCCTTGCTCCTGACTGTGCCAGGCTTCACCTTGAGGATCATGAGGCAGGGACATCAGTTCAGACCACCACGCCGGACCAAGGACACCACGCCAGGCCGAGGATGCCACACCAGGATGAGAATGCCACGCTGGGAGGACATCCTGGGAGACCACTACAATGGGTGAGGAGACCACTGTGCCAGGTCGGGCCATTGTCAGAGGCAGGGAGTTGGCCAGAGGCAGTGTATTGTCACAGGAGGCCGAAGGGAAAAAAACACGAAGAGGAAAAGAAAAGAGAATAAAAGGAAAAGAAGAACGAGATCTGGCTGGAGAATCCTAGTCCACTGCCATCTTGGATCGGGTTATATAACTGATAATCTGTGATGGTTATGATCTGGAAATCTGTGACAAGCTAGAGTTTGTAATTAACACTTACTCTTGCAGAATTTTAAAAGAAAAATTTTAGTCTGTTTTTAACAACATACAATACTTTAAAATACGGACTGTGTGAAAAGTACATCAACAATAAACACAGGAACATGTATTTGAGAATAATCGTCAACACAATCATACAATCTGTCATTCTTAAATTATACAGACACAACAGGAAGTCATTCAACCCTCCATAACTGCACTAACTCTTTGGTAATACCGTAAATCAATAAACATAAGAATTATGAAACTTCTACCGAGACTTGTGCTGTTTCATACATATTTACATAACATCAAAGTTCAACTAACTTACCATACATCTTTCAGGACTAAATGCTAGCTTAATAATTCTATACTTGAGGGCAGCATGGTGACTCAGTAAATAGCACTGCTGCCTCACAATGGTAGGGACCTGGGTTCGATTCCACCCTCAGGTACTGCCTGTGTGGAGTTTGCACATTCTCCGTGTATCTGTGTGGGTTCCCTCCGGGTGCTCCAGTTTCCTCCCACAGTCCAAAGATGTGCACATTAGGTGGATCGGCCATGCTAACTTGCCACATAATACCCAGGGCTGTACAGGCTTGGTGCGTTAGCCACAGGGTGGGTGTGGGTGGAATGCTCTTCAGAGGGCTTGTGTGGACTTGATGGACTGAATGGCCTGCTTCTACACTGTAGGCATTCAATGATTCTATTTATTGGTAAACTGGAACCACATTGATCAGAAAAAGCAGAGAGTTAGCAGATTTTTAGGCAGGCGGCAATAACAGCTCCATGATAGTCTGTTGTACCAGCTTCCTGGTCATGTTGTCTTGCTAATTATTTTGCAAATACATTTTCACAGATCTGTGGCAAAGACAGAGTCAGGCACAGCTTTGACGACGACTACAGTCAACAGCGTTAACACGTGTCATGTTATTTGTACAGAACACCTGAGTATAACGGGCAGCGTGGTGGCTAAGTGGTTGTTAGCACTGCTGCCTCACAGCATCGGGGATCTGGGTTTGATTCCAGTTGGCTTTTGCCCGAAACGTCGATTTCGCTGCTCGTTGGATGCTGCCTGAACTGCTGTGCTCTTCCAGCACCACTGATCCAGAATCCAGTCTTGGGTGGCTGTCCATCTGGAATCTGTACATTGTCTGTGTGCGTTTCCTCGGGGTGCTCCAGCTCCCTCCCACAGTCCAAAGATGTGCAGGTTAGGTGAATTGGTCATATTAAATTGCCCATAGTGTTCAGGGATGCATTAGTCAGGGGAAATGTAGAGTAATAGGGGAATGGATCTGGGTGGATACTCTTTGGAGGGTTTGTGTGGACTTGTTGGGCCAAAATGACCTGTTTGCACACTGTAAGAATTCTATAAAATTTTGCTCACAGAACCAAACCCCCACAAGGAGGTAACAATGTTCATAGTAGGAAGGGAGAAAGGTGACTGAGAAAATTACAAAAGCATTCAGGTATGGTATATGTACATATGAAAATATGCACATACATATGTCAAGTAAATGCAAATAGGTGGGATTTCAAAGCAGTTCAGAGAGAACCTGGTTAATTTGTTCAGCAAATTTCTGTTAAACAAGATGGTAGTACTTAAGGCCAGAGGTATACAATATTTGTGTACTTACAAACAGTAGTAAATTTGGTGGCCTGACAGATTATGACACAATGATAGATTGGAAGCAGCATGTTGAACATTATAGTTTCTTAAATGCAAGAATGCACGAGTTGTTTATCTTCACTCATTTTGGGCAAGCAGACATCCAGCTCAGTACTTTCCAGAACAGAATGTCATGAACCCAAATTCAACGATGTAAGTTATATGAACTTTGTACAAAAAGGCAGAAAATAAGGTGATTAGTATGCCACAGCATTAAAGGAATCGAAGATATTTAGAAGTTCTCTTCCATTTTGTTTGTTTCAATTAAGTTAATGTTGTTTCAAATGATGTATAGGAAAAAGCTTGATTTCTGCAAATAATAAAAAAGGTGTGCTTTATTTTTCAAAAACAAAATGTTAAAATATTCCTCTTATGGGTAAAGGAAGATAAGTGGGGGAGAATATCTTTTGAAAACCATAGGGCTTTTCACAGTTTACTTGGGATTCAACTCTTCTTAGAAGCCAAGGGAAATTATCAAATACAATCTTTGTTTTCTCAACCCATGTTGACTCATAGTGTATAGTTATTGCTGATAGATACAATATTCAAATTTTCCTCTAATAATCAATGCCATCAATTTACACGGTCTATTACTGGTGATCAGTTTGTTCTGAAATTTTTGTTTAATGCAAGTTATCAAATTTATTTATTTTCAAGAAGGACATGTTTTTCAGGTCCTCTCATTTCACTGTTTTAATATATTTCGGTAGTTTCCTGTGCTGTTTACAGAGAACACCCTTCCCCCTTCCCTGCAAACTTTGTACTAGATGTTTAAACAGAAATTCAAAAAGATGTTTAATACAGTCAGTCTTCTGCATGTAGGTGCCTTAAATGTGAACGTGAAGGAAAAAAATACTAATTATAGGCACTAGAGGGCATACATAGTCAACCTAAAAATGATACAGCAAAAACTTTTGGTTTTAACGCTCAAATTGACCAGATTGTATTTAACTGCCAACATATCTGGGTTAAAGGAAAGCCTGTCAAACAATGACTGTATCAGAGATTGACTTGCAAAGTCAGAAGCAGGTTGTGGCACACTGTTTCTAGAATTCCATATGGATTTTTTTATGGAATCACATAGAATAAGTGTACCTAATGCCCCTCGTATAAATATGCCGGTCTAGTGTTAAGGGCTGTTATGGTGCAGCGGTAATGTCCCTGGGTCTGAGCCAGGAGACCAGCATTCACGTCCCACCAGAAGGGTGCAATATAATCTCTGAACAGAGTGATGTAAAAATATCTACAGGGCTACTGTTTTTTTATCTGAGGGACTGGTTCAGTTCTGGGCTTTTGCCTCTTATAGTTGAAACTACACTTTCAGTGAAAAATGGTTTCACTCCTTGCCAGGTCTGCAGTTACAGCATAAATGCAGATTTGGGACTCCGCTTCTCTTGGTCGCCATACTGTAGGAAGGATGTGGAGGCACTGGAACGGGTGCAGAGGAGGTTTACCAGGATGTTGCCTGGTATGGTAGGAAGATCATTTGAGGAAAGGCTGAGGCACTTGGGGCTGTTTTCATTGGAGAAAAGAAGGTTTGGGGTGATTGATAGAGGTGTACAAGATGATTAGGGGTTTAGATAGGGTTGACCATGAGAACCTTTTTACACGTATGGAGTCAGCTATTACAAAGGGGCATAGCTTTAAATTAAGGGGTGGTAGGTATAGGACAGATGTTAGGGGTAGATTCTTTACTCAGCGAGTCGTGAGTTCATGGAATGCCCTGCCAGTAACAGTGGTGGACTCTCCCTCTTTATGGGCATTTAAAAGGGCATTGGATAGGCATATGGAGGATAGTGGGCTAGTGTAGGTCAGGTGTGCTTGAATCGGCGCAACATCGAGGGCCAAAGGGCCTGTACTGCGCTGTAATTTTCTATGTTCTATGTTCTTCAGAGTCATAGAGTTATAGCGATGTATAGCACAGAAACAGACCCTTCAGTCCAACCCGTCCATGCCGACCAGATATCCCAACCCAATCTAGTCCCACCTGCCAGCACCCGGCCCATTAACTCCAAATCTTTTCTATTCATATACCCATCCAAATGCCTTTTAAATGTTGCAATTGTACTAGCCTCCACCACATCCTCTGGCAACCCATTCCACACACATACCACCGGCTGCGTGAAAAAGTTGCCTCTTAGGTCTCTTTTATATCTTTCCCCTCTCACCCTAAACCTATGCCCGCTAGTTCTGGACTCCCCCACCCCAGGGAAGAGACCTTGTCTATTTATCCTATCCATACTCCTCATAATTTTAAAAACTTCTGTAAGGTCACCCCTCAGCCTCCGACGGTCTGGGGAAAACAGCCCCAGCCTATTCAACCTCTCCCAAGAGCTCAAATCCTCCAACCTTGACAACTTCTTGTAAAACTTTTCTGAACCCTTTCAAGTTTCATCACATCCTTCCAATAGGAGTCATTTCAGTCCTTGATTTCAAATTTACACAACACATGTTTAACACCAATACATGTTGATTTCAGCTTCCCATTGACAATTAACACTATTGTTAATTGCTCACCGTGGATTTGTTTCTTTCAGTTGAAGCACAATAAGTGTCAACTTTTGACCCTGTGTGCAATTCCCTTTGTTAAGAGTCCTCAGCACAGATAGTTACAAAATTATGATTTTGCAATTTGGAGACCTCATGCTTTGACTTGTTGGCTGCCTGTCTTCTTGATAAACTCTCATGCAAATAGCTCCTTGGGAATACAATATATTTTGCTTTCACATGACCTCTATATACAAGTGGGATGATACTCCAAATGAGAAGGATGCTCTTATAAACAGAGGAGTACTGAACTGAAATTAACCTCCACAACACCACTAATCTATGGACTGATGAACTGAACAGTGCATTTTCGATTTGTACAGGAAATTGGTTCCTGGATTTTGCTACAATTTTTCCATTTTGAATTATTTTGTTTGATTTAAGCTTTTAAATCAAAACTATTCAGTAGTCCAGAAAATTGACTTTCAAGCTCATCAACACACCATTTGTAGGACATGATTGGTAGATATCAGGAATATATGTATGGATTCAGGGATATTATTTACTGTGTGTCTTAAATGCAGCACTATTATGGTTTTACACAAAATTTACTTAAATACAAGGAAGAATTGGTTGAGTACACTAGGATTGTCATTTGAACATGAGGATTCTGATTGTCATACAGTCTTCTGAAATCTTGGCATTACATTCTATTCTAATTCTCACACATCACCAATTTTTAGTCAGTCTGCCATTAGCAGCCATTGCTTCAAGTACTCACATTGTAACCTCATGATTTACTGCCCGAGTTCTCTCCTAGGTCATTCCTGATGAAGGGCTTATGCCCAAAATATCAACTCTTCCGCTCCCCTATTGCTGCCTGACCTGCTGGTCTTTTCAGCGTCACACCTTTTTGACTCTGATCTCCAGCATCTGCAATCCCCTCTTTCTCCTTCTCTCTTACGTCTCCCTAACTTTGTCTCCTCCTTCCAGCCATGCCTTAAAAGCCTTTCGGCTGAATTTTACCAGAAATTGGCTATGCATTATCTTTGGCAGGTTTTGAGAAGGATTTCTCTCTGCAAGGCCTCAACAGTTTCTTGCGCTTTCATCCGAAACTCACCTCATTACCTATGCACCATGCTCCTATGGTATCCCGCTCATCACATCAACCCACTTGCTGACTGCCCACTGCCAGGACCTCCAGGGTTTCCTGGCACAGGCACCATCTTTAAACTTGGCTGTATGCCCAGTCAACCGCTGGCAGTCCACAGCTCCCCTGCGCTGTTTGCCTCTGGACATGTTAGACGGACAGTAATTGGCACTTGCTTTGCCAGCAGGAAGCTGGAGGTCCTGCTGGGCAGGGTCCATGTGGTTGCTGCCAATGGAGCATGCCCTGAAACATTGGTTACTGATGGCAATCCACAAGGGCATGTCGTGAACTGGAGTCACCTGGTTATCGTGCTGACTTCCATTTCGGGCATTTTCACCACCTGGTTTCTTTGCAGAGAGTGGGAGAGTCAGACATTGCACATCACTGTGTCGGAGTGACATAATCGTACGGATGCTAATGCCTATTTCATCCACATCCCATTCACCATCAACCATCCATTCCCTCCACCTTTTATTTACAGTGTACCATCCACAGCAAAGATGACCACCATATAGTCTATTGACCAAAGTCCAGTTGGCCAAGGATCCATTTTAGTCTGTGGATCAGTGTCTAAAATACAAGGAAATTGAAGGGAGAGACTCTGTAAAGAAATACATCTCCAATCACAAGAATTTGCTACTGATAGGCTCACTCAGTGATGTAATCTACACCCACCCTAGGCCATGCTCTTGCTGTCCTTTAAAATTAGAAAATATTTATCCTTTAATGAAAAGTGTGATTTTTTTTGACAAAGACAACTTGTGTGAATATAAATAGTGTATCATTCCATCTGTACTGCCTTAGGAATATAGGCATAGCGTGGAGTAATACATTATTTTCATAAAATGAATGAATGCTCTATTACATGAAATATAGCAGCCTGAAAAGACTTTGTGATTTAGTAACGCTAGTTAGAAATAAAACACTTGGATAATATCTGGATGGTGGTGCCGGTGCCATCTTTAAAAGGCTATTGTGCCCCCAGATAAGCGCTGGTGACTTGCAGCTGTCCTACATGGTTCCTGACATTTACCCAGGACATGTTGGAGAATGGAAAATTAATATCCCATGTTGCCTTCAGAAATCTGGAGGTCCTACTGGACAGGGTTTTGTATTTGTGGTATTTAGTTTGCCTGAAGGCTTGGGTAATATAGGAAGTTGTATATTAATGAGGCAAGGAGTGCAGGTAATAATTTTGTTAATGAGCAGTAATCCTCCTTAATAGGCAACTCGCCACTGCTGAGTGAAAAATTCACCTTGCTGCCCAGCAGTTGCATTAAAGTTGCAATGAGTTGCTCCTGAGGTCAAAATGGCCTTATTGGACTTCTGACACCGTTTTGGCAGGGAGCTGACCTGATCTCTCCCCTGAAAGCTATTGGGCTATGTAGGTCTGGGGAAATAAGCAGGATTCACATTCGGGATGGTCAATTGTTTGAGCAATATTGGGTCATCTGGGACTCACCTACCACCATGGTGTAACGGTTGCAATGCCAGATATCTCTCTAAATCAGATATTGTGAGAAGATAATATGCTTACAAATATTTCTTCTCATTTGAATCTTGTTTATTAAAATGTACTTTATTTTGTGATTTGGAGATGCCGGTGTTGGACTGGGGTGTACAAAATTAAAAGTCATAGACCAACAGGTTTATTTGGAAGCACTAGCTTTCGGAATGCTGCTCCTGTGATACACAGAATTTGTAGAAAAAGTTTACAGTGTGATGTAACTGAAATTACATATTGAAAAATACCTGGAAAAAGACCAATGTCCTGTACATCCGCAATATGATGTCCCAACTCCTATTTTCAACTCCAATGAAGGCAAATGTGCTAACTGCCTTCTTCACTAACATGTTTATCTGCGGCTCCACTTTCAAGAAATTATGTGCCTGCACCCCTGCATTTCATTGTTCGGCAACACTCCCTAGGGACCTACCATCAACTGTATAAGTCCTGACCTGGATTGCCTGACTAAAATGCAACATCTCGCATTTATCTGAAATAAACTCCATCTTCTCCTCCTCAGCCCATTGGCCCATCTGACTAAGGCCCCATTGTACTCTGAGATAATCTTTTTCGCTGACCACAACACCATCTATTTTGGTGTCATCTGCAAATTTACTTACTATAACTTCTACATTCACATCTAAATAGTTTATATAAATGACAAAAGGCAGTGGAACAGCACTTATCCTTGTGGCACATCACTGGTCACAGGCCTCCAGTCCAAAAAACAAACCAACACTAACCCTCCACCACCACCCTCTGTCTCCTACCTTCAAGCCAATTTTGTATCCAATTGGCTAGTTCCTCCTGGACATCCAGAATCTCATCTTCTGTCATGCAAACTCTTTTCAAGACATCACTGTTTATTTCCCAATACCCATGTCCTTTACTGAGGCAAAAGTTTGGTTTAGAATCTCACCAATTTCCTGTAATATTAAAATTTTAATCCTTACATCCAAGTCCTATGAATGTCCATTTCTGTAACTTTACCAACCTGGAACCATACCATAATGATTCTGGTTCCGATGGCATTAACAATTCCAAACTTTCTTGAATTTTTTTCATCAGATGCTTCTCCATATTGAGGCTCCTGTGCATTCACCTTCCTGCCTCAGGAGGACCAACCTCTTGTGGTCAGGCTGCTGGCCAGCTAAGGGTCTTCCAACAATATGAACAACCTACCCCCATACGCCCACAATCTTAATTAGATGGTTAACCCGGAGGCAGGCAAGTGCTTGGGAGTGATATTTGATCCAGGGACCAAATTCCTGACCCCTGCAGGATAATTGAGCCCAATTTTGCATTGATAGACTGAGATCTTACAGTGAATTTGATGTCATGATCCTGCTCTAATGAAAAAGAGGTGAATTGCTATTTCCAGGATAGAACATAGAACGTAGAACAATGCAACACAGGAACAGGCCCTTTGGTTCACAAACTTGATGCCAAATTAAACTAATCCCTTCTGCCTGCCCTTGGTCCATATCCCTCCATTCCTTGTGTAAGCATGTGCTTATCTAACAGTCTCTAAAATGCCCTGTCGTATCTGCCTGCTCCACCACCCATGGCAGTGTGTTCCAGACTCCTACTACTCTCTGGGTAAAATACTTAGCTCATGCAGCTCCTTTGAACTTTCCTCCTGTCATCTTCAATGCTTGCCTCCTAGTTTTAGACATTTCAAATCTGGGGAAAAGATTCTGCCTGTTAATTCTATCTATGCATCTCATAATTTTATAGACTTTTATCAAGTCTCCCCTCTGTCTCCGTTGCTTCAGAGAAAACAACCCGAGTTTTTCTCACCTCTCCTTATAGCTCATACCCTCTAATCTAGGCAGCATCCTAGTAAACCTCTTCTGCATCCTTTCCAAAGTCTTCACATCCTTTCTGTAACGTGATGACCAGAATTGAATGCAAGACTGTAAGTGTGGCCTAACCAAAGTCTTATAAAGCTGCAACATGACATCATGACTTTTGTACTTAATTCCCCAACCAATGAAGGTAAGCATGCCACATGCTTTCTTCATCAGTCTATCCACTTGTGGCCACTTCCAGGGAGCTATGGACTTGAACCCCCAAATCCCTCTGCACCTCAATGTTGTTCAGGGTCATGCGATTAACTGTATACTTTTCATTAACATTTGATCTCCCAAAGTGCAACACCTCACATTTACCTGGATTAAACTCCATCTGCCATTTCTCTGCTCAAATCTACAAATGATCTATATCTTGCTATATCCTTCCATACAATCCACAACTCCACCAATCTTTGTATCGTCTGCAGATTTACTAACCCCACATCTACATTTTAATCCAAATCATTGATATATATCACAAACAGCAAAGGTTGCAGTATGGATCCCTGAGAAGCATCACTAGTCATGGACCTCCAGTCCGAAAAACACCCTTCCACCACTTCTTAATCTGTGGATTAACGTCAAGTGGCACTGAATGGGTCTGAATTCCAAATTCGACTGCTTCGGTCTGGAACTCGAGCCCCGCAAAACCGTTCGGATTTTTCCGGGTCCGGACTTCCGCGACAGACAAAGTTAAAGTTTTCGGGTTGCAGTCACAAAATGACAGCTGGCCAAGTGCCGGGCTCAATTCATCCAGTTCCTCCGGCACTTCGGAACTCATGTTCGGCATGAGTTTTTGAATCTTTTCTGATGCTTCGGCATTTTCCTCCGCTGACACAGAATATTTTTCACACTTGGCTGAAAATTTTTCTAAGTCCTTTTTTCTAAGTTACTAATTTCTTCTTTTCAAACATTTTTGTAAGTTTTTCTGGTTACTCTTCTCATTTTCAAATATTTTTCTAAGTTTTTCTGGTTATTGATTTCTTCTTTTCAAACATTTTTCTGTTTTTTTGGTTACTCATTTCTCATTTTCAAACATTTTTCTATGTTTTTCTGGTTATTGATTTCTTCTTTTCAAACATTTTTCTGTTTTTTTGGTTACTTATTTCTCATTTTCAAACATTTTTCTACGTTTTTCTGGTTACTTATTTCTCATTTTCAAACATTTTTCTATGTTTTTCTG
Organism: Hemiscyllium ocellatum; assembly: GCF_020745735.1. Lineage (NCBI taxonomy): Eukaryota > Metazoa > Chordata > Chondrichthyes > Orectolobiformes > Hemiscylliidae > Hemiscyllium > Hemiscyllium ocellatum. Next base: position 21,126,115 of record NC_083432.1, read on the forward strand.
GTTATTGATTTCTTCTTTTCAAACATTTTTCTAAGTTTTTCTGGTTACTGAATTCACTCTTTTAAACATTTTTGGGCATTTTCTACGTTTTTCAGGTTACTCATTTAGGACTTTCAGACACTTTTCTATGTTTTCCTGGATACTGGTTTCACACTTTTAAACATTTTCGGGCATTTCCCTAAGTTTTACAGTACACTCGTTTGGGACTCTCAGACAACTTTTCTAAGCTTTCCTGGTAACTTATTTCACACTGTTGAGAACTTTCGAACCCTTTCCTAAGCTGTGCTGGTTACTCAATTCACCTCTTCAGACCCTTGTCCCCGTTGTGAAAGAGACCAATTTCCACAATTGGAAACGCCAAAATACTGGAGACATTCCGCCCTCGAAGGCAAGGCAGTTGGCAGAGCCGCCGGGTCAAATCCGGCTGAGCTCGCCGGACCCGAAGTGTCAAAGTCAGCATGAGCAGTCACATTCACTCCTATCCCCATTTGGACCACTTCCCACCATGGGAAATGGATGAAACCCAGCCTGAACATGGGAGACAGTCCGCCTCGAAGGCCAGACCATCAGCAGACCCGCCGGGTCAAATCCGGCTGAGCTCGCCGGACCCGAAGTGTCAAAGTCAGCATGAGCAGTCACATTCACTCCCATCCCCATTTGGACCACTTCCCACCATGGGAAATGGATGAACTCGGCCTAAACATGGGGACAGTCCGCCTTGAAGGCGTGACAGTTGGCAAAATTGCCAGGTCAAATCCGGCTGAGCTAGCCGGATCCGAAGTGTCAAAGTCAGTATGAATAATCACATTCACTCCCATCCCCATTTGGAAGTGGCCCCTTCTACGGGCAAGCCAATTCTGAATCCATGCCGACAAGTCACCGTGGATCCCATGCAACTTAATTTTCTTGATGAGTCTTTCATGAGGGACCTTGGCGAAAGCCTTACTGAAATTCGTGTAGACAACATCAACTGCTATACTTTCATCTTTGTCACCTCCTTGAAAAATTCAATCAAGCGTAGATGGTTGGTTGATTGGGACTTATCATATTGGGGGTTAAAGTTAATTTATATACTATGGCAGATATTTCAATCCCATTGATTTCAACAGAAAAATGACTGATGATTAATTAATTGTTTTTGTGGAGCTTTGGGTTGCATTATTTTTGAGATAGGCACAAATCCTGCTGATGATTTGCAACTGTAAGTCAACGATATCAGAGCATAACAAAACTGGAAGCTTCAGCTGAAATGGAAGACATTTGTGTTTGTTTGTTTCTGAGATGTGGGCATTGCTGCCTTGGCCAGCATTTATACAGTCATAGAGTTATACAGCAAGGAAACAGACCCTTTGGTCCATCTCCAGATATCCTAAATTAATCTAGTACCAATTGCCAGCACTTGGTCCATATCTCTCTAAATTCTGGATTAGTGGTGCTGGAAGAGCACAGCAGTTCAGGCAGCATCCAAAGTGCAGCGAAATCGATGTTTCGGGCAAAAGCCCTTCATTAGGAATAGACCCTCTCCTATTCATATATCCATCCATATACCTTTTGAATGCTGTAATTGTACCAGCCCCACCACCTCTTTTGACAGCTCCTCCCATATAATGTTATCGGAGAAAGTGATGCTGAGCTAACTTCTTGAATAGTTGCAGAGTTTAGGGTGTGGGGACACCCCACAGTGCTGTTGGGAAAAGAGTTCCAGGACTTTGACACTATGACAATGAAGGAATGGTATCTTCAAGGAGAACTTAAAACAAGGTTTTCCCATTCTGAAATATCTTTCTAGATATTTATAGCCATGGGTTTGGATATCGTCATGTTCTATTGAGGAGAAGGTGAAGTTCAATTGTTGAAGGATCTTGGTTCTTTGCTTCCATTCATCAGAGGAATCCAAGCTTTTCATGCAAATAGCTACATTTCAATTTTTCACCAACCCATGGGCCAAGTTGCAAAGTGTAGAAATGTCTTCTCTATTATTGAAACAACAACACAAAAAAATACAAAGTTAAAAATCACACAACACCAGGTTATAGTACAACTGGTTTATTTGGAAGCACTAGCTTTCAGAGCGCTGCTCCTTCATCAGGTAGTTGTGGAGAATAAGATTGTAAGACACAGAATTTATAGCAAAAGTTTACAGGGTGATGTAACTGAATTTACATATTGAAGAAGACCTGAACTGTTTGTTAAACCTCTCATCTTTTAGAATAACCATGTTGGCTTCAGTTCTTTCATATGTAAATCACAAAACATTTTTAAAAGGTTACATTCTCAAGTGAACTTTAACAATTGGTATCATGTCGGCCCAGATAGTGTATTGAAGGTGTGAGCTTCCCTGTGTGAGGCTGTCTGTGCCACAATGGTCAGACTGATACTAATCTAAAAAACGGATTTACAGAATCTTGCATGGATTCATGCAGTTTTTGAGTAAAGTAAAATTTTAAAGACCAATTGTACAGGACATTGGCAAGACCACTTTTAGAATATGGTACAATTCTATTAGAAGCGTGTTGTTAAACTTGAGAGGATGCAGAAAAATTTACAAGGATGTTGCCAGGACTGGAGGGTTTGAGCTATAGGAAGAGGCCTGAATAGGCTGGGGCTATTTTCCGCAGACTAAGGGGTGGCTTTAGAGGTTTATAAAAGCATGAGAGATTTGGATAGGGTGAATAGTCAAGGTCTTTTCTTTAAAGTGGGTGAGTCCAAAACCAGAGGATATGGGTTAAGGTGAGAGAGAAAAGATTTAAAAAGGACTTGATGGGTAACTTTTTTTTCACAGAAAGTGGTGCGTATGTGGAACGAGCTGCCACACAAAGTGGTAGGGACAGGTACAATTTGAAGGGTTTAGAGGGATATGGGCCAAATGCTAGCAAATGGGACGAGGTCAGATTGGTATGCTTGGTTAGTAGAGATGAGTTGAAGCAAGGGATCTGTTTACATGCTATATGATTCTATGACTCACAGCCAATTTAGTACTGAGTGGGGTTTTGTGCATTGTTGAATTTCTGAATTGGCCAGTTCAGAAATGACAAAAACACATTTTTGCGACAGGTGGGACTTGAACCCAGGCCTCCAGGCTGAGAGGGAGGGGATCTCCTGCTGTATCAAAAATGTAGAGGAGATGAGGGTTGTGCGTCTATAAAATTATGAGATGCATAGATAGAATTGGCGGTCAGAATCTTTTTCCCAGATTTGAAATGTCTAAAACTAGGAGGCAAGCAATGAAGGTGAAAGGAAGAAAGTTGAAAGGAGCTGCGTGAGCAAAGTATTTTACCCAGAGAGTAGTAGGAGTCTGGAACACACTGCCATGAGTGGTGGAGCAGGCAGATACAACAGGGCATTTAAGAGACTTTTAGATAAGCACATGCTTACACAAGGAATGGAGGAATATGGACCAAGGGCAGGCGGAAGGGATTAGTTTAATTTGGCATCAAGTTTGTGAACCAAAGGGCCTGTTCCTGTGTTGTATTGTTCTATGTTCTATGTTCTATCCTGGAAATAGCAATTCACCTCTTTTTCATTAGAGCAGGATCATGACATCAGATTCACTGTAAGACCTAGTGTACCAATGCAAAATTAGGCTCAATTATCCTGCAGGGGTCAGGAATTTGGTCCCTGAATCAAATATCACTCCCAAGCACTTGCCTGCCTCCGGGTTAACCATCTAATTAAGATTGTGGGCGTATGGGGGTAGGTTGTTCATATTGTTGGAAGACCCTTAGCTGGCCAGCAGCCTGACCACAAGAGGTTGGTCCTCCTGAGGCAGGAAGGTGAATGCACAGGAGCCTCAATATGGAGAAGCATCTGATGAAAAAAATTCAAGAAAGTTTGGAATTGTTAATGCCATCGGAACCAGAATCATTATGGTATGGTTCCAGGTTGGTAAAGTTACAGAAATGGACATTCATAGGACTTGGATGTAAGGATTAAAATTTTAATGTTACAGGAAATTGGTGAGATTCTAAACCAAACTTTTGCCTCAGTAAAGGACATGGGTATTGGGAAATAAACAGTGATGTCTTGAAAAGAGTTTGTATGACAGAAGATGAGATTCTGGATATCCAGGAGAAACTAGCCAATTGGATACAAAATTGGCTTGAAGATAGGAGACAGAGGGTGGTGGTGGAGGGTTAGTGTTGGTTTGTTCTTTGGACTGGAGGCCTGTAACCAGTGATGTGCCACAAGGATAAGTGCTGTTCCACTGCCTTTTGTCATTTATATAAACTATTTAGATGTGAATGTAGAAGATATAGTAAGTAAGTTTGCAGATGACACCAAAATAGGTGGTGTTGTGGCCAGCAAAGAAGATCATCTCAGAGTACAATGGGGCCTTGGTCAGATGGGCCAATGGACCGAGGAGGGGAAGATGGAGTTTATTTCAGATAAATGTGAGATGTTGCATTTTAGTAAGGCAAACCAGGTCAGGACTTATACAGTTAATGGTAGGTCCCTAGGGAGTGTTGCCGAACAATGAGATGCAGGGATGCAGGCACATAATTCCTTGAAAGTGGAGACACAGGTGGCGATTGAAGCAGTTGGCAAATTTGTGTTCATTGGCAGAATGTTGAGTAAAGGATTTGGGACATCATACTGTGGATGTACAGGACGTTGGCAAGGCCAATTTTAGAATACTGATACAATTCTATTGGAAGCATGTTGTTAAACTTGAGAGGGTGCAGGAAAATTTACAAGGATGTTGCCAGGACTGGATGGTTTGAGTTATAGGAAGGGGCTGAATAGGCTGGGCAGACTAAAGGGTGGCCTTAGAGGTTTATATGAGGGATATAGATAGGGTGAGTAACCAAGCTCTTTTCTTAAAGTGGGCAAGTCCAAAACCAGAGGATATAGGTTTAAGGTGCGAGAGAAAAGACTTAAAATGGACCTGAGGGGTAACTCTTTTCTCATAGAAAGAAGTGCATATGTTGAATGAGTTGCCACATAAAGTGGTGGAGGCAGGTACAATTTGAAAGGTTCAGAGGGATATGGGCCAAATGCTGGCAAATGGGACTAGGTCAGATTGGTATGCCTGGTTGGTAGAGATGAGCTGAACCAAGGGGTCTGTATCCATGTTGTATGATTCTACGACTCATAGCCAATTTAGTACTGCAAGTACAGTGTTGCTAGGTGATTGGGGTTTGGTGCATTGTTGAATTTGGGTGGTAGATTTTTTCCTTTCCTAATTGGCCAGTTCAGAAATGAAATAACACACCTTTACGACAGGTGGGACTTGAACCCAGGCCTCCAGGCTCAGAGGTAGGGGATCTACCACTGTATCACAACTTTAGAGGAGCTGAGGGTTGTACAGTGTGGAGGATGGGAGACCAACCAGGAAAACTATAGTAAATTCTGGGAGGTGATGGGATGGGTCACTATGTAGCACATGGGTTGAGGGCAGGTGCTGAGGAAAGTCAAATTGTCATAATCACTGTTGTGAACAGCTCTGCCCTGCACTGAGAACACTACCAATATTGTGGACAACCTGAGACAGTGATTAGCTGTACTGTTAACTGGCCACAATAGTGACTCAGCTTTAACTCCTGTCTGTTGCATAAGAAGAGCTTGGGTGAGTCATGTTGTAATATTTCCTGTTCATCTCGAAGCAACTTGATTCCTCTTTGACTTGTTCAAGTGAAGGTTTTCAGAACACACTGTGACCAAATCAAGAAGTGTAGTGCTCTGTTGCATCCTTTTGTTGAAATACAAAAGCACTGGCTGTGTGTGTGTGTGTGTGTGTGTGTATGTCTGTGTGTGTGTGTGTCTGTGTTATTTGTTTGCTGTACATCATCTCCAGTATACTTTAGTGCTTGTCCCTCATATTACTAATGCTAAAGTGGTAACATGTATTTACCCTTAAGTTGGGTCTGGTGTCTCACTGAAGACTATCAGCATTTTAGATGTAATGTAATGAACTAGTAATTTAATATGTAATAAATCCATTTGTTATATTTATCAAGACAGTGCCATCTCCTGCCTAAGATGTCATGTGGACATCCTTCTCCACATGTTAGGGTCACTGAAAGCAATACAAGCAAAGAAGGTTAATGGTGGTGAATCTGCCCAGGATATATTACATGGTTCCAGCAGAAACCAACGTTTACAAAAGCATTCATCGAAATGCAGCTACATTCTTTTTTCTCCTGAGATTGGCAAGTTTTTTTAATAGAATTGTTTGATACTACAGATATTTGTGACTGGATGGTCAGTGTTTTTAACATTTATCACAAGTTATAATTTGTGTAAAGGGATAGTGCTTGTTAAATATTCAAAGGGCGTACATTGGTATTTATTGTTTCTGAACAAATACAGTCATAGCACTTTGCACCTGCACTTTAGTCAAGTGCAGTGTGTAATCAAGACTTAAAGTCATTGCAGAACCAAACACCCAGGTATTTATGATGAGTTATACGCTGAACTGTATTACAGCATCACAAAGTACAGGTAATAGGTAATGAAATAACACATTGCTCCAGGAAGTATATTACAGGACTGCCACCTTTCCAAATAGTCTCGGTGCCTTCTATTAAATGTTGACTTCCTACTGATTACTGCAAGCAAACCAGGAGAAACCAATGGAATCATTTTCAAAAGGTGTTTATTTTTATTTTCCATGCAAACTTCTCCTTATTATTTATATAAGTGTGGAGATGGGAGGAGGAGTGATGCATGGGGTAAGGTCATGTCCTGCCACCTCCTGCCAATGCTGTCCAACCCAAATAACATACTCATTTCTGAATCAGATGGTTATAGTTTCATCCATAGGTTAATATGGCGCTTTTGTTCGTTCATGGGAACTGAGCTTTATGGGTGAGGCCAACATTTATTGCCCAGAGAACACTTAAGCATTAATCATCTTGCCACAAATTTGGAGTCACAAGGAGGTCAGGCCAAATAATTATAATTAAATTAGTGAATGTGATGTGAATTAGGCCATTCAGTCCATTGAGTCTACTCCATTTAATCATGCTTGATATGTTTCACAACAATTGGCAGTGTTTATTCCAGATGTTACTAAATTAAAATTTCACATCTGCTGTAGTGAGATTTGAACCCATGCTTCCAGAACATTAGATGAGGGTTCTGGATTACTAGTCCATAGACATTGACATTAACACCACACTATGCTACCCCTTCCCCCTAATGGTACAAGTTAGATGGCTATTCAGCTAAAGTACTGGGTGATTGGAGTGGGGCCAAAGATGGCATTAGCAAACTCAAAGGGGCTTAACTTCCTTTCAACATTCTTTTAACTGAGGTATTTAACTGTTGAAAGCAGACAGCTCTCAGGAAATAAAAGTAGTTAAAACCTGGAACTGATAGTTTAGGTTCAAACTGGAGCACCATACTAAGGTACACAAGATAAGTTTGAACCAGTTACATCATTTTCAAGTTCTACGCGTGTTCAATAATGCTGTCATGTTTGCGACTATGGGGTATAGTTACTTTACTCTTGCAAAAGTTAACCACATGTAAAAATCAACATCATGACTTTTGGTTAAGACGTACGTTTTATGTATCTTGTGTAAAAGTTTACCCTGATTTTACAGCAATTGGAACACAAGGATTGCATAACTAAAGTAAATTCCTGAAAATGATAATGATTTGATGTCATTGTAAATGTATAAATACCAGGCAGTTTAAACACAGGAACTGCACGAAGATTATAAAAGAGGGACTCTCGATTCCACTGGCAATGAGTTGTTATAAACATTCATGGAAAAGCATAGCTTAGAGGAATTAACAATTAACTCTGGCTTTTCGACCGTTGAGGCTGATTCATCAGGCTATCGTTGTAAAGCTTAACTCCTGATCTCAGCCTAGTCATGAATTCTTTTGGTGGAGCTCCATTGCTGATGTCCTGTGAACACGCAACAGCAATAACTTTGCCTCTAAGACAGAAAAGGGATTTTTCTCTATCAGCGGTTTCTCTATCACTGTATTTAAGGCCAAGAAGAAATTATGGGCTCTGCTACCCCAATGAATTTGCTTAAAACATTAATCCTTTTAAGTTTTTATTGAAATTATTTACATTATCAGGTTATGAATGTTAACTCATATGAATTCTCTAATTTTCCTTTATTCCATTGAAATGGTCTCTCATGGATTTTGCTTGGGCCTAAATCAAGCATCATGAAAGCCTTGGAAAGGATTAACCATGATAAAGTTGACCAAGTTAACTTCTGTCTTAAAAGAAGAGTTCTAAAAGATTTGTCTTTAACATTAGAGCATGTCACAGCCAGTTTTGCCATGATTGAGGTGAAACACTGAGCACAAATGCCAACAATGACTTTGTTCTAGAAGCTCCCAACAATCTTATCAGTTTTTGTTTTGTATCTTCTTCATAGCACTAGGGAACTTTGGAACTGGAAGTTTGGAACTGGGATAAGGTTGGGGGAGGGGAGATGAGGAAACTGGAGAAGTCCACATTGATGCCCTGGGATTGAAGTGTTCTGAGGCAGAAGAGGCGTTCTTCCTCCAGGCGTTGGGTGGTGAGGGAGTGGAGGAGGCCCAGTGGAGGAGGCCCAGGACCTGCATTTCCTTGGCAGAGTGGGGAGGTCCTGGGCCTCCTCCACCGCCACTCCCTCACCACCTGACATCTAGAGGAAGAATACATCATCATCTGCCTTGGAACCCTTCAACCCCAGGGCATCAATGTGGACTTCACCAGTTTCCTCATCTCCCGTTCCCCCACCTTATCCCAGTTCCAAACTTCCAGCTCAGCACCATCCTCATGATCTGTCCCACCTGTCCATCTTTCTTCCCATCCATCCGCTCCACTCTCCGCTCCGACCTATCACCTTTGCCCTTTCCTCCATCCACCTATTGCACTCCCAGCTACCTTCTCCCCAGCCCCACCCTCCTCCCACATCTCTCCATTCCCTAGGCATCCAACCTCATTCCTGATGAAGCGCTCCTGCCCGAAACATCGATTTTCCTGTTCCTCGGATGCTGCCTGACCTGCTGTGCATTTCCAGCACCACTCTAATCTTACTGAAACCACCGTGTTCATTCTAAAAGATGCGAGACTTAACAAACAATCCAGGTCTTTTTCAAGATATAACTTCAGTAACATCACACTGTAAATGTTTGCTTTAAATTCTGTGTCTTATGAACTTATACTCCACAACCAACGAATGAAGGAGCAGCGCTCTGAAAGCTAGTGCTTCCAAATAAACCTGTTGAATTATAACCTGGTGTTGTGTGATTTTTAACTTTGTACACCCCAGTCCAACATGAGTACCTCCACATCATGCCTTAGGAAGAGGTAGTTCCAAAGCATCACCTAAATGTTAACTCTGTTTCTTACATTTCAGATGCTGCCATACTTGCTGAGTTTCTCCAGCATTTTCTGTTTTTGTTTCAGATCACTAGCATCTGCACTTCTTTGCTTTTAAAGAGGCAAATCAAATGTGCAGAGGATAATGGGTCATGGGTGAACAGCAGGTGTCCGAAAGCAAAGAAAGAGTAACACGAGACAGCAAAACCAAATTTTTGGAAGAAAAAAGGAAAAAGAATGAGAGGGTAGGGGGTAAGATCTGAAATTGTTAAACTCAATGTTGAAGGCTATTCAGAGGCTAAACAAAATTATGGTCCTCAAGCTTATATTGAGTTTCATTATAACATTGCAGGAGGGAATGGGAGATTGGGAGCAAGATGGAGGCGAATTACTATAACATGTAAAGCACAGAGCCACTTAGGTGATTCAGCAAAGGTTTTCTGCAAAGCATTCACCATATCTACATGTGATCTCAGAGGATGAGCTTTGTGATTAAATCAGAAATTAAATCGATAGTTGCAATTATGAGATTCAACTTTAATTATAAATAGCTTTGGATTTTGGATTATAACTTGTAATCTTTAAACATTTTGTGCTATTGACTCAATCAAAACAGAGGCTGCATGTTAGGTTGGTTATGCTGTCTGCGGCATTATTTATCTTGTTAATCATTCCTATACTCATCAGTATTAAGTCACTTTTTTTTCTATCTGTTGCTTAGTTTGAATTCTCAGAATAATTGTATTGAGTTATTTATGGGGACTATGTGAATCATGTGAATTTTCAGCCTCTGTAACAAAAGAAAGGAATTATCTGAATAAAACACATAATCTGTAATTAAGGGCCCATAGGATGCTTGTATACTCATTATGGTAGACATTGTGGAGGCAGATAACAAACAGCTGAAATCCTGTCCAGTGGGGAAGATAACTAGCAAAACACAATAGATTTGGGGCAATGGTTAGTATTTCTGTCACTGGTGGAATGAGGCAGGAGGATATCCAAGGACAGTCAAGATTTGGAGATGTCAGCATTGGACTGAGGTGTGCAAATTTAAAAATCACACTACACCAGGTTATAGTTCAACAGGTTTATTTGAAAGCACTAGCTTTCGGAGTGCTGCTCCTTCATCAGGTGGTTGTGGAGTACTAGATCATATGACACCGAATTTATAGCAAAGTTTTACAGTGTGATTTAACTGAAATTATATATTGAAGAATGAGACAGATAGTAGAGAGTAGTCCATGCTGAGTTTGATGGTTGGATGAAACTCGTTGATATCACTATGTAGTTTTTTCAGTCACTCCTCGCCGTGGGTCCAGAGGAAGAAAGCATGATCAATTCACCTGGTGTGTAGTGTTGGTTGGAAGTCCTGCGTACAGAAGAAGTCTTGTTCAAACTTGTGTATGAAAATGTTGGCAGCTTGGGTGCAAATTTGGTCCCCACGGCTGTTCCCTGTGTCTGGATTAAGAACTGGTTGTCAAAGATGAAAACATTGTGGTCAACTCATTGCCCATCAGTTCCAACATGACGCTGTGAGGAACCAGAATGACTTGCTCAGGAGACAGACACGTGCTACAACCGACAGGGTGCCCTTTGTTGTCTAGCACTTCCCAGGAGCTGAAAAACTACACCATGTTCTTCGCAGCTTGCAACACATTATTAATGAGGATGAGCATCTCACCAAGACCTTCCCCAGGCCTCCACCACTTCTCGCCTTTAAATAACCACCAAACCTCAAACAGATCATTGTTCGTAGCAAACTGCCCGGCTTTCAGGACAACACCATACAACCCTATCACGGTAGGCACTCCAAGACGTGTCAGAGTGTCGACACGGATACCGCCACTACACATGGGGGCCACCTCCCACCATGTACAGAGCAGGTACTCATGTGACTCAGCCAACGTTGTCTATCTCATACGCTGCAGGTAAGGGATGCCCTGAGGCATGGTACATTGGCGAGACCGAGCAGAGGCTATGACAATGGATGAATGGGCACTGCACAACAATCAACAGACAGGAGTGCTCCCTCCCAGTCAGAGAACACTTCAGCAGTGTGTGACATTCGACCTCAGATCCTTAGGTGACCATCCTCCAAGGCGGACTTCGGAACAGGCAACAAAGCAAATGGCCGAGCAGAGGCTGATAGTCAAGTTCGGTACCCATGGGGGTGACCTCAACTGGGATCTTGGATTCATTCACACTACAGGTGACCCCTCTGCACTACACACACACACATTCCTACAGACACACACACCTACAGACCCATACACTCATGCATATCCTTTCTCATACACAAGCTCTCTCTCATACACTCCCACACTCACACCCACCCTCTCACAGACTTATACCCCTTTACATTCATACTCATACACACACGCTTACACAAACTCTCTCACAAACACTCATAACTCCCCCCACCACACACACACCCACATGCACACACATATAAGTTTGTGGGGTGAATTTGTACTTGCAGAATTGCATTTTATTTTGCACAAAAACTGCATGAATCCATGTAAGATTCTGTTAATCCGTTTTTTAGTTTAGAATCAGTCTGGACATTGTGGCACAGACAGTCTCACACAGGGCACCTCACATCTTCAAAACATTATCTGGGCCGACATAACACCAATTGTTAAAAATTAAAAATCACACAATACCAGGTTATAGTCCAACAGGTTTAATTGGAAGCACACTAGCTTTCGGAGTGTCACTCCTTCATCAGGTGATGAAGGAGCGACACTCCGCAAGCTAGTGTGCTTCCAATTAAACCTGTTGGACTATAACCTGGTGTTGTGTGATTTTTAACTTTGTACACCCCAGTCCAACACTGGCACCTCCAAACCAATTGTTAAAGTTCACTTGAGAATGTAACTTTAAAAAAGGTCTGTGATGTACATATGAAAGAACTGAAACCAACATGTTCATTCTAAAAGATGAGACTGAACAAACAATCCAGGACTTTTTCAATATATAATTTTAGTTACATCACACTGTAAACTTTTGCTATAAATCCTGTACTCCACAACCATCTGATAAAGGAGTAGTGCTCTGAAAGCGAATGCTTCCAAATAAACCTGTTGAACTATAACCTGGTGTTGTGTGATTTTTAACTTTGAAAGAGGCAAGATATTTCGAAAAGGGTTAACATTTGTTTTGTCCCACATTTCCAATGCCTGTGCAACTAAGGAACCATCAAGCACTTATTGCAATAGGTTTGAGTTCATTGCATAAAAGCACAACACAATCAACAACAAAATTATTGATGCTTAGGTCAGCAGCAGATCAAAACAAGTAAGAAAAGAATCAAGAACAATTCGACTCATTGAGGTTTGTTAATAATGGACTTGTTCCTAAATGGTGCATTGTAGCAGATAAACACAGCTCTATTTATTTCTATATGCTTGTAAATTTGTTTTTGACTTTGACACAATTCACCTCTTTGCAGTTACAGCAAATCATGTGGCTGTGCACGCTAAACATTACAATCGATGTTTCTGTATTCATTATATAATGTATTTTATCACGTTCTTCCATTAACTGACAATGGGAATGTGAGAGGGATCTTACACAAGCTGAATTCAATCTACACACCCACTATCATCCTCGAGAAGGCCTCTATTGATTTTAATTGTAGTTGATCAGATCCTGGGACATCTGCTCCATACAATGTTCAATTGGAAGGAGCATAAGCAACATGATTTCATGAAAAATGAAAATCCGATTGACTGACCAATTCTCCTACATTCCCATAGGCCATCTGATAGACAGAGATGAAGGTCCTCCATTTAGAACATAGAACATCGAAAAATACAGCGCAGTACAGGCCCTTCGGCCCTTGATGTTGCGCCGATCCAAGCCCGCCTAACCTATACTAGCCCACTATCCTCCATATGCCTATCCAATGCCTGTTCAAATGCCCATAAAGAGGGAGAGTCCACCACTGTTACTGGCAGGGCATTCCATGAACTCACAACTTGCTGAGTAAAGAATCTACCCCTAACACCTGTCCTATACCTACCACCCCTTAATTTAAAGCTATGCCCCCTCGTAATAGCTGACTCCATACATGGAAAAAGGTTCTCATGGTCAACCCTATCTAAACCCCTAATCATCTTGTACATCTCTATCAAGTCACCCCTAAACCTTCTTTTCTCCAATGAAAACAGCCCCAAGTGCCTCAGCCGTTCCTCATATGACCTTCCTACCATACCAGGCAACATCCTGGTAAACCTCCTCTGCACCCGTTCCAGTGCCTCCACATCCTTCCTATAGTATGGCGACCAAAACTGCACACAATACTCCAGATGCGGCCGCACCAGAATCTTATACAACTGCAACATGACCTCAGGATTCCGGAACTCAATTCCTCTACCAATAAAAGCCAGTACGCCATATGCCTTCTTCACAGCACTATTTACCTGGGTGGCAACTTTCAGAGATCTGTGTACATGGACACCAAGATCCCTCTGCTCATCCACACTACCAAGTATCCGACCATTAGCCCAGTACTCCATCTTCTTGTTACTCTTGCTGGGGAGATCAAAGCAAAGGCCATAAATATAAGATAGACCACAATATATCACCATTAGGACTTCAGGAGGATCCTTTGTATCTGAGAGGACGGATCCCATGATCAGGAGGAATAGTTGAGGCACACACCATGAATGCACTTAAGGGGAAATTTGTTTTTTTGCTGTAATTCATTGAGAATCAAGCCACTGTATAGGTTGAGGCAACATTCTCAAAATTTTAGACCATTATACAGTGACTCCTACTGATCTGTGCTCGCAAAAACATGCAGAATCAAGGTATATTTTTTCATATTAATTCAATACAATAGTCTTGATTCTTCAGAAAGTACAGAAGGCTGAGAAATTCACCTCAGTGTTATGAAGGTGGAATCAGACAGAAACATTCAGTGTCGCACATGAGAGAGGGGTGAATTCAAAAACCATAGAAATATGTGAATAGTAAAAAATTAGTTAATAAAATGACCGGGTCAATTAAAGATTGATAGGATATGAAATTGTGGATGCAGATACCATGTTAGTAAATAAATACTGGGGTGGCATGGTGACACAGTGCTTAACATGGCTGCCTCACAGCACCAGGGACCTGGTCTTGATTCCATCCTCAGGCAACTGTCTCTGTGGAGTCAAGAGTGTGGTGTTGGAAAAGCACAGCAGGTCAGGCAGCATCCGAGAATCAATGTTTCGGGCAAACGCCCTTCATCAGGTACTACTGTGCTTTTCCAGCACCACACCCCTCGACTCTAATCTCCAGCATTGCAGTCCTCACTTTGGCCCTGTCTCTGTAGAGTTTGCACATTGTCCCTGTGTCTGCATTGGTTTCCTCCTGCCATCCATATATATGCAGGTTAGGTGGACTGGCCTTGCTAAATTGCCCGTAGTGTCCAGGGATGTGCAGGCTAAGTGGGTTAGCCATTCAGTATGTGAGGCTACAGGGATAAAGTAGGGGGATGGGTCAGTGTGGATTTGATAGGCCAAATGGCCTGCTCCCACACTGTAGGGATTTTATGATTCTGACACCTTGTACACACATTTGCCCATATCCCTTAATCCCTTTAATAACAAATGGAATTTGTGCAGTAGTGGAATTAAACATGCTAAGAAAAGTAATTAATTTACAAAGTTTTTCTGACATCCAGGGGACTGAACCGAAGATTGTTAGCGTACTGTAGCATCATGGTCCAACAATGCCTTGCAATGATCATGAATGCCTTTTCACAAGCAGTGTGCTGTCAGTTCAAGGGAAGTAATCTTGCGATACCTTGATTAGTCCATCACTGTTTAATTATATTAATGGGAAGCAAAATGTGTCAAGTCAATTTCATGATTCTACTTTGAAAGTTTTGTGTTTAGACTTGCATTTTACTGAACAGTTTAACTTGCTTATGTGTCCATTTTTCTTCCACTGAAGAATTTGTAGATCAACCTGAATCATATGGTTTGTCAATATTGTGTTTCTGGACCTGTCAAAAATATTAAGAATATACAGTTTGTATCCTGTATTATGTCCAATATAAACTACTGTTCAATAAAGAGTTAGCCCTGCATAATTACATTCCACAAACTGGGTTGTCTAATATGATATTTTACTTCATTAGGAGAAACATGCAATCTGCCTGTCATCCCGTTGTCCACCACCCCTTCCCCAGTTGAAGCAAAATGCTCAGAGATGCAACATAGTTTTACTTCCTTCATCTTTATTCCGGGCCCTGGAGGGAGAGAGAATGATCGCCCATGTGCACAGAGACATGAGTTCACAGTCTTCTCTGCAATAGCAGTTTCTCAATGAACTACATGGTCATTTTACAGGGAGGAGCATCCAGATGAAGCAACATACATATTAATTGGGTGACCGTTACAATCAGTGATTATCAATAGCAGAGGACATGCCTTTTACTGTTATACAATGAATGTTCTTAACCTTGTTAACTTGATTCATATAATGGATACTTTTCCCCTTGTTAGCTGACCTTGTGTACAGAATGCTTCCAATATTGTTAAATAGCTCTACATAATGAATACTTTTCCACCTTGTTAACCCATTAAACTTGCCTCCAGCACCCTGTTGTTAACTATAAGCTCTTATCTGATCTGAGTGATGCTCAGCTGAACCTCTTGTTTTACACAACTCAGAACTAAACTCTTTCATTGCCTGCTTATACCCGATACACATTCTCATGTCTTCTTCAGTGAGCACCAGTATAAAGTCTGGGAGCGTCATCTACAGACTACCAAACTTTAATTTCCAACATGTGCTTATTTTTAAAAGAGAATTGCCACAGTGTAATAAATTACTATGGATGTAAATGTAGTGGCTGAGGGAGAGAGAGAAAGCAGGCGAGATGAGGACTCTGATACAGCAGTCAGCATCACTGAGAGGAGCAAGGGAGGTGAGGGCTCTCTCACAGACAGACAGCATCACTGAGAGGAGCGAGGGAGGCGAGGGCCCTGTGATAGACAGACTGCACCACTGAGAGGAGCGAGGGAGGCGAGGGCTCTCTCACAGATAGACAGCATCACTGAGAGGGGCAAGGGAGGTGAGGACCCTGTGATAGACAGACAGCATCACTGAGAGAAGCGAGGGAGGTGAGGGCCCTCTGACACACAGCATTACTGAGAGGAACAAGGGAGGTGAGGGCCCTGTGATAGACAGACAGCATCACTGAGAG
Source organism: Hemiscyllium ocellatum (assembly GCF_020745735.1). NCBI lineage: Eukaryota > Metazoa > Chordata > Chondrichthyes > Orectolobiformes > Hemiscylliidae > Hemiscyllium > Hemiscyllium ocellatum. The sequence continues at coordinate 21,142,599 of NC_083432.1, forward strand.
GAGCGAGGGAGGTGAGGTCCCTCTCACTGACAGACAGCATCACTGAGAGGAGCGAGGGAGGTGAGGGCTCTCTCACAGACAGACAGCATCACTGAGAGGAGCGAGGGAGGTGAGGGCTCTCTCACAGACAGACAGCATCACTGAGAGGACCGAGGGAGGCGAGGGCCCTGTGACAGACATCACAGAGAGGGGCAGGTGCACTGAGGACCATAGGACAGGCAGTCGGTGTCACTGAGAGGTGCAGGTGAGGTGAGGACCCTGTGATGGATAGTTACCGTCACTGAGAGGAGCAAGGGAGGTGAGGGCCCTGTTCAGGGTAACCATGGCTGGGAAATGAGCATTCAAGTTTATTCATCATTCAGAAGGACAGGCTGGACAAAAGTAGGTGAGGTGGCATTATTAATGAAAGATGAAATCAGTGCACCAATGAGAAAGAATATAGGTGTGGGAAATCTATATGCAGAATATGTGTGCATAACGCTAAGAAGCAAATAAGGGTTGGAAAACACTGGTATCAGTTGTCCATAGGTAATTGGATGGCATTAAGCAGGAAATCAGAGATGCATGGAGCAAGGATGCTACAATGAAGTTTGGAGGAACAGAGGTATCTCGAGGAGCTTGTCTACAGATTCCGGAAGATGGCAGGACAGGTTTATAGGGTAATTATGAAGGCATACAGAACATTTGCCCTGATTGTGGCATATATTATAAAAGCCTGAAGATTATATTGAACTGTACAGCTCTTTGGTTAGTCCACAGCTGGAGTATTGTGTGCAGTTCTAATCACTGCACTGTAGGATGGATATGAGTGCACCATTGGAGATCCAGAGAAACTCCACCACGTGTTGCCTGTGATAGAGCAGATTAGGTAGGGAGAGGCTGGATAAGCTTGTGTTTTTTTTTAGAGAAAAACCTGTTTAGATTGGCTCCTTTTAAAACATAAATTCATTTCGTCTGGAAGAAGGGCATCCATAAGGAGGGGTGTTATTCATAAGTTCACCTTGTTGCGACCAAGGAGTGGATGAGTAACTCAGGGGAATTAGTTCACCCCTCATTAGCTGGCAGTTTGACAATTTGTTGTATCCCAGCTGAAACCGTAATAAGTTGGGGAACCTCATTCGGGGACTAGTTGTAACAGGAGATATATATGAACATTGTAAATTAGGAAGAATCATTGAAGAACATCCGGCATTTTCATTAACTTGAGAAGCCTCAGAAGACAAAATGATTGGAGAAAATTGACTGACAGAATTTGAAAGAAGTAAGACACAATCCTATTGATAATATATCAGAATAGAAAAATAAATCTGACCATGAGTTCATTTCAATTTTTACTGAAAGAGAGGAGACTGTAATGAAAAAGTGTGTTTGTAACAACTCCAATGAGGTTGATTGACTAATACACAGAAATAGAAAATAAGAAACAAAAAAACAGTTAATGAAAAAATACTGAATTACTGAAATATGAAAAGGGAAGTTTCAATATATTTACTGTTACTGTTCTGGGCTTCAGAAAAACTGGGTGGCGACATCCATAAAGTTGACTACTTTATGATTTTTTTTCCCATTTTATATCATAAAATTCTTCTTATCAGCAGCAATAATCAGGTTAAAGATCCTGTCACACATTGTCCTGGTTCATTATTTCAAAACTAAAGAGCTTGTGAACAACAAACAAACTGAGGGACACCAGTCAGTGTACAGATATCCCTCTGAGATAGGGGTTGGGGCATGCGCCAAGTCTTGGGAGGAGTGTATCAGCAAAGTCAGGCAGAAACTGGGCAGATGGAAGCTACGGTCGCTCTCCATCGCGAGGAAAAGCCTGATCATCAGGTATGAGGCACTGTCATTGCTGTTATACGTGGCACAAGTCTGGTCTATTCCCAGAACCTGTGCCGCTGCAGTCACCCGGGCCATCTTCCAATTTATATGGAGATCAAAGATGGACCGGGTCCGAAGGGACTTGATGTATAAAGATCTGGGCATGGGGGCAAAATACATCCAATGCCACCCTCTCCCTGATGGCCACCTTTGTGTGTGGCTGCATCAAACTGTGCGTGGATCCCCGGTACGCAAACACCAAGTGTCACTACGTACTGAGGTCCTACCTGTCCCCGGTGTTGCAAAGGCTGGGCCTGGCCTCGCTGCCGCGGAACGCTCCAAGTAGTTGGACCGTTCGGTATTACCTGTCCTTTGTGGAGAAATTTATGAAGAAAAACACCTTTGACCACAAGTCCATCAGGAAGTGGTCAGCACGTAGTGTCCTTGAGACCCTTCGAGGAATGGAGAGGGCAGATCCTATCAAGCGGTTCCCTGAGCAGACTGTCAAAGTCATTTGACAGAACACCTCCTTACCAGAACTTTCCAACAGGCACCAAAACATGTCTTGGCTGGTGGTGAGAAGGGCTCTGCCTGTGAGATCCTTTATGTAAGCCCGGACTCTCTCCCGTACCGCATGCTGTTCTCAAAGCAGCTGCAGGGGGGACGAGACTGTCACACACCTCCTTCTGGAATGTGCCTATGTAGAAGGAGTCTGGAGAGGAATGCAGTGGTGTTTGTCGAGGTAAATCCCGAGCACCTCCATGATGCGGGACACCGTGCTCTACGGTCTGTTCCCCGGGACGCACACCGAGACGAACATCAACTGTGCCTGAAGGATCATCAACTTGGTGAAGGACGCCCTCTGGGTGGTCCGAAACCTGTTGATCTTCCAGCTGAAGGAGTTGACCCCGATTGAGTGTTGCAGACTAGCACATTCCAAGGTCCAGGACTATGTGTTGAGGGACGCACTGAATCTTGGGGCAGCTGCTACCAAGGCGCAGTGGGGAAAGACCACCATTTAACATTTGCCTGCCTAGGAAGAACAGGGGGCCCAAGCAGTCATTTGGGTTCTGCTGATGCCTCAGCTAAATATATTGATATTTGACTGATAAACGTTCAGACCTGTATATACAAATGATAAATTCTGATCTCTGTATGCAAAGAAATGGAATGTTTACATATGTATAGCATGACCAACTGTAGAGACCATCAAAATATTTTATGAATAAAGTATATTTTTGAAAAAAAAGTCACCTGAAGATTATCCAGCTTGGAAAAAAAAAGGTTTAGACACATGAATACACAATGAAATTGTATTTCAGGCAGCAGCTTTTTGGCACAAAGAGATAAAGAATCACAAAGTTTTAACAGCGTGTAAAGAGTCCTTTTGGCCATTCGTGTTGACGCCAGTCATCAATTCTAATCACATTTCCCAGGAATTGCCTTGGAGCCTTGTATGCAGTGCCATTTCAAGTGTTAAAAATCACACAACACCAGCAGGTTTATTTGGAAGCACAAGGTGACATTTCAAGTGTGTATCTAAATCGTTCTTAAGTTGAGGATTCCCATTTCAATCACCTTCTTGGCAGTGAATTCCAGGTATCTACAAGCTGCTGCATGAAGAATTGTTCCTCAAACACCCCCCCCCCCCCCCCCAAAATCCTGGTCCTTAAAAAACTTAATAATGGATGAATGATGGCTTCATAACAGCAGAACCAAAAGGATCTTTCTCAACTGGTTTATGTCTTAGCCTCTCAGAAAACCACAGCTGGTTAAAGGCAAATTGCACAAAACATCAATTTACTGAGAACATCAAGATGGTGGTGCACGTTTGGAATGAGCTGCCAGTGGAAGTGATGGAGGCTGGGACAATGACAGCATTTAAAAGACATCTGGATGGATGCATGAACAGAAAGGGTTTAGAGGGCTATGGTCAAAATGCTGACAAATGGGACTTGAATAATTTAGAGTATCTAGTCGCAGTGGATGTGTTGGACCAAAGGGTGTGTTTCCGTGCTGTAAAACTCTGACTCTATGTCTAAAACTTTCACCACTGCCAAGAATACAAATCATCAATGAAACAGTTGTGGTCCCAGATTAAATCTAGGCATTTTTGAAAATGTTTTATTCTTGATCTTTCCTTTTGTACAAGACGTTCTCTCCATTAAAATGATATATGTGTATTTGTGTCGTGTTCTCAGGGTTAGCAAGTAATAGAATTCTTTTCTTTCACTAACCTTGTAATCGGCTCCTTCATTTTGAATAGCACTGCAGGTAAATTAACTTACATAACTGTGTGCTAAAAAATCTTTGTTGTGGCTAACTGAGGGGATTAAGAAATGAACAGCCTGGTCACATCTCATAAACTGATCATAATCGCTCTCATGACCTGCATGGGATGCAGTAAATCCTTACATACTAAGGGAGGGTGGTCTGAAGGATGTGATGACCAAGAGAAGGAGGATGAGGCAATCAACAATGACAATCTACTCTACTTCCAATCACTAAAACACTCCATTTTGTTCCTAAAAATTCATTCAAATGATGTGGCTATTGCTGGCTAGGCCAGCATTTATTACCCACCCCCAGTTGCCAGAGGGCAGTTATGAAGCAACCATATTGCTGTAGTTCTGGAGTCAGGCCAGACCAGGTAAAGATGGCAATTTCCTCCCCTAAAGGACATTAGTGAACGAGTAGATTTTTTTCTGACAATCGATTCATGGTCATCATTTGACTTTATTTCCAAATTTTTACTGAATTCAAATTCTACTATCTGCCATGGCAGAATTTGAACCCAGGTGCCCAGAACATTACCTGGGTCTCTGAATTAACAGTCGAGCAATAATACCACTGGGCCATCATTAAAACTAAACTGCTGCTGCTGGAAATCTGAAATAAAAACAAGGCACTGGAAATACTCAGCAGGTCAGAAAAGAGATTTGTCTCAGGTTGTGATGATTCTTCAAAGAGCCTTTTTAATATATTTGTTCATGGTTTGTGGCTGTCGCTGGCTGAGCTACTGTTTAGGTATTTTCTAATCAACTTATTCAGAGATGTTGTTACATAACTCTAGGGCTGGTGGGACTAACACTAAACCACAATAATCACGCGCACTTACTGTTTATTGTTAGTCCCTAATTGCAGTGGAGAAGGTGACGGTGAACTGCTTGTTTCATCCATGGCATTCTGTTTAATGCAGGTGCATCCACAATGCAGTTAGGGTGGAGATTCCAGGAGTACAGGATGAAGGGTGGCTGGGAGGAGAACTGATAGGAGGCGTTGCTGACCATGTCCTTTGGGATAGTTGTGGTCAGGTATTGCAAGACCTGATGAGCTCTGATGAAGAGTCAGATAGGTTAGCTTGCTCTCTCTCCATGGATGCTGCCTGACCTGTTGTGATTACCAGCATTTTGTTGTTTTCTGCACAGATCCCAGCATCTGCAGTAATTTGCACCTATAAGGTTGGGAAGAAGCTGCCTAGAATCATCAATACCTGAAAAATGAACTCTGTTTTCCCCCACAGGCGTTGATATGCCGAGTCTTTCCAGCACTTTCCGTTTTCCTTAAAGAGGCACGAACTATCTGACCTGCACAAATCATTCGCACCCAAATTGTTCAATAGTACAATACGATTTCTACACAAATTAAAGACCAAGTTCATCTGCGTAATCAAATTTTGCATACAAGAGGCGATGAAATAATTATTTACAAAATGCAAAGCACACAAGGTCAACATTGCAGCAAGTCAACTTCAGATGCTGGATCAGAGGCAGAGAGCAGCAGTTCAGGCAGAATCCAAGGAGCAGCAAAATCGACGTTTCGGGCAAAAGCCCTTCAGAAGCCGGTCTTAACAACACCAAGTTCCTCAATTCAACCTTTCCTTTAGCAGGTTATTTGCTGAACTCTGGCGCAATCAAACATTTACGATATCTCATTAAGACATCGATTTTCCATCATCGGCTTCTCGAAAATCTGTCCAACCCGGAAATGTACCAAATAGTTTGACTGTAACAAGTGGAGCAGGAGCACCCTTTTTTCTAAGCAGGGCTGATTTCCGAATAAGGTAATGTCTTCAACGATTAAACTGATGTTTATTGTTTAAAACATTGTTGATCGATTCAGTGTAGCTTGTGAAAGTCGCTTAAACAGCGGCTTTTGAAATCTGATGGATTGTAAAAACGTCAGAAGTGGGCCTTGGGCCGGATTGAATGGTTAGTGTAACAGCTGAAGGTGGGTCTGTTTGGAGCTCGCCCCTACCACTGTCAAAACGGGATTGTACCGTCTGCTGTAACCTCAGGACATCCCTCGGTGCGAGAAAACGATCAGCCATGATCCAGGCGTCCTATTCTGTGTGAGCTACAGCTATATTTAGCAAAGAGCACATATGAAACAATTCTGCAAAATACTGTCTAATGGTAATTTGAGAATTGTGCTGTCCAACCTACTGAAGTACTTTAATCCTGTATGAATAACAAATTAAATCAATGTTGCAGTGATGTTCTTCAATCTTAGCATTACTTCCAGCTAGATTTATTTTTTCTTATTCCTGTAATTTGGGTGTTCCTGCAAGACCAGGATACATTGACCTTTGGATGGTGATGTTGAGCCAGTCTTTCAGCTGCTGCAGTGTGTGTGTGTGTTAAGGTGTTCTATCAGTACTGAGTTAGCAAGCTCCAGAATGTTGACCAAATTATGATAAGGGTGAAGTATGTCCAATTCTGCATGCTGTATGACCTGCACTTGGTGTTTTCTAGGTGATAGAGGTTCTATATAAGTCTTTGTGAGTTGCTGCAATATGTCTAGTAGACACTACACACTGCAGTCATTGTTACTAAAGATGCTGGACAATGTTTTATTCATTCTTGAGAAATGGCTGGCCAGCATTTAATGCCCATCTGTAATTGCCCTTGAGGTGGTGGTGAGCTTTCTTCTCAAACCACTGCAGTCAGCGTGCTGTGGGTAGACCCACAATGCTCTTAGGGACAAAATTCCAGGATTTTGACCCAGCAACTCTGAAGGAATGGCAATGTGTTTTCAAAGCTAAAAATCACACAACACCAGGTTATAGTCCAATAGATTTATTTGGAAGTACAAGCTTTCAGAGTGCTGCTCCTTCATCAGGTAGCTAGTGAGGCAGTATTATAGAACACAGAATTTATATCGCCAGTCACTTGCAAGTGGTGATGTTCCCATGTATCTGCTGCACTTGTCCTTCTAATGTAAGTGGTCATGTTTGCAAGTGCCATCTAAGGACCTTTGGTGAAATTCTGCAATGCATCTTGTAGATAGTTCACACGCTACAGAGTGTTAGCAGTGGAAGGAATCCATTGTGGATATGGTGCCAATCAAGTGGGTTGCTTTGTTCAGGATGGTGTCAAACTTCTTAAGTGTTATTGAAGGTGCATTCATCCAAGCAAGTTGGGAGTGCACAGGCTTTGAGGAATTGGGAGGTTGGTTACTTGCTGCAGTATTCCTAGCCTCTGACTTGCTTTTGTGGCCACTGGAATATATGGTGAGTCCAACTGATTTTCTGGTCAATGCTAACCCCAAGGATGTCAATAGTCATGGTTTCAGTGAATGGTAACACCACTGAATGTCAAAGGCAGTGGTTATATTGTCTCATTGGAAATGGTGATTGCATGGCATTTGTGTGGTGTGAATGTTATTTACCATTTGTCAGCCTAAGTATGGATATTGTCCAGATCTTGTTATATTTGAATTTGGTCTACTTCATTAACTCAGCAGTCACGAATAATGCTGAACATTGTGCAATCATTGGCAAACATCCCCACTTTTGACCTTATGATGAAAGGAAGGTCACTGATGAAACAATTAAAGATAGTTGGGCCATGGACATTACTATGAGGAAGTGCTGCAGAGATGCCCCAGAACTTTGATGACTGACCTCCAACAACCACATCCACCTTTCTATGTGCCAAGATGACTCCAATCAGTGGAGAGTTACATCCCAATTCCAGTTTTGTTGGAATTCGTCAAAGTTGGCCAAATTGTCTTGTATCTTGAATGTTGAAGCTGCACTCATCCAGCCAAGTGAAAAGTGTTATGTCATAATCCACTTTGTGCCCAGATGTTGGGCAAGCTTTACAGAATCAGGAGGTGACTTGCTTACCAAAGAACAATGAGCCCCTTTCCAACTTCTGTAACCACACTATATATATAAATAATTTTTAATCAACCTGTTCAGATGTGTTATAACACACCTGTGGTTTGGACTGGACTTGAACTAAGGTCCCAAATCTACCACTGCATTGCAAGAGCCTTCTACAGTATTCATATTGTACAGCCAGTTAAGATTGTAATTAGTGGTGACAGTCAGAATGAAGGAAATCGTTACCTTCATTTATTGAAGACAGTCATTGATTGGGACGTTAGCAAAGATGTTACTTTTCTCTTAGCATCCCAAAGTGTTATATTATTAAATAACCATTTAGGAAAGCTAATAGACTGTTCTAATTTACTGCAAGAGACATTGAGTACAAAAGTAGGGAAGTTATGCTTCAGCTGATCTGGGCACTTTTGAGTCAAAATCTGGATTACTGTGCACAGCATTAGTCACCTTATTAAGGAAGGTTGGAGACAGTTCTGTCTAATCGTACTTGAGGTGGGTGCCTTGTGAGGAAAGAATTATATCTGCTGGTATTTAGAAAAGTAGGAGGTAACTTGATTGAAAGATACAAGCTCCTGATGGGCATTGACAGGGTAGATTTGCAGAGGATGGTTCTTCTTATGGGAAGATCCATTTTAATGTTTAAAATTAGGGGCTGTCCATTTGGCTCAAGAGTCTTTGGAATGCTTCCTGAAAGTGGTGAAGCAGAGTCCTTGAATAGTTTAAAAGCAGAGATAGATTCTTGCTGGGCAAAAGGATGAAAAACAAAGAGAAAATGATTAGTGAAGACAAATGTAGGTTAATCAAAATCAGAAATCAGAGAAACTAAAATGGGGAGCAAATATGGCATGTTTTAGTTTGACCTTCATAAAAGGCGACACAAAGACCTAAAAATGTTGAGGTACACCCGCTCGAATGAGACGAACTTGGAAATAAATTGCCATTCCTTCACAGCTGCTGGAAATCAGTATTAGTAGGGAAATGCTATTGGGGAAACTGATGGGATTAAAGGCTGCCAAATCCCCAGGATCCAATAATCTACATCCAAGAGTACTTAAGGAAATGGCCCTCGAAATAGTGGCTGCATTGATGGTCTTTTTTCAAGATTCTATAGACGCTGAATCAGTTCCTATAGATTGGAGGGGTAGCATATTGAATAAAGGAGGCAGAGGGAAAACAGGGAATTATACACTGGTTAGCCTGGCATCAGTATAGTAGGGAAAGTTCTAGGGTCCAGTATAAAAGATTTAATAGCAGAGCACTTGAAACAGTGACAGAATTGCACAGTGTCAACTTGGATTTATGAAAATGAAATCATGCTTGACAATTTTACTGGCATTTTTCAAGGATGTAACTTGTAGAGGTTACAAGAAGGAACCAGTGAATACTTGGACTTTCAGAAGGCATTCGACGATCTCCCATAAGAAATTAGCATGTAAAACAAAAGCTCATGGGATTGGAGTAGAGTACTGATATGGACATAGAACTGGCTGGCAGACAGGAAACAGAAAGTAGGAATAAACTAGTGTCTAGTGGGTACAGCAGGGATCAGTACTGGGACCCCAGCTATTCACAATCTATTAATGATAAAGTTTGCAGTCAACACAAAGTTGGGTGGGAGGGTGACCGTGATGCAGAGATGCTTCAGTGTGATTTGGATAAGTTGGTGAGTAGGCACATGCATGACAGATTAAGTATAATATGGATAAATGTAGCAAAAACAAGACAGATTATCTGAATGGCGATAGATTTGTAAAAGGGGAGGTGCAATGAGACCCATGAGTCCTTATACACCAGTCGCTAAAAGTAAGCATGCAGGTGCAGCAGGCGGTAAAGAAAGCAAATAATATATTGGCCTTCATAGCATGAGGACTTGCGTACAGAAGCAGAGATGACATGCTGCAATTACAGGTCCTTGACAAGACTACACCTGCAGCACTGGGTGCAGTTTTGGTCTCCTTATCTGAAGATGGATGTTCTGGCTATGGAGGCAGTGCAACAAATGTTTACCAGACAGATTCCTGGGATGGCAGGACTGATATATGATGACATACTGGATTGGTTAGGACTATGTTCCCTAGAGTTTAGAGGAATAAGGAGAGATTACACAAAACCAATAAAATTCTAACAGGACTAGACAGGGCAAATATTGGAAGGCTATTTCTGATTACTGCGGATTCCAGAACCAGCGGTCAAAGTCTAATGTTAAGGACCAGGCTAGATCCTCTCAAACCATTTTGAGAATATAGCCTAGATCCTAACTTTGCTAGCCATTTTAAGCAGGTGTAAAGTGGAAATTCCAGGAGGGAGATGCAGCTGTGGTCAAACCACTTAGTTTTAAACAAAACAGAATTTATTTACAAGATTGCCGAATGAAACACAAACAAGAGAGAACAGAATATAGAATAACTTAACCTATCCGAAAACCCAACAGATTACCTCAATTTAATGATGCAAGTACTTGCAACAATGCATTTGTGGGTGGCACGGTGGTTAGCACTGCTGCCTCACAGTGCCTGAGACCCGGGTTCAATTCCCGACTCAGGCGACTGACTGTGTGGACGTTCTCCCTGTGTCTGCGTGGGTATCCTCCGGGTGCTCCGGTTTCCTCCCATAGTCCAAAGATGTGCGGGTCAGGTGAATTGGCCATGCTAAATTGCCCGTAGTGTTAGGTAAGGGGTATGGGTAGGTTGCACTTTGGTGGGTCGGTGTGGACTTGATTGGCTGAAGGGCCTGTTTCCACACTGTAAGTAATCTAATCTAATCTAATCTAAAATGCTCATAAACACCCCTTGGCACAAAAGGTAAAATCAGGATCTTACAGGAGAGAGAGGATCAGCATGGACTTGCTTCTGAGTCCAGCAGCTTCACAACTGAACCCACACCAAACCAGAGAAAAGTTGAGCTGAGAGAACTGGCCACTCCCCTTTCATTGTACAATTTTTTTTCTAAACTTGAAAGCCTTTTTGCCTGAGGCAATATCTGGTAGCTATACTCACACTGGCCCTAAAACTCTTCAAACCTAGACCTCTTAGAGTCTATGTCTTTATGACCGCTCTGAGAAAAAAAACAAGGACAACATGAACTTGTTAAAGGAGCATCATCACACTAAGGATACAATGTAGGCCTTTTATGACTGAAATGAGAAGAAATTTCTAAACCATGTGGAATTCTCTTACATAGACCACTGCTGAAGCCAAAACATCGTGTTTTCAAAGTGATAGATATAATTTCTTTAGTTAAGAGAACCTAAGGGTATGTGGCTAAAGTGGGAACAAGGTATTGAGTTGGATGATTGAACATGGCCGAGCCGGTCCAAATGGCCTATTCCTGTTCCCAGTTTTTTTCTTTATTAGGCAGAAATGCAGCTTGAACTCAGGTTACCCTCTTTGAATGAGAAGAAATTTAATTAAATAGATGGAGTTCTTCTAGCACAATTCATAGTTAGCCTTAAATGTATAAACTGCAGACCTGACCCCTCTGAATTACTGTACTGTTTCAATTACAAGAACTACAAGTATTCATTAGAAGAGCTAATGAGGGGTTTCATAAAACGATCTTGAAAGGGTGATAGAAAAATCATTAGCAATGTATCTAATGACTGTGCTTACATAAACTCTAAAATGTGAACATTTTCTCCTTGGAGTTTGGCATAAAGATTTGTAAAAATTCCAAAATTTTAGGTGGTGTAATTAAATCCAGATTAGACATATATGTTTTTGAAAGTATAAATCATTCCATTTAATATTGTACACTAAGATGGATTGTTATTTACTGCTGCTGTAGTGAACATGTCCACAGATACCACCCCATGGAGTTCCAAGACTCAGAGCCCAGTTTCAAAATTGATTGACAAGTCCAAAGAGTCACCTTTTGTTCCAATTGGTGAGTTTCTGTAGGTAATGCAAAGGTTAACTCTGTGTACAAATAGCTCATTAGTATGGTTTCTATTTCAATAAATTTAAAAATATGCACCAACTTTACAGTGATATTAAGGAAAATGATTATTTTGATCAAAAATAAAATAGTTAATAAATGTAAACATCTGAAATTTATATTTCAATTATAAATGGTTAAGAAAATGTGACATTTAGGAGTGCCAATTAGAAGGGGAATATGGTGAACATAAACACATTAAAATTGCAATCAATTTCTTCTGTATTTAACAGTATATGAAACATTGTAAGACTCTGTTCCTTTTGAACCTCAATTATGATTTTCAATCGAGTACAGTAACTGACTTTGTGCAGAAGTTTATATGAAAGGCATTGTCCAATTTAAAAATCTGCTCTTCAGTGAGATCTAATTTAATTTTTTGTCTGCTTTCATCTAAGAAATAAGATACTGCACTGCTTGATGCCACATGGATAGTATTAATGGGATTGGGTACTTGTATAGATCTTCCTCCATACCAGCTTTATACAGCTTGTCAGTGCTGTGTCAGCCTATTACACCTCCAGGCAAAAGTGAGGACTGCAGATGGTGGAACCCAGAGTTTAGATCAGCATGGTGCTGGAAAAGCACAGCAGATCAGGCAGCATCCGAGGAGGAAAATCGACGCATCGGGAAAAAGCCCTTCATCAGGAATAGAGCCAGGGAGCCTCCAGGGTGCAGGAGATAAATGGCTGGGGGGGGGGGGGGGGGGGGGGGAAAGAGAGAGAAGGTAGCAAAGAGTACAATATAGGTGAATGGGGGTAGGGATGGAGTACAATCATAGAGTCACAGATGTACAACATGGAAACAGACCCTTCGGTCCAACTCGTCCATGCTGACCTTATATCCTAAATTAATCTAAGCCCTTTTGCCAGCACTTTGCCCATATCCCTCTAAACTCTTCCTATTCATATGCCCATCCAGATGCCTTTTAAATGTAATTATACCAGCCTCAACCACTTCCTCTGGCAACTCAGTCCATACATGTACCATCCTTTGAATGAAAAGGTTGGCACTTAGGTCCCTTTTAAATTTTTCCCCCTCACCCTAAACCTATGCCTGCTAGTTCTGGATGACTCCACCCCAGGGAAAAGACCACGTCTATTTACCCTATCCATGCCCCTAAAGACGGTGATAGGTATACCTCCAACCAATACTTAATGGACAATGTAAACTTACAATTGGGTCGAATTTATTCTGATTAGCACCTTCTAATCTCTCAGTAGAAATATTTTCAGACAGATGAATTGGCAGAATTCTGGGTTAACAATGGACTTGCAACAACAGAAATAATTTGCATGAAGAACTAAAACATTCTGACTAAAATTAATATTCCCTACAGGCATGACTGGATTTGCAGCAATAGTTGGATTGGGACTTTATAAACTGCGAACCAGAGGGAACACCAAAATGTCTGTGCACCTTATACACACCCGTGTGGCTGCACAGGCATGTGTAGTGGGAGCTGTGACCTTCGGTAAGTGTTTTGGTTTTCAGCAAAATTGAATGTGTTAGCAGGAAGGAATACGTATTAAAAATAAAAATTAAAAGCTTCTCACAACCATTCAAAAATTGCTCTAAGATGAATAAAGCTGATTCCAGAAAAGCAATCAGCACTTGAACTCACACACTAGGAAGCTCAGAGTAACGGAAGGATCTTGGGGTGCTTGTTAAATAGAGTATTTAAGAAGGCATGTGAGACACTTGCCTTTATCAGGCGTGGAGTTGTTTCCAAGAGCAGGAGGGCCATGTTGCAGCTGTACAGAGCTTTGGTTAGGCCACAGCTGGAGTAGCAGTTTCTGGTCATGAGACTATAGGAAGGATATCATTGCAATGGACAGTCACCAGGATGTTGCCTGGGATGGAGCATTTCTGCTATGAAGAACATCTGGATAAGTGAGGGCTGATTTCTTTACAGCAGAGAGGATGGAATGGGTGTTGATAGAAGTATATAAACATTGAGGAGCTGGACTAGGTGAATCGAGCAGCTGTGCCCCTAAGTTGAAGGATCAATAACTCGGAGGCATAAAGTGAAATGCAGAAAGCTCCGAGGGGATTTAGGAAAGTCTTTTATCACCCAGAAGTAGTGGGGATTTAGAGTGCACTGCCTGGGAGGTTAGTTGAGGCAGGTAAGCTCACAATGTGAAAAGAAATCTTGTTTGACCACTTGAGATGCCATAACAGTCAAGTGCAAGAAATTAGCATAATTTTGGTCATATAAACCTGGTGTGCCAAAAGGCCTTTTCTGTACTGTCTGATTCGAAAGTCAGAGTTAAATGATCCCAGTGTTAGTGTTGACCATACAGAACTAACTTTATGTTTGCTGGTTTGATTACGGACCTCTTTTTTCCACAAAAGGCTACGGTGAGCCCAAACTCATTTCTATCTGTATTCGAGGGCGGCACGGTGGCACAGTGGTTAGCACTGCTGTCTCACAGCGCCTGAGACCCGGGTTCAATTCCCGGCTCAGGCGACTGACTGTGTGGAGTTTGCACGTTCTCCCCGTGTCTGCGTGGGTTTCCTCCGGGTGCTCCGGTTTCCTCCCACAGTCCAAAGATGTGCGGGTAAGGTGAACTGGCCATGCTAAATTGCCCGTAGTGCTAGGTAAGGGGTAAATGTAGGGGTAGGGGTATGGGTGGGTTGCGCTTCGGCGGGTCGGTGTGGACTTGTTGGGCCGAAGGGCCTGTTTCCACACTGTAAGTAATCTAATCTAATCTAATCTAATGAATATGGGTCGACTGCAATAATTGAAAGTAGTATTTCGATTATATTTTACAGATTATACAACAAACAGAATTACAGTAAGGATAAATTATTAGAGAATCTTGGCTTGATACAATAGCTGTGGCAATTTTAGAAATAAATCCAATTGCACAATTTCATATTTTTGTGCACTTCTTCCAAAGCACTAATTTGTTCAGCTCATTGATAAGCCAGCTAAACCTTGTTCTGGAACTAGATGTTAATAATTGATGCCAGTAGGAATTTCTTTCAGTGTAACCATTTCAATTGCTGTTCTGAAACCCAAGAAAATGCTGGAGAAACTCAGCAGGTCTGGCAGTATCTGTGATACAGATACAAATACAAAGAGAAAATGAGTTAACATTTAGCATTCAAACATGACTATTTCGTTGAATCGGTTAAATCGTGCCAACTGAACACATCGGACACTTGCCTTTAACAGTTATGGCATATTTGTGGTATTCCACAATTAAGGCACATAATTTTTATGTTCTTAGTACATGTATCCATTTTCTAAACTCAGCGTCCAAGTCAAACAACTGCATTCATGTCTTGTTCTCAACTGTCTTTGCAGGTGTCCTGTATTCCATGTACAAAGAATATGTGGTGAAGCCAAGAGAAGCAAATCTCTCTAAGTAAATCTCCTCACTGTGATATGCTGCATATATTTATGTATTATTATTAATGTCCCACTTGGTATTGAGATGTCTTGAAGCAATGACATCCTCACAAATGGTTTAACATGAAATGTATTTTTCCAAAGGTTGGCAGTTTCATATTTTGCACACTCGCTTTTCTTTGCACTGAGAATTTTCTGTTCATTAATAAACAAAGGCAAAGTACAAAAGGTTCAGTAATTTTGTTTGGATTCTGATTTTTATGCACAGCATACATGAACACCATTTAAAACTAATAACTTGTTCACAAAGTCAAACCTATGCGAACTCCACCTGGATAGCACACCAATTCGATATATTTTAAGAAAAATCCAATCAACTCAATTGGAAAACAGAGCTTTTTTTTATTTTGGGATGTATTCTATTAAAAACAATTCACCTGTAAAGCTAAAATATAAAGTTCAAATCAGCTCACATTCAGGCTTATTCATTCCATTTTGTACGATTTCAGCTGATGCCATCATTGTGACTGAGCATACAACGTACAGAGTCCTGTGAGGGTTGTAAGCAGTTGGTCCTTACTTGCAGAAACTGCTGCTTTTGTTATAAGGGATAATTGAGAACCACATCCTGCTTTGCAAGTTCCAGCAACATGGGATCATCGAAAAATTTGCTGATACTAACATCTTCACTGAGGCCCTGTTAATAAAGGAAGTAGCAACACTTATTAAGATTTATTTCTACCTGATACACTTAATATCTCAAATATTAAGAGGCAATACAAATTGATCTCCAAAAAAAATTCACTGAATAATTTCACTTTGTGGCATTACGTAGGTTGGGAATCACTAAATGACAGTTTTAATGTAAAATTAGATGCCATTTTTTTAAGACGTGAACTGAAAACAAAAGCCAGCAAATGTAATTTCTGTTGAAAGCAAATGTATGACAGTTTCAGGAACTTTATTTGTTGTGATGTTATAAAAGATCTGATTCAAATTACAGTACAATGGCTTAACTCCCAAAGCTACACGGGCAATTTATAGAATAGAAGTTGGCATGTTTCTTCAGTTTTGACACAAAGTCCAGCGCTAGAAATTGCTTGCCATTACATTGATATATCATAAGAAGGCTATCAAGGGCTTGAAAAGTTAAAATATACTAGGGTCATTATCTTTGCATGGCGGTGCATTTATTTTAAGTTGCTAAAAGTTGGGCAGGCAAGATATTCAAAGTCTTGAGAGGAGGGATGAGAAAACCATTTTGTTTTTTTTCTCTTTCTCCTTGAATGTGGAGGGTAGCTCTGAAACCTATTGCATGCCCTCTAGAAATTCCTTTACATCTCAGTCTTCAATGGGTATCCTTTCATTCTGTAGTTTGAGACTCCCCCAGTGGTGGAAATATCTTTTCAGCATCTACACTGTTAAGCCACCTCAGAACCTTGTACTGGAAGATCAAGGCCCAAACCCAGGCTGCAACAGATTTAGAACTCCATGCTGAAAAGGACAGCTGACTGGTAGAAAGCAAATTACTGTAGGTAGCATTAACTGTATTCTCATTCCATGGCTCTGTCCAATTACTAAAACAATATATTCCAATAAACATTTTTGGTAGCTTTATTTACACTTTTAAGTTTGCACAATTTTCAATAGTCAAACAATTTTTAATGTTTGAAGAGAATTGCTAATACAATTAATTTTCTCCAATTAGAATTAAGCTCGGGTAAAGAGTCATAGAGCTGGACAGCATGGAAATAGACCCTTCAGTCCAACTCGTCCACACTGACTAAATATCCTAATCTAGTCCCGTTTAGAAGAACTTGGCCCATATCCCTCTCAACCCTTCCTATTCATGTACCCATCCAGATGCCTTTTAAATGATGTAATTGTACCAGCCTCGACCACTTCCTCTAGTAGCTCATTCCATACACGCACCAACTTCTGCATGAAAAGTTCCTTTTAAATCATTCCCCTTAAACCTACGCATTCTACTAACCTGGAGAAAACACCTTGGTTATTCACCCTATCCATATCCCTCATGATTTTATAAACCTCAGCCTCTGATGCTCCAGGGAAAATAGCCCCAACCTAATGAGCCTCTACCTATAGTTCAAACTCTCCAATCCTGGCAACATCCTTGTAAATCTTTTCTGAACCCTTTCAAGTTTCACAACATCTTTCCTATAGTAGGGAGAGCAGAACTGGAACAGATCAATAAAGATAAAGATAGTGGCAGAGAAGCAGAATATAGGCTTGGGATCCAGTATATGAAAAGTAAAGCACAGGGAATAAAATCTCTATTTATTCAATTTGCAACAAAGACATTTAATGGATAGATGTTCTGCCCACGTCTTCATTTATTGTGATTCTGTCTCTAGGAATGTCTTTACACACAAATCATCTCTCTTCAGAATAATCAAATACTTGTTATGCGTTCTGAAATTTCTGTAGTTACTTCAACCACTAGCTAGTTTTAAGAAGTTCTCCTATTGGTTGGAGGTTGAAGTAATGAATTGGACTGAGCAATATGTACAAAACATTATTTCCACGCTGTCAAAATGTGCAATAATCAGATTCTTCAGAATCTAACAGAAAATGTGGAACTTCTGTGGTCTGCTGTCTCACATGCTCATTGTGATTTATAAGATCTTTTATCACCTCTGGTTATGCCACCCATTTAAACTTCAAGTCAACAGTCCAAGATGTCAATCTAAAAGTTAGCAAAAGTTCAAAACTCAAAACTGAATGTTTGTAAGGTTAGATGGACCAAGAGTTTAAGAGTCTCACTGTAATTAATAATCATAGATATCTTGTGTTGGTTAGCAATCAAATAGATAACTTGATAGGCCACATTGAAAAAAAGGCACATATATTTCAACAAAGCTTAACTGGCCTATATTGCTGAGGAAACAATACCGTGCAGAATAGACCGATGTTTCATGTCTACTGGTACCAAAAGTTCTGGAATAGATAATTGATTACCTTTCTCCTCCTTGTTTTGATCATGAATTCTCTGGCCAGATGAGGTGCAGGTTGTGGTTCCAATGGTCTGATAATGATACTTTTGTCCAAGGGATCACCAGGTACAATCTAATCACAGAACCACAAATCTCATTAAGTAATTACAGCTAACAATTATTCCTCCAGTCTCTGAAAATAATTTAAAATTTCAGAACATTTTACTTGGTATTTCATTTAAAAGGAATTAATTGTTATGAACACTTAAAACAGTCATCCCCAGGATTTGAACATCATGGCCAAGGTCAGCATTTAGTTGCTGAGAATTTAATACAACTTAACGTCTTTAGAGAGCTGACAAGACACAAGCCTGTTGACATGGGATTGGAATCATACATTTTTTTTAAATAAGAGAACATTAGGAAACTATTTGAGAATTTTTATGATGACCCAGCAACTTACTGGTCGTGCTTTCTTAAAAATAGCAATTTCCCAATTCCGAATGCACTTCATAATAATTAGATTAGAAAAATGATGATTTTTATGTTGAATAACACTGCTGTCAATTGGAAAACTGCGCTTTCACCTGTACATATGATGTATCTATTTACGGAAAGCAGTATTCTCTAATTTTCGGATATTTCAAAGAAAATAAATGACTTGGAAAGCATATTCAGCCACTGATGTGTAGGGACACCATATTCCAAACAGTAACAATTTCACATTCTGTTGTATTGAACAGTCATGGCAACCTATTGGAAGTCCATGTCCTCGAGTGAAACTTGAACCCACCAGCTTTTGACTCCAAGATCACCACCATGCCATGCTAACATCTGAAAGCAGCTGACTGATTAAAGATTTGAGCAACACAAAGGATGAGATGCTTTCAAATTAATACGCAGCAGTTGTTTGCTTCTGAAGGTAAAATTCTCACCTGCCAATGGTGGAAGACTGAGAGAGAGAAAGCTTGCCCCTGTGTGTGTGTCCGCAGGTCTGTCTCAAAGCCAAATGAATCAATAGCTGGTACAAATGCTTTGATTGTATAAAGTGGAGAACCTGGGATTGGTGCATCCTGTGTCACATGGCCTCTGAAAATAAAAAAATTGCAGAGAAACTAATGTTCACACTTGCATGTTTACATTATCCAGTCTGCATTGGATAATAAATGCCAGTGTAAAAATTCTTTGTATAACAAATTCTGACCAGAGAGCTCCTTTGAGCCTTTATAATTGTGTGCTAACTTGCTATCTTAATTAGAGTACTGAAATATCTCCAATGCAATTCCTGCTTGAAAATGTATGAAGCCATTGCAGTCTCTGTACTGCCATTATTCCATGATTGACTATCTAGTCCAGGGTTTCTCAAGCAGTGGGTCACAAGGGACCATGAGATTCTGAAGTTGCAAGCTCCAAACCAGAAGTGGCTGCCATGGAGCTCCAACTTAGCATTGAAGTGGTTAGGTCTTTTCAATCCTCTTTTATTCCCCAAATCAGAGGCTGATCTTTGAGACCTAATTCTTGCTCCAAAGCAGCTTGTGAAGAGGCACATTTTTAAAGCGAGGTCAATAAATCCTAACCTTACTGCTAGGATTTGATTCGCAATTGATCCAAAATCACTTTAATTTACCAGATTATACCATACGTAACACTGCCATCGATATGCCTACGTTTTTTTAAAAAATGGCACAGTGTATTGCAGAATATGTTCAAAACTAAAAGTTCCTTTGTTTAAACAGGCAATATGTGATTCTAAAAAGTATTTAAATAAAACTGAACAGGGGTAAAGCATACCCTTAATTTTAGTTTTGCTGCTTCCCTCTGCCCACAGCCAATATTGCAACATTTTCACAGAATACTATAGTACATTTGTGCTATCTAAAATCCAAGATAAAGCTTAAACCTGACATGGGTAGAATTAATCTGCATACCTCCTTCTAGCCAAGACTGTATAAACTGCTGAAACACAGTCTGCTGGTGCCTGCACCTCCACAAAGTAATAAGGTTCCATCAGACGAGGTGTGGCCTATAAGAAAACATTATTTTATTAGCAAACCTACTAGAATATCACAGGACAGAGAAACCATATTTAGAAAGGTATCTTACAATTCAAAAGTTGCAGCAAAACAATTGTTGATCTGAATAAATTTGTTAAAATTTAGTGTGCTGAATGGTTAAAGAACATGAAAAATAACAAACAGGCATTTATTTAAAGAGTACATATACATACACAAATATACACCGAAATATTTTGCATGGTAAAACAAAGTTTTTAATACTTTCGTCATTTCACTTAATAAATTAGGAAATGATGCATCGTAACTATGGACTGTTAAAAGACACAAAACGTTAGAGCAAAACTCTTACCATTAGGAAAGCTGAATACACTACTCGTCTGGCTGTAGGAATAATTTGTCCTCCACCTCTGTGTAATGGCTCCTGAGCTATTACCGCATCAAGTATCTTGAATTTCACATTGCGTATTGCTGTGAAGATACAAAATCCAAAATACATTTGTGATAATTCTAATTTTAATACCAAATTAATTTCAAATTGGAGATGCAAATCACTTGCTCCTTTCTGAAGAAAGTTTGGAAGGTTTATCAAATCATACTTAGATATATTTGCAAATAAAGGATACTATTCTGGATTATTGGGTTTAGTGAAACCAAAGTACCTACAGAAGTATCAGTGTGCGTCTGACTGAGTCAATAAACAGCAAAGTACTGCTTTGCAGAGTTTTCATCCCTTCAGTGTAATTTTAAACTGATGCTTCATTTGTCACAGCGGATGATAAATAATCATGATCAGATGAGGAATAAAAACTTCTTACTGTCTAGTATTCAATCAATACTGTAATGTAGGATTAACTATTTATGTTTTGATTGTTTGTGACACCTATTGGTACACAAAAATGATTATCACATTTACACACAAAAGTGCTATTCTGTAATCTTTCCATTAGCTTTGTTAGAATGCAAGCATATTTTCCATTATCTATTACGAGATGCATTAAGAAAGGTTAATCAGGTTATTAAAACTGAGTAAGGCCATTCCACTAAATGAAGATCACCAATTTAGAGTGATCCTAAAGATTCCGCATGACAGCATCCACTGGCTCTCAATAATTTGCAGTTTCAGTACTTTCTTTGTAACTGTTGATTATTCTGTGTGAAGAAATGCTCCTGCCAACAGTTCTAAATTTAAGAAGCATTTAGATGTATATATGAATAGGAAGGCTTTGGAGGGATATGGGCCGGGTGCTGGTAGGTGGGACTAGATTGGGTTGGGATGTCAGGTCGGCATGGACGGTTGGACCGAGGGGTCTGTTTCCATGCTGTACATCTCTATGACTCTATGCTGTTATCAGACTTGTGAACAGATCTTTCTCTGCACCATTTCCACAACTGTAATACTATATTGTACATTCTGTTCTATTACCTTGATGTACTTACATGAAGTATGATTTGTCTGCTTAGCACACAAAACAATACTTTTCACTTCACCTTGCCCATATGGCAATAATAAATCAAAGTATTAGATTTCTCAGTGCAACTTTTCAGTTGCAGTCAAAGTTTGTTTCCTACCATTGTCACTCTGAGGAATTATATAATGACTCCTTTTCCAACACTCTAACCTCTCAGGGAAGCGAGAAATCTCTTTTCTTCATGGAATTACAGGGGAATGTTAGTGTGACTTCACATCCAACCATGCCTCTTCCCACTGCAGGATGAGAATATTGTATACATAGGGTTGTTGGATTAGCCAGCATTTATTGCCCATCCTTAAATGCCCTGGAGAAAACGATGGTGAGCTACCTTCATGAATAAAGCAGAGAAATAGCCGCACTGCTGAGGGACTCTCAGGATTTTGACCCACTGCCATGAAGGAACAGCAATATAATTCCAAGTCAAGATGGTGTGTATGTTGAAAAAGAGCTTGCTGCTGGTGACACTCTCATGTATCTGATGCCAACGTCCTTTTACGTGGTAGAGATTGTAAGATTGAAAGGTGCAGTCAAAAGAGGCTTGCTGAGCTGTTACAGTGCATCTTATAGACGGTTCACACTGCTGTCATTGTGTGTCAATGGTGCAGAGGATGAATGTAGAAGGTGGCAGATGGGGGTGCCAGTCAAATGGGCTGCTTTAACCTGGGTGGCACATTTTCTTTGAATGTTATAGGAGCTGCAATCATCCAAGTAAATAGAGAGTATTTCAGCACACTTCTGAACTGTGCCTAGTAGAGGAAGTATGAGCTGTGAAATCAGAAACTAAGTTAATTCCAGCAGAATTTCCAGCCTTTGATTTGACCTGTGGCCACAGTATTTGTACAGTTGGTCCTATTCAGTTTCTGGTCAATTATAAACCCCAGGATTTACATAGTCAGGGATTCAGCAATAATAATACTAATGAGTATAAAGTGGCATTGGTTAGAATTTTGCTTGTTGGAGATGACTGTGGCCTGGCACTTATGTGCCATGAATGTTATTTGCCATTTATTAGCCAAAGATTGAATGCTGTCCAGGTTTGTTGCATGAAAAAAGGACTGCTTCAGTATCTGAGGAGTTGCTGAATACTGTGCGATCATCAGGCAAAATCCCACTTCTGACCTTACAATGGAGGAAAGATCATTGATGAAACAGTTGGGATGGTTCGGCCTTGGACACTACCTGAATAACTCCCGTAGTAGCGGAGTTGATTATCCTAATGACCACAACCACTTTCTTTTGTGTTAGGTATGACTCTAATCATAGATCACAGAGCTCCAGATTATCAACACTTAAATAAAATCATTCTGGGTTATTTTTGCCATATAACTCACCAAAGCAATGATTTGCAATGGAGTTATGAGAGCCAGGTATGAGTCAGTGAGCAAAGTACATCAAATTGTGACAGAAACAAACAATGGAACATATGAGGGATCAATTAAATTTGTACACTAACGTTTATTAGGCTGACTAACACAACAACATTACTGTAACAAGACAAAGATCAAAGTTAAAACAAATTGCCGGTAAAATTAAGCAGGTCTGGCAGCATCTATGGGGAGGATTTCAGCATATTATGTTTCAGATTTCCATCATCTGCAATTGTTTTATATTGCGTATTAACAATATCTTTATAATTTATTACTTGAATTTAAAAAAGTGATTCTACCAGTTACTAAAATATTGCGCATATTGCTTTTGTTGCTTGCTTGTCAATACATACGCTCATCACAAAGTGGTCCTTCTCGAGTTCCCCACTGGAATCCCTGGACGATGCTGTCTTTCACATAACCTAAAAGTGCTTTATCCACCTACAAGAGGACCAATTTAAAAACAATATACAGGTTAGTCTAATGTAGGCTCATTCAGATTACTAAGTTTATTAAGTTAAATATTTATAGCAAAGAAGTAAAACTTGGTGTGATTTCCCCAGCTCCAGAATGAGTGAGCTAACATCAGCTGCCATGCTAGCTAACTAATGGATTCTTCACTTTTAGGCCCAAATCATGTTAAATCTTAAAATTTTGATATTATCTGTGAGGTTTAACACCTTGCCAGTGAAGCATAGCTGTTTCAGTCTCTGTCTTTCCTTTTGATCAGTACCTGGATACTGTAACATTCCTTCTATGATTGTGTATGGATTAAGGATTCAAATAACAGAACAACATCAATTCAATCTTCTTGCAAAACCCAAACAATATTTATTGTAAATTCAATAACGAAGCATTAAATCTTAGTAGCTAAAACCCAAAAAAGTAACTGGAAGTTAGAACTTAAAACAAACAGCTCCAAAAATGAGATATTACCATCAGGAGGATGGAGGTTTAATTCAGGCCTTCAAGAGGATGCTGGATAATTTTTTTCAAGTGTGCAGGGTTCTGGGAAAAGGCAGGAGTTTGGTACTAACTCAAAACACTCAGAGCTGGTGCAAATATTGGTCAAGTGGCCACCTTCTGCATTTAACAATTCTGTGATCAAATACTTTCCAAATTACAAGTATGAAAAATGCACATGTTAAAAATACTCAAACTATGTTGAAAAGGTGGCTTTGGAAGATGATTGCAATGTAATTAGTGTACAACAGATGCTACACTGGAATTTACTTCTTATAAACACACCAGGAAGGCTTAATGTGGCTTCAAGCAGTTCAAGATTTATGCTTTTTTTTACACTGAACTTGAGCAGAATTAGTTCATTTTTAACTTTACATTTCATGGAAATGATTTGTGACAAATAACAGAGCTGTTGTGAAAAGTACTTTTGTTTTTACACATTTACCTCTGATGGCAATGTATCATCAACCAAAATGTTTGGGCCTGTTGTGTCAGGTCCAAAGGCCCAAATGGAACGGGCAGCCAATAAATCCCAATCATACTTTGTCTGGAAAAATTCACCCAGTTTTTTCCTGTAGTTGGGTACAAAAGAAAGTTGAATTACATAGTTTTAAAGGCCAATTTGGTGCATTAAAATAACAATGTACATAACTCAAGTTCTGCTTTGCAAACAAATTATGTCAAAATGTTTCTATCACTTAGCTGCACTTACTTCACAATGTGCTATTTACAAATACACCACATATACATTACAAATAATTACATACCCAATTGGCAGTTATGCATTTCATACCTGTTCCAGGTAATTTGGACAACTTCATTCTCAATATCTTCTGCTAAACCTTTCTCCAGGGGTTCTGCAATCATTGTGATCTTATTCCTTTTGGGAAGGAAGAGAAAAACATAATATTTGGGGTATGTTTTATGTGCTAAGGTTCACAGATTTTCTTTTAAGCCTTACTCTATTATCTCCCCGCTATTCTCCTCACCTCCCAATATCTACTACCAGGTGTAACCAAATCCATAACATGCCCTCGGATTTCCAAGAATGCTGTTGCAGGCTAGATATTAGTGCAGCACAGTAATTACCAAGTGCCAATCTGGTTTCCCTCAATCAAGTTATTTTACATGTACTTCAGTTTCTATTTTAGAATTAAAACGGAATAAGGTCGAACCTTAAAATATCCTATTAAATTTGAAGAAATTCAGCATAGAACTTTGCTGTGGATCAAGATTATAAACAAAGATGAACAAAGATTGCTAAACTAAAAAACCTAGTTATCTACTTAGACACAGAATCAAAGCCTGCGGGTATGAATGTGTCCTTCAAAGTCAAACCTAAGGTCATAGAATGTTCTTGTTAGTCTTTCTCTCCTCTCTTTGTTTACTATCATCAGTTCCTCAAAATCTCCCCTCAATTGCCTATTTACAGGTAACAATGGAGAAGAAAGCATGTGTGAATGCAATTGTTTCCACAAACACAAATTCAATCACATTCGACACATTTTAGACTGCACTGTTTGAAAGCTGGATGAGATATGTATGTTATAGCAAAACATCAGGCATTAAGTAGTGGACTGAGGCAGTGAAATTATTAATCGATTATCAATTTCTTTTAGAAAAGGTTTGAATTGCAGGAATAAACAATTGCAGCTATTTATAAAATCTAACTTTTTCGACCTAAAATCGTTAGGTCTGTTTATAGAGTCATAGAGATGTACAACATGGAAACAGACCCTTCGGTCCAACCCATCCATGCTGACCAGATATCCCAACCCAATCTAGTCCCACCTGCCAGCACCCAGTCCATATCCTTTCAAACCCTTCCTATTCATATACACATCCAAATGTCTCTTAAATGTTGCAATTGTACCAGCCTCCACCACATCCTCTGGTAGCTCATTCCACACACGTACCACCCTTTGCGTGAAAAAGTTGCCCCTTAGGTCTCTTTTATATCTTTCCCCTCTCATCCTAAACCTATGCGCTCTGGTTCTGGACTCCCCCACCCCAGGAAAAAGACTTTGCCTAGTTATCCAATCCATGCCCCTCATAATCTTGTAAACCTCTATAATATGGTCACACCTCAACCTCCGACGCTCCAGGGAAAACAGCCCCAGCCTGTTCAGCCTCTCCGAGTAGTACAGATCTTCCAACCCTGGCAACATCCTTGTAAATCTTTTCTGAACCCTTTCAAGTTTCACAACATCTTTCCGATAGGAAGGAGACCAGAACTGCACGCAATATTCCAACAGTGGCCTAACCAATGTCCTGTACAGCTGTAATATGATCTCCCAGTTCCAATACTCTGACCAATAAAGGAAAGCATACCAAACGCATTCTTCACTATCCTATCTACCTGTGACTCCACTTTCAAGGAGCTATGGACCTGCACTCCCTAGGATCTTATCATTAAGTGTGTAAGTCCTGCTAAGATTTGCTTTCCCAAAATGCAGCAGCTCGCATTTATCTGAATTAAACTCCATCTGCCACTTCTCAGCCCATTGGCCCAACTGGTCAAGATCCTGTTGTAATCTGAGGTAACCCTCTTCGCTGTCCACTACACCTCCAATTTTGGTGTCATCATCTACAAACTTACAAACTGTACCTCTTATGCTCGCATCCAAATCATGTATGTAAATGACAAAACGTAGAGGACCCAACACCGATCCTTGTGGCACTCCACTGGTCACAGGCCTCCAGTCTGAAAAACCACCACCCTGTCTTCTACCTTTGAGCCAGTTCTGTATCCAAATGGTTAGATCTCCATGAGATCTAACCTTGCTAATCAGTCTCCCATGGGGAACCCTGTCGATCGCTTTACTGAAGTCCATATAGATCACATCTACTGCTCTGCCCTCATCAATCTTCTTTGTTACTTCTTCAAAAACCTCAATATAGTCTGTGAGACATGATTTCCCACGCACAAAGCCATGTTGACTATCCTGAATCAGTCCTTGCCTTTCCAAATACATGCACATCCTGTCCTTCAGGTTTCCTTCCAACAACTTGCCCACC
This sequence comes from Hemiscyllium ocellatum, assembly GCF_020745735.1. Lineage (NCBI taxonomy): Eukaryota > Metazoa > Chordata > Chondrichthyes > Orectolobiformes > Hemiscylliidae > Hemiscyllium > Hemiscyllium ocellatum. The sequence continues at coordinate 21,169,630 of NC_083432.1, forward strand.
ACCGAGGTCAGGCTCACTGGTCTATAGTTCCCTGACTTGTCTTTATCGCACTTCTTAAACAGTGGCACCACGTTTGCCAACCTCCAGTCTTCCTGCACCTTATTATCGATGATACAAATACCTCTGCAAGAGGCCCAGCAATCACTTCTCTAGCTACCCACAGAGTTCTCAGGTACACCTGATCAGGTCCTGGGGATTTATCCACTTTCAACCGTTTCAAGGCATCCAGCACTTCCTCCTCTGTAATCTGTTCGCCATCTTGTTGCCTGTTCTGTATGTCCAGCAGGTTGGCTATTGTTTCTGTGGCTAGGGTTTTGTCGATAGACAGGAAAGCCACACACACAGACCAAGTCCTGAACTACGAAAGCAACCAGCCAATACACACAAAAGAAGTTGTATCAAGACACTGTTCAAAAGGACCACAACATGCTGCAGCACACCAGAACTGCAAAAAAGGGAAGAACAACATCGCTACAACGTATTCGCCAAGAACGGATACCCCCGCAATTTCATCAACAGATGCCTAAGGGAAAGACAACGGAACGAGGACATGCCACAACCCAAAGGACTAGCCACGTTACCATACATCAAGAACATTTCTGAACTGACAGCCAGACTACTACGACCACTAGGACTCATAACAGCACACAAACCAACAGCCACTCTCAGACAACAACTCACCAGGACAAAGGACCCGATAATCAGCATGAGCAAAACCAACATAGTGTACAAAATCCCATGCAAGGCTGCACAAAACACTACATAGGACAAACAGGAAGACAGCTAACGATCCACATCCATGAACATCAACTAGCCACAAAACGACACGACCAGCTATCCTTAGTAGCCACACATGCAGATGACAAGCAACATGAGTTCGACTGGGACAACACTATTATTATAGGACAAGCCAAACAGAGAACAGCCAGGGAATTCCTAGAGGCATGGCACTCATCCACAGATTCTATCAACAAACACATCAACCTGGACCCAATATACCGGCCACTGCAGCAGACAGCTGGGACTGACAACTGGAAGCAGCAGAGACAAACCACTATAAATGCCAGAGGAAACATCACAGAAGCGATTCACAGGAGGATCCCAAACACTGAGGATGTCACCTAGACAGGGGACGAAACGTCTGCAACACAAATTCCCAGCTCGGCAAACAGAACCACAGCATCCTCCATAACGAGACAGCAACAATTATAAAAGTATAACCTGCAAAACCTCAGTCTATTTTCTGTAGCAAACTAAACCGATGTGGCAGGCTACTCCAAATGCTGACATGAAAAAACAATGAGTATGAACTTTCAACCTTTTGGTAAAATGGGTTTTTGGTGAAAATTCAGCAGCTTTTTGCTAATCCACCACTTTACAAAAGGGAAAATTGATTAAAACAACTTTAGCAACTGGTCATTAAACAACAGTAGAGAATGTTTGGCCAAATTCAGAAACAATATAGATGTTTCACACATGGATTTGTGGCTAAAGCAAATGATTCACTTGCAGCTTTACAACTTAATGGAAACTAAAAGCTGTAGTTTTTATGGTAGCATGAGGCATGCAGGAAACGTGAGAAACTCACTTTTTGTTGGGTGTCTCTGCAAAACATTTCAAAGATGAGGTTTCCACAACAGTTTCACAGAATGTTACAACAGGGTCAGCCACCTGCAAGAAGGAAATAACAGTTACTAAGACAGCAACAATTAATTTTACATGAAGCATGTATTACCATAAAGAAATATAAATAACCACTCATAGGTTTTGAAGTTGCAATTTTGGAGAATTACCTTTATATCAATTTCAGAATACATCTTCCTAAGGTCATGCATTACACAGTCCAGATAAAGTTCTCCAGTCCCCAGTATTACATGCTCTCCAGACTCTTCCACCTTTCATGGGAGAAAGCAGACATAAATGAATGGTTATTATTGTTAGGGTAAAGAATAAAATTCGTAGGAAGTGAGGACTGCAGATCAGAGTCAAGAGTGTGCTGCTGGGAAAGCACAGTAGGTCAAGCAGCATCCAAGGAGCAGGCAAATAGATGTTTCGGGCACAAGCCCTTAACTGTAGGGAATCTAAAATCAGGAATGAGGCTTTTCGGCCAGGGATGAGAAAATAATGGGGGGGAAGGTAGAGGAGAGAGCGATATGTGGATGAAGGTGAGGGACAAGGTAATAGGTCAGAGGGAAGAGTGATGGATAGGTCTGGAGGGCAGTAACGAGTTGGAGGCTTAGAACTAGGATAATGTGGGGGGAGGGGAAATGCGCAAACTGTTGAAATCCACATTTATCTTGTGTGGTTGCAGGGTCCCAAGGCAAAATATGAGGCGCTCCTGGTTTGGTGGTGTAAGATGCCCAGAAGGCCCCCTTCTTCCATGATCGCAACTTCCCTCCCCACATGGTTGACGATGCCCTCCAGCACATCTCCTCCACGTCATGCGCCACCACCCCTGAACCCTAACCCTCCCAACGCAACTAGACGGAACCCCCATGGTCCTCACCTTCCAACCCACCAACCTCTGCATACAACGCATCATCCTTCAACCTTTCCACCACCTCCAATCGGACACCACCACAATGACATATTTCATTCCCTACCCCTATCAGCGCTTCGGAGAGATCTTTCCCTCCTCGACTCCCTCGTCAGGTCCATCCTCCTCCCTACAGCCCACACCCCATTCCTAGCACTTTCCCCTGCCAATGCAGGAAGTGCAAAACCTGCACCCACACCACTCCCCTCACTCCTGTCCATGGCCCCAAGGGATCCTTCCACATCCGTCAGAAATCTACCTGTACCTCTACCAATGTCATCCACTACATCCATCGCACCCAGTGTGGTCTCCTTTACATTGGGGAGACAGGACACCTTCTTGCAGATCGTTCCACAGAACATCTCTGGGACACATGCACCCAACAACCCACTGCCCTGGAGCTGAACACTTCAACTCCCTCTCCCACTCCGTCAAGGTCATGCAGGTTCTGGGCCTCCTCCACTGCCAAACTGTTACCACCCAATGCCTAGAGGAAGAAAGCCTCATATTCCGCCTTGGGACCCTGCAACCACACGGAGTAAATGTGGATTTCGACAGCTTCAGCATTTCCCCTTCCCCCCCCCCCCCCCCCCCCCCCCACATAATCCAAGTCCCAAGCCTCCAACTCAGCACCGCCCTCCGGACCTATCACCTTCTTCTTCACCTTCATCCACCTATTGCTTTCTCAACTACCTTTCCCCCAACCCCACCCCTTCCAATTTATCTCTCAGCCCCCCAGCACACAAGCCTCATTCTTGATGAAGGGCTTATGCCAGAAACGTCAATTCATCTGCTTCTTGGTTGCTGCCTGATCTGCTGTGCTTTCCCAGCAACACACTCTCGACTAAAGAGTAAAATTGCTCACTTTACTCTTTGTGATGACAGCAATAATATTTTTGTTACCATAAGTTTTAAGAGTGGGAAAGATTTTCTGTGGACTCTGTGACATGTTTAGAGCTCAACAGATATAATACTTATGAATCCTTCCAGAATAGTTAAAATATTCAATGTTTTCTTCATGACTTTTCACTCTTTTCCATCATCTATGCTCGAAGTCAAGTAAATGATGACAGAAGTATCTCGATCCTTACTAACTGATAAAGGGGAATTACAGCACCACACTCTTCGACAATGAAAATAATCAACACTATTTTATGAAAAGGGACTGAACAGTTTTGCCATTTTATAATTTTTCCAAATTGTTAGAGAACAGCAGACCAAAAATCACAGGCCATATTTACAAAATTTTAAAGGATAAAAATTCAACCATAAAATCAAGGTAGTCAACAGCAAATGTAAGATGGAACTTGTTTCTGTACTCCAGGAAAACGAAAGGAAAATGTTGTTTCCAACAATTTTTTTTTTGTAAATAAACACACTTGAATGAGTAGGGTACAAATGTAACCAAATAGTTAAAACTGTAGAAAAAGTGTTCCTATTCCCACCTCCTGTGAAGAATACTGCCAGTTCAACTATGTTCCAGTGTCCAAATAGTCTGCAGTATTTAATGCAGTACGTACATTTTATTTCAAACAGGCAATGCTTTTTTAAAAACCAATTCAACCTCAAAATGCTTCAGTTATTTGCAGGTCAATATTTCTCAACTACAAAAAAAAATCTTTGCTTCATAGGGTTAGAAAGTCTTCAATTGAGCACACCTTGTGTTTCATTTATCCAGAGGTAAACCTCATTATGTTTACTTGATCCACCACTTCTGCACAATGCAATATCCAAAGAACAGCATTTTCTTGCAAACACTGGCAAAAAAGAATAAAGTGTAATGCTGCTCAAAGTATGAAGACTTTGGATAGTTAACATGGTCCTGAAATTAGAAAGTGAATCACCTACAGAACTCCTGTTCTGAAGCAGACATTGTGTGTTCAACTGAATCCAGAGCCTTGAGAGCAAAATCTACACTTAAATATTGAGGGAGCGTTGTATTGTCATGGGTGCTGCTTTTAAGATGAGATATTAACTGAAGTCTGGTCTGACTTATTGCATAAACTTTGAAGATCCAATAACTTCATTGCGAAGAGCAGGGAACTTTTCTGTTGTTTGGGCCAATACTTCTTTCTCAAGTCACAGAAATCAGATCTTCTTATCAGCATCTAATTGCCATCTGTGGGTCTTTACTGTGCATAACCTGCTGCCACATTTCATACACTGCATCAGCACCTATACTTCAAAACATATTTTAATGGCTGTAAAATGCTTGTGTTCTCCAGAGTTTGGAAAAAAGCTGAGTTCATATGAAAGATGAGCCTTGAACTTGCTGAACATACAAGCACCACCAATGGCCAATATGGAATATTCCTATTCCTTAAATGATATAAATGCAAAACTTTTCTTTGAGCATATAAAAACAACTTTTCTGCAATGTTATTTGTATTCATACCTTAGTAGTTAGTGATGGGTAGCTTTTGTTAACCTTTCTTAAACCATCCAACATCTTCGGAAGCTCAGATGGGTTGACTGGTTCCACAGCAATTTTAATAACAGATGCTGTATTAAATTTGAGAGGCCTGAAGATCTGAGCCTGAAATTAGACATGACCATTAGCAAGGCATTAATTTCTACGTCTGAAACAAGAGAAACTTGGTATACCAAAGCAAGGCCAACCTTGAATTCAGATAGTGGTAGGGACAAGAAGGTGTGACTACAAGCAAGGCCAGTAGAGAGATCCAGGAGGTAATGTTGAAGGAGCCTCAGCTTGTCTAACAGGTTCGAGCTCTTTGCTCCATGTGGATGAGTAGAGGTATTGGGAGAATGAACAAACAGACTATAGCACCATGTACGTGAAGCCATTCAAAAGAGGGGAGAAAAATGTAATTGTAATCATGGATAGTATAGTCAGGGGAACAGACACGTCTTTCTGGCCAGGTTTGAGTGTCCCAAAGGCTGTGTTGCCTGGTTTAGGATAGTTCATCTGGGCTGCAGAAGAACTTGGAGTGGGAGGGGAAAAATCCAGTTGTCATGGACAATATTGGTAAAAATGATATAAGTAGAAAGAGGGAAGAGGTTCTGCTGAGAGAAATGAGCATCTTGGAGTTAAATTAGCAACTGGATCAACAAGGTAATAATCTCTGGAATACTACTTGAGCTATGAGTTAAAGGTCAACAAGATTAATGAGGCAAAATGTGTGGCTCAAAGACTGGTGTTGGGTGAAACTAGTTTGAAATTATTGGACGAGCAACAGTACCTGAGAAGGAGGGAGCTATTCCAACGGGAAGGGCTGCACCTGAATCATACTGGGATTAAAGTCCAGGGAGGGGGGTTCAGTTTCATGGAAAAACCTAAAGATGAAGGACTCAGCAGAGGTTATTAAACTTTCTAGAACAAATAATAGAACAGAGAGCATGAAAATTATGAATCAAATTTCAGGCACCCTAGATAAGGGGACAACTATGAGAAGGGGGGCAATCAATGCAGGACTGAGAGTGCTGTACATAAATGCATGCAGTACAAGAGAGAAAGTAAATAAGCTTATAGAAAAGATTCAAATTCGCAGGTATGATGTTGTTGATACCACAGAGACATGTCTGCAAAAGGGATCAGTCCTGGGAACTAAATATCCAAGGATATGTGTCCTATCAAAAGGACAGGCAGATGGGCAGAAAGGTAGGGTTGACTTGTTTGTAAGAAAATGAAATTAAATCAATACAAGTAACGATATAGAGTTGGAAAGCCTAGAATCTGTGTGGGCAGAGTTCAGGAACCGTAAAGGAAAACGACATCAATGGGAGTTATACAAAGGCCTCCAAGCTGAATGAGTGGAAGATAATAAAGCAGGAACAGGATGTAGGTTTGCTCACTGAGCTGTAAGGTTTATTTCCAGACATTTTGTCACTCTATAGGTAACATTTTCAGTTGGCCTCCAGGCGATGCACTGCTGATAATTCCTGCTTTCTATTTATATGTTTGGGTTTCTTTGGGTTGATGATATCGTTTCCTGTGGGGGAATCATTTCCGGTTGGACTCTAATACATTGAGTTAGACCCTATCTACCACTCCCTGAGAAAAAGAACAGGTAATGACTCCACCACAGGAAATGACATCACCAACCCAAAGAAACCCAAACATATAAATAGAAAGCAGGAATTATCAGCAGTGCTTCACCTGGAGGCCAACTGGAGATGTTACCTAGTAGGGTGACGAAACATCTGGAAATGAACCTTCCAACTCAGCGAGCAAACCTACATCCAGAACCTCAACCTGAGCTACAAATCTTCTCAAAACTCGCTAATAAAACAAGAAATAGAAAAGCACTATTATTGTAAACATGACGGACTTCAATATGTAGGTGGACAGGGAAAATCAGGTTGGGAGCTGATCTCATGAAAAGGAATTCATGAAATGTCAAAGAGATGGTATTTTGGAGCAGCTTGTTGTAAAGCCCACTAGAGAACAGGCAATTCTGGATTTGGTGATGTGCACTGAGGCAGACTTGATTAGGGAGCTTAAGGTGAAGGAAATGCTGAGGGGGCAGTGAACATAATATGACAGGATGCACCCTGCACTTTGAGAAAGAGAAACTGAAATCAGATAAAATGGTATATTAATTAAGTAATAGTAACTACAAAGACATGTTGGAAGAGCTGGCCAGAGTTGCTTGAAATGTAGCCTAGCAGGGAAGACAATGGAACAGCAATGGCAGGAAGTTTGAGGGCTTATTTGGGAAATGCCACAGAAATTCATCCCAAGGATGAAGAAACATATTAAAAGGAGGAGAAGGTAACCATGGCTGACAACAGAAGTTAGAGACAACACGAAAGAAAAAGAAAAAGCACACAATGTGGTGAAGATTAGAAGGAAGCCAGAAGATGGAAGCCTTTAAAATTAAAGAGAAAAACTCAAAAAAGGAATAATTCCAGCTCGGCGAACAGAACCACAACAACGAGCACCCGAGCTACAAATCTTTGCACAAACCTTGAAGGAATAAGGGAGGAGAATATGGAATGAGGATAAGTTAGCTAGTAATATATAAAGAAAAACTGCAAGAGAATTTTTACATAAATAAAAAAATTAAGAGAGTAGCAAAAGTGGACACTTAACCGCTGGATAATGAGGCCGGAGAAATAATAATGGGGAGAAAATAAATGGCAGAGGATCTATATAGGTAGTTTGTGTCAGTTCACAGTGACGACACTAGCCCCAAACCAGAACTTCAAGACAGTCGGGGGTAGAGGTGAATGTAACGACTATCATTAAGGGGAAGGTGCTAGGGAAGCTGAAAAGTCTAAATGTGGATAAATCACATGGACTAAATGGATTGCACTCCAGAGTTTTGAAGAAATAGCCAAGGACATTGTGATAGCATTGGTGGCGATCTTTGATGAACCACAGAGTCACAGAAACAGACCCTCTGGTCCAAATCATCTGCACCGACTAGACATCCCAATTTGACCCAGTCTCATTTGCCAACATTTGGTCCATTTCCCGCTAAACACTCCCTATTCATATATTCATCCAGATGCCTTTTTAAATGTTGTAATTTAACCACTTCCTTTGGCAGCTTGTTCCATACATGCATCACATTGCCTGAAAAAGTTATCCCTTAAGTCCCTTTGAAATCTGGTCCTCTTACCTTAAAACTGTATGCTCTAATTTTGGACTCCTCAATCCTTGGAAAAAGACTTTGGTTATACATCCTACCCATGCTCCTCATGATTTTGTAAACCTTATAAAGGTCACCTCTCAGACTCTGATATTCCAGGGAAAAAAGCCACAGTCTGTTCAGCCTCTCCCTATAGCTCAAAGCCTCCAGTCCCAGCAACATCCTTGTAAATCTTTCTTGCACCCTCTCAAGCTTAAGAACATCCTTCCTATACAAGGGTGCCCAGAATTTTATGCAGCATTCCAAATCACTGGAGTCAGAGATGGTCCAGGAGGACTGGAAAATGGCTAAGATTATACACCTGTTTAAGAGGGTAGGGAGGCAGGAAAACAGGAAATTATAGGCTGATTAGCCTGACCTCAGACTTTGGTAAAATTTTAGAATCCATTATTAAGGATAAGACTGGAATACTTGGAAGTGTATGGTAAAATAGGGCTAAATCAGCACCTCTTTGTCATAGAAGGTCAAGTCCGACAAATCTATTAGAATTCTTTGGGGAGGTAACTACCAAGTCAGACAAAGGAAAAGCAGTGGATATGCTCTATTTCAATTTCAAGACGACCACTTATAACATGTTGCACAAGAGGCTGCTAAATAAGAGCACATGGTGTTAGGGGCAAGGTACTGGCGTGGATAGAGGATTGGCTGTCTGGCAGAAGGCAGAGAATGGGGATAAAAGAGTTTTTCTCAGGATGACAGCCAATGATTAGTGGAATTTTGCAGGGCTCAGTGGTGGGATCGCAACTATTCATGTTCAACATTAATGATTTGGACAAAGGAATGGAGGGTCTTGTTGTTAAATTTCCAGATGACACAAAGATAGGTGGAGAGACAGGTGGTACTGAGGAAGTGGGGAGACTGCAGAAGGACCTGTTAGGAGAGTGCACAAAGTGGCAGATGAAAAACAATGCAGGCAAGTATTGAGACTGTGCACTTTGGTAGGAAGATTAGAGGCATAGACTATTTTCTAATTGGGTAAAGGCTTTCGAAATCTTAAGAACACAGGGGCTCTGGAATGTTAATTTAGGATTCTCTTAAGGTTAATATACGGTTCAGTTGGCAGTTAGAAAGACAAATGCAATGTAAACATTCATGCAAAGAGAGGTGGAATTCAGGAGCAGAAATGTACTGCTGAAGCCATATAAAGCTCTGGTCAGACTGTATTTGGAGTATTATGAGTAGTTTTGGGCCCTATGTTAAGGAGACTTGGAAGGGGTCCAGAAGAAGTTCACAAGAATGATCCTTGGAATGAAGGGCTTGTCACACGAGGACTCTGGTCTGTACTTGAGGAAGAATAGGGATCTCATTGAAACTTACAGAATACCTAGAGGCCTAGATAGAGTGGACATGGAGAAGATATTTCCACTAGCAGGAAAGACTAGGACCCTTGTCTTTAGAACCTAGATAAGGAGGTATTTCTTCAGCCAGAGGATGGTGAACCTGTGGAATTCATTGTCACAGAAGGCTGGAAAATTAAGAGTTTTTAAAACAGAAGTAGATAGATTCTTGATCAGTATGCGGATAAAGGGAGAAAGTAGGAAAAGGGGGTTGAGAAGCATATCAGCCATGATTGAATGGTGAAACAGACTCAATGGGCTGATTCTGCTCATATATCTTCAAGTTTTAGAACATTCTGCCCAGAAATAACCCAAATACTATTTAATTTTCTTTTGAGCTGTGCCTGTGATTTTCCTATCAATTTTACATTCAACAATCAATAGAATCTGTACATAAGTTTACTCCCACTGCATTGCATGTCAGGGCATTTCTTTTTTAAGATTTACCAGTTTACCAGTGATTGCAAATTTTAAGCAATCAATTAACTGATCAGTTCCATGGCAAACACCCGTAAATCATAGCACAGACATGGGGTATCATGGTGGTTCAGTGGTTGGCACTGCTGCCTCCTAGCACCAGGGACCCGGGTTTGATTCCTGCCTTGGGTGACTGTATGGAGTTTGCATATTCTCTCTGTGTGGGTCACCTCCAGGTGCTCCAGTTTCTTCCCATAGTTTGAAGATGTGCAGGTCAGGTGAATTGGCCAGGCTAAATTGCCCATAGTGTTTGGTGCATTAGTCAGGGGTAAATATAGGGTTTTTCTTCGGAGGGTTGGTGTGGACTTATTGGACTGACGAAGAGCCTGTTTCCATAATGTAGGGAATCTAATCTAATCTACGTGCTGTGGTTTTTGTCTCCAGATCTACAAAAAGTATTTTATTATAATTTATTAGATTAGATTCCCTACAGAGTGGAAACAGATCCTTTGGACCAACAAGTCCACATCGACCCTCCAAAGAGCAACCCACCCACCTCTGATTAATGTACCTAACACTATGGGCAATTTAATGTGGCCAATTCTTCTAACCTTCACATCTTTGGATTGTGGGAGGAAACCGGAGCACCCGGTGGAAACTCACAATCACAGGGAGAATGTGCAAACTCCACACAGACAGTTGTCCGAGGCTGGATTTGAACCTGGGACCCTGGTGCTGTGAGGCAGCAGCGCTAACCACTGAACCACCGTGCTGCCCTCATTCTTGAACAAATTCAATTTCAGATGCTATCTTTAATGTCAGTGATGTGCTTTACCTCGTCATTGCCTCTTGGTTCTGTGATGGTTGCTGTCTTTACAATGGGTTGGTCTACTCCTTCTATGAGCACCCAGTTACCAGCTGGAACTCTGTTAACCTCTATATGATACCTTGAAGGATAAACCATAACATTTTTAGGTTAGAGGAGAATACAGTGAGGGATTTAATAATTATGTAAATCAATGATGAATCTATTTTTGTACGTTAACCAGTCAGATATGCAATTATGCTGCTTAATACTGAGACCTGTTTTTTGTTCTATTAGTCTACAAACAATATTTTTAAAAATCAAGTGTACAGATTTCAATGATTTCAAGTCTACACAGATAGGGCACGGACTAAGGAAGAAACAATTAGTTTTGGCAAAGATCCAGATCCAGGAGCTATCTACAAAAGCTTCATTAAAATAGGTTGATAGGGTGAATGGATTTCTTCTTTTAGAATGCTTAGATCATGATCTTATTGAATGACAGTACATGCTTGAGACACCAAGTGGCTTAATTCTGCTCCTAATTTGTATACTTAGATGAATTGGCTAATTTATAATGATGTTAATTGTTTTACACTCTTGCAAATTTTCTCAGCTGGCCCTGTTGACATTTTTCATAACTCTCAAAATAGGAGCTGAATTTTTAGAGCACATTGTTTGATATGGATTGGCCTGAAGTTGCCTTAGTGAATTGGAAGCTCAGGCAACAGTGGGAGGCACCATGCTGAATGCATTCTTCACTTGTTATGTTGTAATCAGTTTAAGATTTTGGAGCACTGAAAGCCTGTGCTGCACATCAAGGCCCTGGATAAGTGCCCACCATGACCAAGATACATTTCTAATCCAGTCCAGGGCATCAAAGGGAGGTACTATTGAGCCCAGTATTTTCATTGAATTGAAAGTTTAGAAGGAAAATTCCATCTTTAAACTTGGGCATCTTGCCACTGTACTTCTCTTTTCTCTTTGACACTTAATTCTTTGACTAAACATTTGGTCATCTGTTCTATTGTCAGTTTATGTAGATCAAGTATCATTGTATAATACATGTGAAGTACCTCCAGCTCTTTTATTATGCTAAAACCACCAAGTTATGTCACTCAGTCAATTCTTAATAAATGCTTCAATGGAATTATCAAATATCTGGCCACGGTAACCACCTTGTCAGATAGGTAATGCTGTATTCTATGAAGAATCAATAGGAACAGCAAGAAAATAATAACTTGGACAAGGTTCTGTGAATTATTTAGCATCCAACAGATTTCTACATGGGAGCCAATGTGCAATCCATCCACTGTATCAGGCAAAGTAATAAACGAGATAGATATAACAACCAAATAAATTGGGGCATAACAAGTTAACTAACTTTACTCCCTTTACAAAGAAGAGCAATGGAAACAATTTTCAAGAGTAGTGACTAATATCACATATCTGGATTTTTTTTGGGGGGGGGGGGACTGTCTAACAAACAATATGTTTGTTTTAATGCAACAGTGGTGATAGGAACATAGGAACAGGAGTAGCCCATGGTGTACTGCTGCCTAGTCTCCTGAAAGGGGAGCAGACTTCATAGACAACTTGTTGTCCTGCCCATCTCATTTGGATAATCGCGGTTCCTCTGCACCACACTCTGTTCTGAATAGTCTGGCCAGCATTCCATGAGCTCTCTTGCTTATTTTCTGCACCCGTTTGTGACACGTTAAAAGATCTACACACCTGAACCCCAGGTCTCTTTGGATGCTCACTATACATAACTTCATATCATCTAGAAAGCAGACTGTAGATCTAGAATGGAAACTGCTATCCACTTCATTCAAATTCACAGCCAAACTGATTAGTAGAAACACTTTGATTAAGCACCTTGCAACCGAAATCCACAGCCTACCAACTGTGCAAATTTGTGAATCTTCTTCATCCTCCAGTGTGTAGTTCTCTCCGAGTACTTTCACTGGCTGCCCAGCATGAATGGTTCCACTCAACACCCTACCAAATGCATGGAATTGTACTCCATCCTCTGTGCTGTACATCTTAGTGGTGTGGCACATCAGAGGGCCCTGTGCAATAACAAAAAAATACAATCCAAAGGTGCACAGATTAGATGAATTGGCTATGCTAACTTGCCCATAATATGTTCAGGTATGTGTAGGTTAGTGCATTAGTCAGGGGTAAATATAGGATAGTGGGGTGAGGGAGTGGGTCTAGGTGGGTTGTTCTTCGGAGGGTTGTTGTGGACTGGTTAGGCTGACGGGCCTATTTCCACACTGGGGATTCTATGGAAGGGTTTCCACCATCATACCAAGTTACAGTAAACAGACAAAATGAAACATTGGTCAAGAAAACAAGTATCATAGCAGTTAGCTCTTTACAACAGATGAAATACCACCAAAAAAATACTTCAAACTCTTAATCTCTCCATTGAGCTGGCAACAGATATGAAAAAGTGGTGTTAGCCCCTGGCATTTTCAGGTGATCAGCATGGATCAGGTTATTGGTTGCATCATTATTGGATTATACAGACTAAAAAAAATCATTACCAGTAAAAGCTTTTAGAAGATTGTTTTAAAAGAAAACTTCACTTACATCAGGATCACATTCAAGCATAGTTTCGCCAAGATCCAAATCCAGGCTACCTGTATATGTATGTTCAATTTTATTCCTTGCACCGGACTGTGGGGATGGGATGTGTTGCACACACATATCTACCAACCCTGTAGAAAAATTACACTGGGTATTGAGGATTAGTAAGTAGAGATAACATCAAGTAGTAACAGGAAATTTTCTACACTACCTCTCCCATAAAGACAGCCTACTATATCCACACTAAAACAGAATGCCTCAAATCCACTGAACTGAATCATATATTCTCATTTTTGGATTATCTTTGTTTATAATCAGGTTCTAAAAGAGATTGAATGGATAAATATAATTCAGTAGATATTAGGTAAAAGATTGTCACTGCATTGCCATAATAAGTTACAAATTATGATACTGCAGTCAAATCTTTACGACTAACCAATGATAGAAATTACATATGAACCATTGCAGTTAATAAACTTGAAAATATTAAGTGCTGAATCATCCAGATTTGAAAAAGTTGTGAATAAAATAAATTTAAGTTTTTCAAGCTCATTTCCAACAGCTTAATTTATGAACAGTCTAGAGTTTTCTTCATATTAAAATGCAGAATTAAAATTCTAAAATATTCACCTTAGCCATGTCCCTTTAAAGCACCACTTGTGTACTCTTCCATGAAACTCAGAGTAAAAATATTTGGAGCAGTCTTTTCCACTTATATATCATATATACTCTCTTCAAGCAGTTTTAAGAATGGGGTCACTCTTTTAAAAAAGGTTCACCCAGTTAATGCAGACTCTCCTTCCTCAATTTTCTATTTTCTTCTAAATTTTGAGCACATTCAGTTTTCATTGCAAACTAAGCATCAAGCTAACAAGAAATATACAACACTTCCTGCAATCTTTAGAAGCTGAGCATTAAATTACCTGTAAAGTCACCAAAAAATTTCTTGCAGACGAGCCGCAGCAATGGCCTAATGTTGAGCTTTAATTCCTCCTTTGTCAAATGAATACCAAGCTCATCCAATGTGCGTGGCAGAGTGGTGTCTACATCACCAACAACCTGTGCATTGCAAGTAGAAAGCTTTAATAAGCTTCTCAGCAGAATGAAAATCTACATTCTTGGTTTATAAGCTTGTATGAAAACACAAGAAACATTTTTTCCTTGACTCACTCCCACAGAAAGGGTTTCCTACACCGCAAACGAAATCAAGCATGGATGTGGTCAAACATTTTTGGGTGTCCAGTTGCAGCTAATAAACAAATGTTTCATCATGTAGTTTTTTGATGGAACACAGTTAATCATTCACATTTTTTCATATCAGAGGTTGAGTTAAACAATTATAAATAGGATATTAAAAAGTTTTTTGGGGGCGGTGGAAGGGGCATAATAGGGGGGGTTTAGGTAAATTGAAATAAGTCAACTAATGGCTATAAAGAGATCACAACAGTTCACCTTTGTTTTGTTCAAACTTCCAGCATCTGTAAGATTTTAATCTGGATTAAATTATTGCCTTGAAACTCTATCATTTATATACTGTCTGTTATGTTAGTATAATAAACGTATACACCATGTAGTGTGCCAACAATTGTTTAGATATAGTTACCTGAGAAAGAATCTTGTAAACAGGTTCCAAAATGAATTCCACAAAACTTCTCTGAGAATTGCTGGTCGGTGCCTTCTTGGTAAACTTCCGTCTGCAACAAGAATATATTTGTGTGTTCATCAGCTGGAAATCAAACTTTAAGAAACACTTAGCTTAATGTTACACAGCTAGCCTCTGGAAAATGTCCCAGTGGAGTGCAGGGCAAATTGCCTAGAGTGCACTTACATTCCAAATTTGGCACTGATGAGGAGCCACTGTTCCATGTTGATGTTAAAATATAAAGTCAAAACTGACACTGGAGAGAAGTCACTGTGATTCTAGCTTAGTTGCAGGTTGAGTTCTGACTCGAAATTCAGGTTACATTTGTACTGCATTGGCAATGTAGCTCCAAAGTAAAACTGCTTCATTTTAAGGTTGTACTTGTAATACAAAGGTATCCTCACATTATTTAAGAACAGGTCATTTCCCATTTCTGGTGCTTGACTGATATGCCTTCAGTGGTATTGATTATGGAAAGTTGGATACTGCACAGATGTTTAAGCCACGTAGAAAATAATCCACTGTTTTGTTGGTAAGATGTTTCACATTTTTCAAATCTGTATTCATTTGTAAATTGTATCTACTATAATTCTTGAAATTAATTAGAGGTTAACTTTTACTTGGATGTGTGTAACTATATCAAAATGCAAGAAAAATAAACACTACCAGAATAAAACACAGTCTCCTTAACTGACCCACTATCTACAACTATTGCAGTACATACTACCTACATTTGCAATGTTGCAACCCCTCATCAAGGCTCCTTTGCAATATCCAAGGCTTTGATCTTGCCTATCTACAGCAACAAGAGCTGCAGGGGTTCAAAAAGCTTAAAGTCACGTATATCTGGTGACTACCAGAATTCCGTAGGGGCCAGTGTTGGGATCACAGCTATTCATGTTATATATTAACGATCCAGATGATGACTGATGACACTGTTGCTAAGTTTGCAGATGAAATTAAGATAGATGGCGGGTTCAGTCATGTTAAGGAAGTGGGAGGCTGCAGAGGATTTACTAGGGGAGTAGGCAATTAAGTGGCAGATAGAATATAATGTGGGAAAGTGTGAGCTTGCACACTTTGGCCGAAAGAATAAACTCAGAGACTACCTTCTAAATGGGGAAAGGCTTCAGAAATCTGACGCATAAAAGGACTCAGGAGTCCCACCTCAAGATTTTCAAGACTGACATACAGGTTCAGTTGGCAGAAAGGAAAGCAAACGCAATGTTAGCATTCATTTCAAGAAAGTGACAATACAAGAGCAGGGATATACTGCTAAAGTTGAATAAAACTCTGGTCACACCACATTTGCAATTTTGTGCACACTTCTGGGCCCCATATCTAAAGGAGGATGTTCTGGCCTTGGAGGGTGCCCGGAAGAGGTTTACAAGAATGATCTTGGGAATAAAGACCTTGGCACATGAGCTGCCAAGATTCGGGTCTGTACTCAACGGAATTTACAGGGATGAATGGGAATAGCAATGAAACTTACAAAATCCAAATAGGCCTGGACAGAGTGGAAATAAAGATATTTCCACTGGTAGGAGACACTAAAACATGATGGCTCAGAGCCAAGAGATGATACTTTAGAACGGAGATGAGGAAGAATTTTTTCAGCCAGAAGATGGCGAAATTCATTACTAAAGAAGGATGTGGTGGCCAAGTCTTTGATGTATTTAAGACAGATAGACAGGTTCTTGATTAGTAAGGGGATCAAAAATTGTGGGGAGAGGCAGGAGGATTGGGTTGAGAAAACATATCAGCCATGACTGAATGTTGGAGCAAACACGATGGGCTGAATGGTAAATTCTTTTTGTATGGCTTATGTTCTATCCCAACTTGAACATCAGCATTCAATGTCTCTGGATCAAAATCTTCAAACTTCTTACTAACAGCACTGTGGGAAAACCATCAGCATATGGACTGCAGGGATTCAAGAGGCTCATCACTCCTTCAAAAAAGCTTGTCGTAAGAGTCATACAGCACAGAAACAGACCCTTCAGTCCAACCAATCCGTGATGAACATAATCCCAAATTAAACTAGTCCTACCTGCCTACTCCTGGCCCATATCACACCAAACCTTTCCTATTCATGTCCTCATCCAAATGTCTTCTAAACATCCTAATTATAGCCACATCCACCACCTCCTCAGCAAGTTTATTCTACACACAAACCACCTTCCATGTAAAACATTTGCCCCTCACGTCTTTTTTAAATCTCTGTCCTCTCACCTTAAAAATGTGACCCCTCGACTTGAAATCCCCCAATTTAGGGAAGGACAACTACCGTTAACTTTAACTATATCACTCATTACTTCATAAACTTGTATTAGGACGCCTCTCAAACTCCTATGCTCCAGTGAAAAACGTCCCAGCTTATCAAGCCTATCTATGTAACTCAAACATCCTGATAAATCTCTTCTGAACAGTTTCCAGCTGCTGAATGTCTAAGTGATGCCCACATCCACAGAATCAGATGTTACCCTTCCATGTCTAGGGCCTGGTGATGGAACAGCAAATGGAATATTTTATTCATCTGTATCATAACTGACCCCAGTTCCTAGAAAGAGATAAAGTCCGTTTCCCACCACCAATATCTTTCACTTTGACAAGCATAATTTTTTATAAAAATGGCCATAACATAGATCAGCTTTCTTTTGGTATTAGGATCAAAAGGTTTGAACCAAAATGAGGGGTTCAAACTTACGTTTTTGGGTTAAAGTAAATGTCACCCCACAGACGCTTTGCAAACTCCATATAGTTAATATCCCCTGTAAAGAAAGAGAACATAAAAACTGAGAAATGTTTTTAAAACAAAACTGCACATTTTAGACAGTAACTGTAGCAATTCTCTATTCTTTGCAATTAATACTCAGTATTTTTGGTTTTGACTTTGTCTAATTTTTCATCTTTGTGTATATACAAAACCTTCTCTCTACTATTGTCTCATTTTCCGCTATGTATAGCCACTGTGTGCACACTGCTGGATGCATCATGGCAATTAGAGATGGAACAGGGAATTAGTCCATTGCAGTAGAGTTGGGTTCAAAGAGTGAGAGAGTTATGTCATGTCATGGGAAGCTGCGAAGGAAATCACTAAACTGTAGAGTTAGTTGGGAATGCATGTGTGATTGGATGAAAACAATATTTGATGCCGCGTGACAGAAAAAAACAACAAAGCAAAACACATGGAACAATGTTGTCGTTCACTCTACGTATTCACTTTCTTGCATGCACTGAAAAGTTGCACCTTAAGTGGATTGTAGATTAAAAACAAAGAGCATACCTGATATCAGGATGTTCACATAGTTTACACAATTTATCAGGCGGGATTGGAAAGTTGTTACAGCACTTGAAAAGGTGTTATGAATAGATACAGCTTCTCCCCTTTAAAGTGTTTATGATGCAGGTTTATTTTTAGGATCATATAAAAAATTCTGGGCAAGAAATTCTTGTGTTAGTCACATGCAATTTTAATTTCCTTAGAGAACATGATCGTTTTTGAAGTGGTTAGCAACAACAATACTAAGACTATATTAGAACTAGCCTCTGGTTCCAGGTCACGATGCTTTCCTGGTTCTGTTCAGCTTATTTTCTGGGATTTCATGATTTGGAAGCCTACATGCTAGCTCTGTGATTTGAATGATCAAAGAAAATCCCTATAATGCTATATATAAAACATGTTAAATGCAGAATATCTAATCTTTGCCTTTAAAACTTTGATATCAAAGGGATATGGAAGCAGCTAATTTGTTTGCAATCTCTGCACCTAAACTAACCACAAAAAAGAACAGTATATGCCCGCCGACTCTCCTGAACAGCATATCAACATCAGTGGAGTACATATTTAAATTTGTGCACTACAGAATACCCAGGCAATTCGTATCCTCTGATGTTAGGAAGCCAGATTTGTATCCCCTGGTGTACAGACCCTCAGAGGAAGCAGTCAATTCACAATCAACTGGCACCTCTAAAGAAGGCTAGATTTAACAGCTGAAAAAACTGCAAAAATAATATCAAGGGATATGGAGATATTGCAGGAAATTAGCAGTGAATTAGATGATCAGCCATTACTTAATTGAAATATGCAATAAGAGGCTATTTGGCCGTTTGAATCTGCATCAACAAACTGGAGAGTATCCCACACAGACCCAGACCCCCACCTTTTCTCTATAACCCCACATTTACCACAACTTACCCACTTAACCAACACATCCCTGAACATAATGGGGCAATTCAGCAGAGCCAATCCACCTTTGCACATTTCCTGTTCTTACTGAGGGCAATAGTGATATTAATACTAATCAATATCAATACTTGATTTGTCAGAGGAGATATTGGAAGAAACTAAATTGGATTAACAAATGGAGCTAATAGATTAAGATAATCCACATATTTATAGAACTGGGCCATTTGATCCAATTAGTTAAACTGATGTTTCTACTTCTCATGAACCTCTTCTGGCCCTCTTTAATTAACCAACATAACCTTCCATTCTTTCCTTCATGAATTTATTCAGTTTTTCCTTAAATGCATGCATACAATTTGTCTCAATCACTCTTTATGACAGTGAGGTCCACAATTACACACTCTTTGAGTTAAAGAACACCCTTGAATGTCTCTATTACATTTACTGATGACCAATTCATATTTACAGTTACTAAGGTTTGGTCTCCCAAATAAATAAAAAGACCTTTCGTATATCTACTCAATCAAATCATTTTACACTGATTTCTATAAAGGTCACCTTTAATCACTGTTCTCTTTTCCAAGGACAGAACCCTGTTCTACTCAATCTTTCCTTATCTTGTTATCTTTCAGTTCTGAGATGTTGCACCCTTGTTCTAAAGGGAGAACTTCGTTATTTTAAATGCTTCGTTTCTGAGGAATATAGTAACAAATCTATCATCATAGGGATGTTCCTTCAACTCATGGATCAACCCTGATGAATTGCTGTTGGATGCCTTCCAATGTCAGTATATTTTTCTTCAGGGAACATTTCCACACTATTCATGACTAATTCTGATCAATGGGGTGTTTAATAAGCCATTCTACACTTATATATACCAGATTGTTTCTGATGAAGATCTGTGTTAATCTTTTTAGTTGCGATTATGAACATGCATAAAGTAACTGAAGTATGCTCATGTTATCCAAGTCTTACATTTCATATAGGAACACACTGTATTGTCTGTCAATGTGTTCAACTTATGCTAAACGAACAAAGCAGACCACCAAATGCAGACTGGTGTTACAAAGGATGTACGTTAAGTGCCAGATGTTCTGTCATCTTTAATTATAACTAATGCTCACCATATGTATCAGCATAAATCTTGGCAAAGGATCCCAGGGTGAAGCAAATACTGTATTGAGAACTAGCAAAGCAAACATTGCCCAACAGAGGGGAAACAATCAGGTTTTCATCTGTTGAATAGACACTGCAGGCAGAGAGAGAGAGAGAGAAAAAAGGAGCCATTAAATATATTTAAAGAGTTGTATTACTTCCTGTTCAGTTTGAGTTTCTCTAAATGGTAGATAAAAGAGATTAGAGTTACTAGCTCCAGCTGGAAAGCTGGCACCTACACAGCAGCAACAAGCAAAACGTCTCCTCTCAAACTAGAATTTCTGTAATTCATGTGCATTACAGAATATATTCTTATTAACCAAAAAGAGCAGAAACCCTAAATTAGGCCTTTGACAATGCCTCTCTTAAACGAGTTACTAGGTTTTACTTGCAAAACATTATACAATTCCTAATTTAGTTCTAGTTGTGGTAATTGCTTTTGTCAAGACTGCAGTGCTGTTTGCCCACAATACATTGTACTGGCAAGCCACTCACAATTTCTTCAATTCTGTATACAAGGAGCTTAGCCTGTCCCAGAAATGTTGCCAAACCAAAAGCATACATCAATCCACATTTAGTCAGTCACTTCTCATATTCTCCCAGTAGCCAACATAGAAGGAAGGATGATTTGAGGGAAAAGCAGGATTTAGGTAAACAATAATTCAAGGAGGGTGGTCAGAGGTAGCTTTACCACTAATTCAGGCTCTGTGAGGTGGTAATGTTAAAACAGGATCAATAGTGCCTTTGGAGACATTTCTGACTGATGATTATGTCCATAATTCAAATATGTCCATGGTCAAATATGCAAATATTGTGCTCTTAAAACTAAAATAACATTTCCTTTAATTTGACTCATCTTGAAACAAAAGCAGATAACGAGGGATGAATTTGCAATTTCACTGTGTGCACTGAGCATTTGCTGAGATAGTTTATAGCACATACCCTTCATGTTTCACTGACTCAGCTTTTTTTCAGTTCACACAAATATTAAGAAATCAAATCTGGCCAAAAACAAAGTAGATTTGGTTAAAACTATAAAGACTTTGAAAATATAACAACAACTAAATCCCCTCAATAATAAATAAAATTATATATTTTTTCTTCAAGAAATATATTTTTAAAACAGAGAAATGATGGTCTACCTAAGCAATCCATTAACTTCATCCACAATGTGACGTAGTTTGTAATATGCATCAGTCGGAGGCAGCTTTAGCTCCAGAATGAGTCTGTCTATTTTATTGATACAAACAGTGACAGCTAGCTTTTCCTGTACTGCGTGTTTAATCAATCTCTCTGTATTCAGCATTACCTGGAAGTTTACAAAAGAAAGAAAATACATTATATACTCAGCACATTCTTAAAAGCATTGAAACAGCATTGAATAAACATACAGTCTGATATATAATAGCTATATCTTGTTCAAATGCTTTTAGAAGGTCCTTCCTACATAAATCGAGGTAAATATTTACAATCAAGTGGTGAGTGACTTTCCCATTTTCTGCAGCCATCCATGTTTAGTTTACTTTGCCCACATATCGTATGTGTCAGATGAAAAACAAAATCATCCTCTAACTTATTCTTAATGTCCCTTGAAATATACAATAGACAATAGGTACAGGAGTAGGCCATTCTGCCCTTCAAGCCAGCACCACCATTCATTATGATCATGGCTGATTTTCCATTATCAGTATCCTGTTCCTGCCTTATCCCCATAACCCTTGATTCCATTATCCTTAAGAGCTCTATCCAACTCTTTCTTGAAAGTATCCAGAAACTTAGCATCCACAGCCCTCTGGGGCAGAGCTTTCCACACACCCATCACTCTCTGGGTGAAGAAGTTTCTCCTCAACTCTGTTCTAAGTGGCCTACCCCTTATTTTTAAATTGTGTTCTCTGGTTCGGGACTCATCCATCAGCGGAAACATCAGCCTCCAGAGTGTCCAATCCTTTAATAATCTTATACGTCTCAATCAGATCCCATCTTAGCCTTCTAAACTCAAGCGTATATAAGCCCAGTCACTCCAATCTTTCAGCATAAGATAATCCCGCCATTCCAGGAATTGACCATGTGAACCTACGCTGCACTCCCTCAATAGCCAGAATGCCTTTCCTCAAATTTGGAGACCAAAACTGCGCACAATAGTTTAGGTGCAGTCTCACCAGGGCACTGTACAGCTGCAGAAGGACTTCTTTGCTTCTATACTCAATTCCTCTTGTTATGAAGGCCAGTATGCTATTAGCTTTCTTCACTGCCTGCTGTATCTGCATGCTTGCTTTCATTGACTAATGTAAAAGAACACATAGATCTCGTTGTACTGCCCCTTTACCTAACTTGACTCCATTTAGGTAGTAATCTGCCTTCCTGTTCTTGCGAGCAAAGTGGATAACCACACATTTATCTACATTAAACTGCATCTGCCATGCATCCGTCCACTCACCTAGCCTGTCCAGGTCACCCTGCATTTCCCTAACATCCTCCTCACATTTCACCCTGCCACCCAGCTTTGTGTCATCAGCAAATTTGCTAATATTACTTTTCATACCTAGATCTATATCATTAACTTAAATTGTAAAAAGTTGCGGTCCCAGCACTGATCCCTGTGGCACACCACTGGTCACCACCTGCCATTCTGAAAGGGAGCCATTTATCACTACTCTTTGTATTCTGTCAGCCAACCAATTTTCAATCCATGTCAGTATTTTGCCCCGAATACCATGTGCCCTAATTTTGCTCACTAACCTCTTATGTGGGACTTTATCAAAAGCTTTCTGAAAGTTCAGTTATACTACATACACTGGATCTCCCTTGTCCATCTTCAGAGTTACATCCTCAAAAAATTTCAGAAGATTAGTCAAGCAGGATTTCCCCTTCGTAAATCCATGCTGACTCTGACCTATCCTGTTACTGCTATCCAGATGTGTCGTAATTTCGTCCTTTATAATTGACTCCAACATTTTTCTCTACCACTGAGGTCAGACTAACTGGTCTATAATTCTCTTGCTTTCTCTCTCCCTCCTTTCTTAAAAAGTGGGACAACATTAGCCACTCTCCAATCCACAGGAACTGATCCTGAATCTATAGAACATTTTTTTTGAATCTCAGAAGAGGTCTCTTTTCAAGGTGAAAATGTACACTTTTAATATCAGAAATCCATCTAACCCTTAAAAAAAAGCCTTTACAGTCATATATTTTTCACTTCTATGTACAGAATGTCAATTTACTGCCAAATCTTAGGACTTTTTTTTAAATTCAAGGCAACTAAAGACTGCAAAATCTGCAAGAAACTTATTTTAAGTAAATCTTTATGTCCAAATTAAACATAAATGGACCCTGAAACCGTCTTCACTCTCAGAATTGTCCAAAAGAAAATCCTTTTCATTTTGGTCTACTGAACCCACTTACCCCCTCTGCTGCATCGATGAAAAGCACCATGCCATCAGAGATCCGGAAACCGGCTGTAACCTCATCAGAGAAGTTTACATGACCTAAATGGAAAGAAACAACATTTGGACCATAAGATGTAGGAGCACAGCGAGGCCACTCAGCTTATTGAGTCTACTCTGGCATTCATGGAGATCATTCTCAACTCCACTTTCCTGCTTTGAATCCTGATTAAAAATTTGTATATCTTAGCCTTAAGTAGCGACTCAGCCTTGACAGCTCGCTGCAATAAATAGTTGTCCTTGAATGCTGCCAAAACAAATTTCCTTCAATATCCTCTGAAAGAAGAACTTCCTCGTCATCTCATCTCCTCTACCTCATATCAGCAACACCTTATTCTGAGATTATGCCTTCTGGTCCAAGACTCACCCACAACGGAAACAACTTCTACTCTAATAAGCCCCCTAAAAATTTTATGTTTCAATAAGCATTCTAAATTCTAATATGAGTCCCCAAGTTCAACATGTTATGGTCACTATTCCCTCGGGGATTTTTACTTGGAAATCTTTTATCAAACTACCTAATTCTACATTACTACATCCAAAATTGCCTGAGCTTGGTGGAATACACATCTAGTTCAAGGAAACTGTCCAAAATACACTCCATGAATTTTTCCTCATGGCTACCCATCAGTTTGATGTTCATCACTTAAATGAAAATTATTGCCACCAATGATTAATATTTTAACCTTTTACATACCCTCATTGTCTTCTGACTTATTCTCCATCCTACACTACAGCTACTGTTAAAGGTCCAGAGACTACTCCAACTAATGTCCTTTTAGCTTTGTTTTTTCTTACCTCCATTCCTATGGTGTCTACGTCTTCCAATCCAAAATCATTATTTGCTATTGTAATTATTCAATGTCGTATAAACAAACTAACCACCCTTTCCTTCCTGCCTATCCCTTCAAAATGTCACATTGTTCCCAGCTTGGATACCCTGGTAACCATTTATTAAAAAGGCAGCTAAAGAAAAGATATTGATTTGGATCTGATAGTCTCTCTACAGTTGCTACATGACCTGCTGAGTATTTCCAACATTTTCTGCTTTTACATTTGAGCTGATAACAGGTCCAACAGGAGGGCAGTTTTCAAATCAAATAATAAAAGCTTAACTCTCAAAGCTATTACTGTACTCTGTTTCATATACCAGTTCTAACTGTACAGCTACCGGTGGGAGGACAAAGCATTGGAGAAGAGTTCCATCTCTATGGTGCGAACTTGTCATCGAAAATACAGAGGACTGCAGATGCTGGAGTACCAGAGTTGAAAAATGTGGGATGCCCAAAACATCGATTCTCCTTCTCCTCGGATGCTGCCTGGCCT
This sequence comes from Hemiscyllium ocellatum, assembly GCF_020745735.1. Classification (NCBI taxonomy): domain Eukaryota; kingdom Metazoa; phylum Chordata; class Chondrichthyes; order Orectolobiformes; family Hemiscylliidae; genus Hemiscyllium; species Hemiscyllium ocellatum. Next base: position 21,194,690 of record NC_083432.1, read on the forward strand.
GCTGTGTTTTTCTAGCACTACATCGAAAATATTTAGTTATATTTATATTTATAAATGCAATTTTTAAAAATAACAAAGAAACTTGTGAAAATCTAAGATTTCATTCAAGTAGTTGTCCAATGACAAGCCTGACAAATAATGCACAAATTGCATATGACTCACTCGATAAACTGTGTCTAAATACATTCCAGCTGAGTTCTTGGTTTAATCTATGGATATGAAAAACGTGAATGAGTGCACTAAAATCGCACTTAGTGGTAATCTTGGATGGATTTACATGAAACTTCTCCATTTTTAAACTTTCAATGAAGATGTTAACCATTTGAACCCATCTGATTAAGACCATAAGACATCGGGTGTGGTGGGTGCATGGAATGCACTGCCAGCGGTGGTCGTTTGATGTTCCTAATACACTAGGGACATTTAAGCGACTCTTGGATAAGCAAATGGAAGATAGTACAATGAAAGGTATATAGGTTAGTTTGATCTTAGAGTAGGATAGGAAAGCACAACATCGAAGGCCGAAGGGCCTCTCCTTTGCTGTACTGTTCTATGTTCTATGAGCAGAAATTAGGCCATTCAGCCCTAGAGTCTGCTCCATCATTCAATCATGGCTGATAGGTTTCTCAGTCCCATTCTCTGGCTTTCTCCCTGTAGCCCTTGATACTCAAGAACCTATCTATCTCGATCTTAAATATACATAATGACCTGGCCTCCACAGTCAATGAATTCCATTGATTCACCACTCTCTGGCTGAAGACGTTTCTCCTTATCTCTGTTCTAAAAGGTCTTCCCTTTACACTAAGGCTATGCCCTCAGGTTCCAGTTTCTCCTACCAATTGAAACATCTTCCCAACATCCAATCTGTCCAGGCCATTCAGTATTCTGTTTGTTCCAATTAGATCCTTCCCTCATCCTTCCTATCTTCATCGAGTATAAACCCAGAGTCCTCAAACTTTCCTCATATATTAAGCTTTTCATTCCTGGGACCATTTTCGTGAATCTCCTCAGAACATTCTTTCGAACCAGTACATTCTTTTGAGATATGGAGCCCAAAACAGCGAAAAATAATCCAAATATGGCCTGACCAGAGCGTTATAGAGCTTCAGAATTACGTTCCTGCTTTTATATTCAAGTCTTCTCAAAATAATGCCATCACTGAATTTGCCTTCCTAATTACAGACTCAACCTGCCAGTTTATCTTGAGACAATCCTGGACTAGGACTCCCAAGTCTCTCCGCACTTCAGATTTCTGAATTTTCTCCCCATTTAGAAAATAGTCCACGCCTCTCTTCTTCCTACCAAAGTGCATGACCTCACACTTTCCCACGTTGTGCTCCATCTGCCATTTCTTTGCTCACTCTCCTAACCTCTGCAAATCCTTCTGCAGCCTCTCTGCCTCCTCAGTGCTACTTGTTGCTCTACCTATCTTTGTATCATCAGCAAACTTAGCCAGAATGCTCTCAGTTCCTTCATCTAGATTGTCAGTTGTATGAAGTGAAACGTTATGGTCCCAACACGGAGCCTTGCAGAACACCACTTGTCACCGGCTGTATCGGAGAAGGATGCTTTTATCCCCACTCTCTGCTTTCTGTCAGACAGCCAAGCTTCTATCCGTGCTAGCACCTTGCCTTTAAAACCATGGGCCCTTATTTTACTCAGTAGCCTTCTGTGCAGCACTTGAAGTCCAGGTAGATAACATCCTCTGGCCCTCCTTGGTCTAACCTGCTCATTACTTCCTCAAAGAATTCCAGCAGATTTGTCAGGCATGAACTCCCCTTGATGAAACCATGCTGACTTTGCCCTTTTTTACTATACACTTCCAAGTATTCAGAAATCTCATCCTTCACAATGGATTCCAGGATGTTACCCACGGCTGAGGTTAAGCTAATTGGTCTGTAATTTTTCCATCTTTTGCCTTACCACTTTTTAAACAAGGATGTAATGTTAGCGATTTTCCAGTCCTCTAGCACCCTCACTGATTCTAGCGATTCCTGAAAGATTACCAATAACACCTCCACTATCTCTTCAGCTTAGAACTCTGGGGTGCAGTCCATCTCGTCCAGATGATTTATACACCTTCAGGTCATTCAATTTTTATAGCACCTTCTCCTTAGTGATGGCCATCATACTCAGCTCTGCCCCCTCACTCTCTTGAATCTTTGGGAAGACTGACTCAAAGTAAGTATTCAGTTTGTCAGCCATTTCCTTGTTCCCCACTATTATCTCTCAAGCGTCATTGTCCAGCCTGTCTCTGTGGCTCAATCGGTCAGCACGTTCAGCTGCTAACCGAAAGGTTGGTGGTTCGAAACCACCCAGGGACATAGTAATTGTTGTTCTTCCTCCAACCCCTTTCTTTGCTGTGAAAGTGCACGTTTTTAATGGTGTCAGGAAAATGTTCCCCAAACGGAAATCTTCTTATGGGCGGTATGGTGGCTCAGTGGTTAGCACTGCTGCCTCACAGCATCAGGGTCCCAAATTCTATTCCAGCCTCGAGCAACTGACTGTGTGGAGTTTGCACATTCTCCCTGTGTCTGCGTAGGTTTCCTCCGGGAGCTCCGGTTTCCTCCCACAATCCAAAGATGTGCAGATCAGGCGAATTGGCCATGCTAAAGTGTCTGTAGTGCTAAGTGCTTGAGTCAGGGGTAAATGTAGGGGAATGGGTCTGGGTGGGTTTCTCTTCGAAGGGTTGGTGTGGACTTGTTGGACCGAAGGGCCTGTTTCCACACTGTAGGGAATTGAATCTAATCTAAAAAAAAGCTGCCCAATGTCCACGTTTGCCTCTCTTTTGCCCTTTATATATATAAAGAAACTCTCACAGTCCTCCTTTACACTACTGGCTAGCTTACCATCATATTTAATCTTCTCCCTCCTTATTTCTTTTTTTGTTGCCCTCTAGTGGTCTTTGTAAGCTTCCCAATCCTCTTGTTTCCCACTGCCCTTCGCCACATTATATGCTTTCATGCTATCCCTGACTTCCCGAATCAGCCATGGTCGATTAAGGTGGCTGGTCGCAAGTATATTTTCCTGTAAGCCAATGATGTAGTCAAAATTGTTGTTGGCAATTTATATATTTAGAATCAAGAAAATAGCTGAACGAAAACTACTTTATCTACATCAGCTCAGAAGCGTAAGCTGCATAATCTATACTTGGGGAGTAACAATCTACAAAACATTTGAATTGAATTCAAAGTACATACCCGGAGTATCTATGATGTTGAAGAGGTAGGATTTGCCCTTAGAATCTGGAAGTACCATTGTGACTGGTGTACTCTTTATACCTACTCCCCTCTTGGAAGAAAAAAAATACAAAAATTACACAAGAGAATTTTCAAGAACTCCAATAAATTAAAATAAAATGCAACGTACCTCCTGCTCCGTGAAAAGTATATCAGTGTAGCGAAGCTGTAAACAAGAAAATACAACTGAAGATAAATCATGATCTTACTGAAAGCTGGAGCAACCTTGTGGTCAGATCTATTCATGCTCCTACCTCATGATTTTTTTTGTTGATTGACACTCAATCAGATAATGCAATCATATGGTTACAGAAACAAAAAAAAATTATGTTGGACCTCAACGTATTAAAGTCCAGTGGAACTAGTTATAAATAATTTCATTATACCCAACCAAAATATCAGGCTTTCTACGCATTTGTACTTTTTCGCCCAACTCTGCAATGAGCTTTCTGCTCTGGTAAGCTGCTGATGTTGCATTCAGACTACGCTTGAATTGTCACCTCCATGAAAAATTAAATGGCTGCACCTTACATTATTTTACTTTGATCTTCTGTCCTCAAATTACTTTCTCTTCTCCACCCAATCAGCTTATTCAATTTTCACTGCAGGTTGTGTGGGTCAGCATTATTTCTATTTATGCCATTGAAGTTGTCAGTTTGACTTTGACATTCCTAGCATCTGGCCATACAGTATTCTTAAGACTTAATAGTTTTAATATATTAAGATATTTAATAGATCAATTTTCAACATAGTATTTATGCAGTGGAGATTTACTATCTTCTTTTAAATTGAAACTTGTAAAAAAAATTAATGATTAGTAAAAAAAATTACGATTTCAAACAGAATTGATCCCAACAATCGATCAATTTAACAAACGCTGAATCTTTTCTTTATGTATTTTTCTTATTGTTTCTTTCTTTTTAGTGAAAAGCTTGAAAGAATTAAAAAGCACTAAATAATATTGCTATTCGTTAAGCAAATACAAATACAACTGGGACTGATACAATTATCAATAAGGTTCCCCAGATAAATACACAATATTAAGAAAATAGATGCTATAGTGCTTACATCTCTGTCATCCTTTTTACGAATCTCTGGGTGAGTCTGTTCAATTAAGCAATCAACAAAATTTGTCTGAAAGAAAAAGTGTAAAATGTAGATTACAGAACAATATTTCACTTAAAACTGACTTTTACAACTTCTTTTACATTACAACCAGTCAAAATAACAAATATTTAATCTGACTTTATCGATATCAGCACTTTCACAAGACAACAATCACAAAGGCAATCTACTTTGTAGCTTTGATTTTTATCCCACAATGAAAGTAAATTCCAAATCATTTTCTAGAACTGACACAATATCTCCACATATCTTTTCCATACCTTCCCATGATGCAAATGCCCACAGAGAGTAATGTTCCGAATAAGTTCAGAATTGTCCATTAAATCTGCAAGAAACCTGAAATTTAAAAAATAGATGCGATGATTCATACAAACATTTCTCTTTTTTGGATCATCAAACAAGCAAATGATTGTTAACAATAAACACTAATCATATGCTTAATTAAGGAAAAGTGGCAGTGGCTTGCATTGAATTCTATTTGGTTAGGTATACCCAATATATGTTCAAAGAGATTTTTAAGGAACTGGGAACCTTTTAACTCTGAATTCTGAGCCTCAATGAAGCTTTCAGCAGAAGATTACTGCACTGCATACGCCTATGAATAGACACTAAGTTTTAGTGGTCATTTGCATATAACATTTTATCATCCTGAAAATCAAGATAGAAAGAAAAAGGCAATATTGGTTGAAGCTTACACAGTGGTTGATGCAGAAAGTGGAAATCTTCATAGGCATGTAGCAAGGTTGTTCTGGGTAACATTTAGGACATTCTTTTAGGGAACAAGAGATAAATATTCTACATGTAGTAGCATTATACCTAAAGATGAGAACAATCAATGATGACGTGCTTTATTTGCTTTTAAGTCACATCTAGGGAATGACAAAACTGTTTACTTACTCCATATCATATACTGTTTCTGGTAACTCCTGCTCCATTAAAGTAAACTTCTTTTTCTTGACAGGTTTAATGATTGGTTCTGAAAGTTGAAAAATCTCAAACTTATAAAATTAGAATTGGATGATTGCATTCAAAACATATTTCATCAGGAAAACCAATTATTTATTTATTTATTTATTTTGAAATCTGTTTAATTTTTTTCATTTTGTGTGAGTTAAAGTGGCATGATCATAGATGATTTCATATCTACTTCAGTTTATATCAATCACAGATTTCCTTTGTGGACTATTACTACTGTTTTCTCCAGCCAAAACTCTACCAAGCAATTCAGTTTCAAGCCACTACACTAAAATAGTGACTTAACTTTAAAAAGTGCTGAATGACTTCTTGGGATTGTGAAAGGTGCTTTACAAATGCAAACTTGTTCTTTCACAGATGATACCCCTCCACGCCAGGAGCTCTTAGATGCAAAATTACCCAAAAAGTAACTAAAATGTGACCCTAACCCATCACCATCACCTTGCATTAAAAGCAGTAAACAACTTTATGATCATGATTAACTTAAGCAACCTAAATTGTATTGCATTTTTAAGGTTTGGCATTTCCAGACAAAGCCCAGATTATATTGATTTTTCTTGGGAAAGCAATTTCCCGTTAAATTAAATCTATAAAATAAAATCAGTTAACCAGGTAAAGACTGGTTTTGTATAGTGTGCTGAAAAGTCTGGAAGTAGAGAGCTGAGAACCAGTTGTAAACAATTATGTAGTTGTTAAGAGTAAAGCAAGGGGTTTGGAGAAGAGTAACCCAAAGCCCATGCATTTCACATTAATTCACTTGTATCACTTTACCTGTGAGAGGTTGAGTATCCTCTTCTTGAACAATTGTCTCTACCTCAGGTCCATACACCTCTTCTGCTGTAGGGTAATACTTTTTATCTTCATGCAACACCACTTCCATTCCAACATTATCATCATCCTGATCTCCAGCTTCTTCTTCATCGTCGTCGTCCTAATTAGTCAAATTAAAGCACTTTTAAAAGAGTTCTTGGTACATTTATGCAACAACTTTGAAAGTCTCTACTCCACTTTATGGCTGCAAACATGGATTCAAAAATACATTAAAAATGCTTGTGCATTTGTAAGGAATGCCTTCTTACGTTTAAGGTAAGAGGAATGACTGAAAGGACCATGTCATCTGAATTGTGCCAACAACGAAGTTGGTGGCTTCATTGCTAAGGAATAAGGGTGGATTGAAAAGGACATCTGTGCTGTGTTTCAGTAAAGAAAGTGCAAGCTTTTCACAACCTAATGACGAACTGAACAAGCTTGCTGACAACTGACAGATAATTAATTTCCAAGCTTCAGGAATATGTTAGAAATGGCTGCTTTTATAAACTGTTGCACTTTAAAGCTGCTTAATTTCCTGATATATTGGAGTTGGAGATCGAGACTAATCAACATTTCTATTAAGCTACAAGACTCATGTGACTATGAGAAATATGACTCAGGTTGCTATGGACATAGGTGGGCTTTTTTTTCCTGAGCGAGCGAGCACAAGTTTGAGAATAAAATAGAGTCAGAAAGCCTCTTGCAGGATGTGGATGGGAGCTTGTGCTCTGATTGAAGACATGAAGTTTAGGAGAATTTAAACATATCTGGAAGATTCAACTAGACTTGGTTAGAAAGAGGGATTGAGAATCTCTAATTTAAGAATAGATTTGGACTGTTTCCTAGAGAAGTGTCCACTTAAGGGATAGAGAAAAGTACAAGCTTAACAGGGAATTTCCAGTCATTGTAAATATTAAATATAGAATCTTTTCTGTAGTTTACAGTATAAGTTGAAACAGAAATAGTGTTTATTCAATGTAGCTTTCAGATTTTGGTATAAAAGTCTTTAAATTTGAAGCCTTGTCATGTGATCCTGTTAGTCATCGATTGGTAGCTCACATATATTTTTCAAAGTTATCGGTCTCTGCTGTGATCATAACAGCAGGAGTAGAGGAAATACAAACTAAAAACTGGTTTGCACAAGTAGTGTACTTGGTGCTTCAAAGAACAATAGCATCATAGGATATTAATCCCTAAAAGACTTGATTAATTTTCACTTAGTCATACATGCTCAGGCTGGAAACCAGAGCCTTGGCTTATGGTCTACTGATGCTTTCCTCTGAGCCATTTTCTTCAGTTTTTCGATACTGGTAGTCTGCCATTGCCTGCCACTCTCAGGGACAAGAGCCAAATGTATCTCAGCCAGATTGGGAAATGAAGCTCTGTGGTTGGTATTATTCTCAACCACATACTAGCCATTTAACCAAATAAGCTAGCCTACCACAAGGCTTAATGTTATTGTGGTTACAGCATATTAAAATTATTAATCCAGATTTTGCAATGGTAATGCTGTTAAAACAGTTAAGATACTGACGTCATTACTCCACCCAAATGAGCAATAACTGCACAAGTAAACACATACATCAAACAGTATGGAAATCTAGCAAAATTTTCTTCTCCTGAAATTGTGCTGTTGAGCAATCCAACTGAAATCAATCAAATTGATAAGAACTTCCATTGTTGAAACGCTGAATGAGGTACACTTACGTTTTGGTGCACTCACTTTGTAACTAAATAACTGCAATGCTTTAATTTTTGTACTAAAAGAGACACAAAGTTGAAGTTTTTTGTTTTGCACTTATCAGGACCCAGTCCTAATGAGCACATGATGAGAAGTTTTGATTGTCTCACTTGTTAGCAATGTTCAACTGCATCATCACTACTAAATATTCTCACTTTATGATAACTGATTTTGAATAAATTTGGTATTCCACAAATACAATCAAAAACAAAATTCTATATTTTTAAAACAAAACATTTTTTTAGAAGTACATCTCATGGTTTCTCTCATAATCAAGTCAAACTCATTTATTGCACTGAAAATGTGAAATGCAAGGATTTAAATGGTTTTAACTTCCTTTTCGTGTGTATGTATACTTTAACATGATTGGTTGTTGGCGGCACCACTGCTGCATGCCAAGATATCTCCCTGACTCAATAAGAGATTTAAACTGTTGTTGAAAAAAAGAAATACTCTGCAGATGTCATTTAGCCTTTGTAGAAAGCACTCTAAGGTTTGACTACAAAGTTCAGGTCAATGATGTAGCTGGACCAAAACATGAAAAGAACACAAGAAAACTGAAACTCCAATTCCTTTCAATCAAAAGCAGTAATTTTAAAACATCCAATAACCAAGCAGATGAAATGCAATATTAGGAAAATTCTAACACTCTGCAAAGTGAAATCCAGTACTTTAAGCACTTGTTACTTAACATCTTTAGTCCATTAAAACAGTATTGAAGAACCTTCCATGTTTTAAAACAGCAAATCAATTTGCAGTTGATTTCCTTACCTCCAGAAATTAACTGCATATTTGACTACAGTGTATATGGAAAAGGATTGAAGCTGTACTAACTGTGTTCATTATTTAAAAAGGTCAGGGACCAGGGAATCAGACTATTTTGGAGTAAGGTTAGTAGTTTTAAAGTATTCCAACAAGCAACAGCTAAATGTTTTATACCTTAAAAAGTAATAAATTGCATGATGTAAATTCAATAGCAATTTCTTTCAACTGGCAAAACATGAATTAAAAGCATATATGTTATGATTTTAATAACTTTGCTTTTTATTTTATTTTGGCATTGTCAAGATAAATTTCAAATAAAGTTGTAAAGCTATTTGGGCTTAAAGTCTATCAATGAACATAACCTCACCTCATCCACATCATCATCCCTAACTATCCCATCCTCCTCATCAGAGTCCAATTCTGGTCCAATGTAGTTACCAAATTCATCATACAAGTCCGTATCCATGATAGAAGTCTGAAATAGAAAGATAAGTTAAACTTATGGATGCATTTCTAGACATGCATTAAAACACTTTTACTATTTTGATCAGCTGAATTACACTTTGAATGATAGAGCACATGTAAATTAGAATGCCATAATTTTGATCATTGTGCCTGTGTCAGCATGGGGATCAAAATACATTGCAGAATTATAGTATGTTAATACATAACAAGTTCTTCTGAAATAATCTATGCATGAGATGGCATTAATGCATTTTTAATAAGTGGATTAATTCTTCTGCTAAACTACTAGGGAGCAAACAATTCAGAGGTATCTATTAAGCCCTTTATCCTTATTCCATAAGGATAATTCAAGGTCCTGGTTTATATCTTATTCAGAAACTGTGGAGGAGGTTCTTCTACCTTAATGTTTCCTAGTATTCAACAAACCCCACATAAAATGTATATTAATAAAATCAATGCTATATAGCAAGGGTAACAGATTAGTAAATAAGAGGGAAATATTTAGTTTTTTGGAATACAAACTAGAAACTGACAGAGCTGAAAATGTGTTGCTGGAAAAGCGCAGCAGGTCAGGCAGCATCCAAGAAGCAGGAGAATCGACGTTTCGGGCATGAGCCCTTCTTCAGGAATGACGAGTGTGTGCCAAGCAGGCTAAGATAAAAGGTTAGGGGGAGGGACTTGGGGGAGGGGCGTTGGAAATGCAATAGGTGGAAGGGGGTTAAGGTGAGGGTGATAGGCCGGAGTGGGGGTGGAGGCAGAGAGGTCAGGAAGAAGATTGCAGGTTAGGAAGATGGTGCTGAGTTCGAGGGTTGGGACTGAGACAAGGTGGGGCGAGGGGAAATGAGGAAACTGGAGAAATCGGAGTTCATCCCTTGTGGTTGGAGGGTTTAGATTACTTACAGTGTGGAAACAGGCCCTTCGGCCCAACAAGTCCACACCGACCCGCCAAAGCGCAACCCACCCATACCCCTACATTTACCCCTTACCTAACACTACGGACAATTTTAGCATGGCCAATTCACCTGACCCGCACATCTTTGGACTGTGGGAGGAAACCGGAGCACCCGGAGGAAACCCACGCAGACACGGGGAGAACGTGCAAACTCCACACAGTCAATCGCCTGAGGCGGGAATTGAACCCAGGTCTCAGGCGCTGTGAGGCAGCAGTGCTAACCACTGTGCCACCGAGGCGGAAGATGATCTCCAGCATCTGCAGTCCTCAGTTTCTCCTGATCTCCTGCATCTGCAGTCCTCACTTTCTCCAAGAAACTGACGGATGCAATTAGAGCTCTCCTATCATACTAAAGTGTAGTTCAAAGGTAACCAGTCAGTCTTTTTCTTGACATGTGAGTACTAATAAATACAAAAATTTGAAAGGCAAAAAACTTGGAATACTTCAGGTCTTGACAATTTTATCAGATCCTAAAGTAGGAAACCAAAATTGAGGGAAACAAAGTAACAGAACATGCAGCTTCTAAAACAGGATGCATTATCTAAATTTTAGAGAACAACAAGGTTTTATATGATTCTAATGCAATAAAATGTCCAAAGACACTTTACAGGAGTGATATTAAACAAAATTAGACAGTCACACAAACTGAGGTATCAGAGCAGACAACGAAAAATTTGGACAGTGGTAGCTATTAATATACAAAAACAATATATGATTTGAAACTTTGTTTCAGATTTCTAGAACTGACAGTTTGACTTTTTAACTCTGAGGCAAGATTTTCAAGCAGTATGAATCAAATAGATGCAAAATTAACGTGAAAATATTCTGTATTTCAGTGAGAATTTGGCCCATCAAGCCTATGCTAGTTCTTTGGTAGAGTTGTCCAAAGAGTTTTCATCATCTTACTTTGCTCCACAGCCCTGATGAATAGACTTTTAGTACCCTTACATTCCTGATCACAACAACTTGCTTTTAAAATGTGTTTCCTCAAATCACTATTATTATATCCATGTCCTTGGTTACTCATCCTCTTTCGTTGAAATGTTTCTTATTCTTTATTCTTACCAAATTAATTAATTATGCTCTCATCAAATCTCCTCTTAAATTTCTGAGGTTCTAAGAAGAGTAACCCTTGCTTCTCGTGTCTAATTAATTTCAATCCTTCATCGTTGTAAAAGCTAAATATTTAAGATTTTAAAGGTTTGAAATAAAAAAAAACAAAGTGCTGGAGAAAATCAGCAGATTTACCAATATCTATGCAGAAAGAAGCAAAGTTAACATGTAGTCCAAAATGAATTTTCTTTGTGAACCAAATAAAATTGCATAGTTACTCTCCCCACAGATGTTACCACAACTTCCCCAGCACATTGATTTTTTTTTAAATCTACACGTCAGTTCTGTATCCTTTCCAATATCTTCTAAAGCATGGTACTCTGAACTGAGCAGACAAAATATTTCCACTATGGCCCAGTTGGCGAGATTTTGCATGACTCCCTTGGCTTTTATAATGCAGGCCTTTATAAATAAAGCAAGGATTTCACAGAGAAACACAAGACTCTTCTCTCTGCATGAACAATGAACAATGTTTATACAGGTTAGTGGGGGAAGAGATTCTTGTCACACAATTGTAGTGATCCAATGTCTGAGCCAGGATGGCTTGGGTTCAAATCCCAGCTGCTCTAGAGAGAGGTGTGTATTAACATCTCTGAGTAAGTTAACTAGAGAGTATCTACATTCTGTATCTGTAATAATAATGGTATGTGCAGAACTGCTTAATCAGAAAGCACTTGGGGGTTCTTGCAGTGCAGTGATAATGTCACAACCTCGGAGGAAGGAGACCCAAAAGGTATCAGCCTCGATGATTGGGAGGGGGGGGGGTAGTTGCTCAATCTTCAATACTCGAGCTCTGATACTACCTAGACTTACATTCAACTCCGGCTTTAATCCCGCTCTCTCCCAGTTTTGACTCCGGCGGGTTTAATCCTGCTCTCTCTCTCTAAACCTCGCTCAGACGAAGGAGCGCGACTGCATGGCAACCGCGCGACACTCACTCAGGAAAGACCCCAGCCTTGTCCCGGCAGCCGCCTGTCTCCAAAGACAGAAACAATTGCGCCAGAAAGGTCTTCAAATAATTTTCCTGTTATGGTGTCAGGCACCATAATAAAAGAAAATGTTCATCAAGCTTTAAATGAAAGGTAGGAGCAAACTTCAGGCTGTAACACCATGACCAGTGACAGAACCTTCCTGCACAGAGTTCCTGTTGTATTGAGAAGTGGAATCTCTTGTCAGAAAAAAAGTGTTTCCCCCTCCAGCTGCATAGATATTAATTTCAATTCTAATATTGCATAAAGAACATTATTGTTTTTCTTTCAACATCCACTTAGTGATCTGAGGCACAGACCAGTTCAAAATGACAGGAACAGAGTTGTGCAGCAAAAGCATGCTGGGCACATAAACGAGAGACTGATGGATCAAAATTAGCCTATGCTAGGTAACTGGCACAGTGACTGCACATGCACTTTCATCCAAATGCAGTACTCAGTATAACCCTGCCTCCAGGCAGGTCCCACCTGCTCCAGATGTCTGACAGGTTGATTTAACAATATCTTGACACAAGGAATTATTTGCACAGTACCATCCCCTTTGTATACCATAGAGGCCTTTCGACACCAGTCATACCCTGCTTGTGAGTAGAGCAGGTGATGGTGAATGACGCAGATACTAGTCCAAGCTTGGCAGGAATCTGGGAAAGCTTGAATTAAAATTTAGGCTCAGTAATAGTGACCATAAAACAATTTCCTTTTCTTGTTAAAAAAAAATCTGGTTCACAGATATTCATTCAGGGAGGAAATGTACCCTCATCACCTGATGTATGTAGTCTATGCAAATCCAGATCCATAGAGTGCCAGTTGATTCTTAACTGTCTCTGAAATGGCCCAGCAAAGCACTGAGTTCAAGGTCGAATAAGGATGGGGAACAAATTCTAGCCTTGTCAGAACACACTCGTCCCATGAAAGTTTAAAAACGGCATGGATCTTCCAATTGTAAAGTAAAAATTGGAGCACAATACATAAAAGAAGTACATTGAAAATGTTCAGAAGGCCCAGCTTAGAAGGAGCAAAAATGCCTTTAGTAGAGTGATATGTGCTTCCTGTCAGATGTGGGAGTTTAAAGAGAGTTAAGGATTACAGCAGATTATATTGCCATAAATGCTAGTGATTGTGAATCTTATCAGATCGAATGGATCGGTTGGATAGACAGCTAGAAGCAATGAGGAATTTGCAACAACAACAGTATGTGATGGATGGCAGTTATGGGGGCGGGGGGGGAAGATGTCTCAGATACTGTCACATAGATGGGTTAACTCTAGGAAAGGTAAGGGAACTAGGCAGCTAGTGCAGGAGTCTTTTGTGGCTATGCCCATTTCAAACAAGTATGCTGTTTTGGAAATTGTAGGCGGGGAGGATGGATTGTCAGGGGAGAGTAGCACGAACAGCCAAGTTTCTGGTTTTGAGCCTGGCTCTAATGCAACAAGGGGTACGTGAGGTTCCAAGAGATCAATTGTGTTAGGGGATTCTCTAGTCTGAGGTATAGTCTGACTTTTCTGTGGCCAGCAGCGAAAAATCAGAATGGTGTGTTGCTCCCCTGGTGCCTGGATCAAGGATGTCTCAGAGAGGGTGCAGAATGTTCTCACGGGGGAGAGGGGCCAACAAGAGGTCATTGTCTACATTGCAACCAACAATGTAGGAAGGGAAAAGGTTGAGAGTCTGAAGAGAGATTACAGAGAGTTAGGCAGGAATTTAAAAGAGAGGTCCTCGAGATGACTCCTGGTGCTGTGAGCTATTGAGGGCAGATAGAACAGATGAATGCATGGCTGAGGAGCTGGTGTATGGGAGAAGGATTCACATTTTTGGACCATTGGAATGTCTTTTGGAGTAGGTGTGACCTGTACAAGAAGGACAGATTGCACCTAAATTGGAAGGGGACTAATATACTGGCAGGGAAATTTACTGGAGCTACTCAGGAGGATTTAAACTAGTAAGGTGGTGGGGTGGGACCAAGGGAGACAGTGAGGAAAGAGGTCAATCCGAGGCTGATACAGTTGAGAACAGAAGCGAGTCAATCAGTCAGGGCAGGCAGGGACAAGGTAGGATTAATAAATTAAACTGCATTTATTTCAATGCAAGGGACCTAACAAGGAAGGCAGATGAACTCAGGGCATGGTTAGGAACATGGAACTGGGATATCATAGCAATTACAGAAACATGGCTCAGGGATGGGCAGGACTGGCAGTTTAATGTTCCAGGATACAAATGCTACAGGAAAGATAGGAAGAGAGGCAAAAGAGGAGGGGGAGTGGCATTTTTGATAAGGGATAGCATTACAGCTGTGCTGAGGGAGGATATTCCTGGAAATACATCCAGGGAAGTATTTAGGTGGAATTGAGAAATAAGAAATGAATGATCACCTTATTGGGATTGTATTATAGACCTCCTAATAGTCAGAGGGAAATTGAGAAATAAATTTATAAGGAGATCTCAGCTATCTGTAAGAATAATAGGGTGATTATGGCAAGGGATTTTAACTTTCCAAACATCGACTGGGACTGCCAGAGTATTAAGGGTTTAGATGGAGAGGAATTTGTTAAGTGTGTACAAAAATTTTTCTGATTCACTGTGTGGATGTATCTACCAGAGAAGGTGCAAAACTTGACTTACTCTTGGGAAATAAGGCAGAGCAGGTGGCTGAGGTGTCAGTGGGGGAGCACTTTGGGGCCAGTGACCATATTAAAATAGTGATGGAAAAGGATAGACCAGATCTAAAAGTTGAAGTTCTAAATTGGAGAAAGGCCAATTTTGACGGTATTAGGCAATAACTTTTGAAAGCTGATTGGGGGCAGATGTTCACAGGTAAAGGTACTGCTGGAAAATAAGAAGTCTTCAGAAATCAGATAACGAGAATCCAGAGAAAGTATATTCCTGTTAGGGTGAAAGGAAAGGCTGGTAGGTATAGGGAATGCTGGATGACTAAAGAAATTGAGGGTTTGGTTAAGAAAAAGAAGGAAGTATATGTAAGGTATAGACAGGATAGAGCGAGTGAATCCTTAGAAGAGTATAAAGGCAGTAGGGACATACTTAAGAGGGAAATCAGAAGGGCAAAAGGAGGGCATGAGGTAGCTTCAGCAAATAGAATTAAGGAGAATTAAAAGGGTTTTTACAAATACGTTAAGGACAAAAGGGTAACCAGGGAGAAAATAGGGGCCCTCAAAGATCAGCAAGATGGCCTTTGTGTGGAGCCGCAGAAAGTGGGGGAGATACTAAACGAGTATTTTGCATCAGTATTTACTGTGGAAAAGGATATGGAAGATATAGGCTGTAGGAAAATAGATGGTGACACCTTGAAAAATGTCCACATTACAGAGGAGGAAGTGCTAGATATCTTGAAACGCATAAAGGTGGATAAATCCCCAGTACCTGATCAGGTGTACTCTGTGGGAAGCTAGAGAAGTGATTGCTGGGCCTCTTGCTGAGATATTTGTATCATCGATAGTCACAGGTGAGATGCCGGAAGACTGGAGGTTGGCTAATGTGGTGCCACTGTTTAAGAAGGGTGGTAAGGACAAACCAGGGAACTATAGACCAGTTAGCCTGATGTCGGTGGTTGGCAATTGACCTTATAGAGGTTTACAAAATTATGAGGGGCATGGATAGGGTAAATAGACAAAGTCTTTTCCCTGGGTTCGGGGAGAGCAGAACTAGAGGGCAGAGGTTTCGGGTGAGAGGGGAAAGGTATAAAAGAGACTTCAGGGGCAACTTTTTCACACAGAGGGTGGTACGTGTATGGAATGAGCTGTCAGGGGAAGTGGTGGAGGCTGGTACAATTGCAATATTTAAAAGGCATTTTGATGGGTATATGAATAGAAAGGGTTTGGAGGGATATGGGCCAGGTGCTGGCAGGTGGGACTAGATTGGGTTGGGATATCTGGTCAGCATGGACAGGTTAGACCGAAGGGTCTGTTTCCAGGCTGTACATCCCTATGACTCTAATTAACCTAATGTCTGGAACCCTGCATAAAAGTCCCCAACTCTGAATTGGAGTCAGATCTGAACTGACCCCAATCAATACTTCTCCGTCCCAATGCCTTCACCACTTAACTCCCTCACCTAACCATCTGTCATCCTACCCCATCACCCACCTACCTTATGCATCGACTTTCTCTCTGTGGCTTGTCCAAATGCTTTGGTACCTTTAAATACTGGATTACAGCAATAAGTAGAGGATGTGGTTTGGTCCACAGCACTGATCCCACACTATGATTAGATTAGATTACTTACAGTGTGGAAACAGGCCCTTCGGCCCAACAAGTCCACACTGACCCGCCGAAGTGTAACCCACCCATACCCCTACATTTACCCCCTACCTAACACTACGGACAATTTAGCATGGCCAATTCACCTGACCTGCACATCTTTGTGAATGTGGGAGGAAACCGGAGCACCCGGAGGAAACCCACGCAGACACGGGGAGAACGTGCAAACTCCACACAGTCAGTCGCCTGAGGCGGGATTTGAAGCCGGGTCTCTGGCGCTGTGAGACAGCAGTGCTAACCACTGTGCCACCGTGCCGCCCACACGGATGGAAGACTTCCAGATCGTTTACATGCCACATTTCTCAAATGGATCAATTTGGAAGTCCCGGCCAAAAATGTGGAGTACCTTGGGGGAAAAAATGGAAAACAGTTGTGGAGCTGCAATCTGAATAGATTGCCACACCTCGATTGATGCAACTCAAATGATCTTATGTTTGCTGTTATATTCAAAGATTCAGTAAAGTCCCTTTGCTCACCCAACCTCTCCCCCATTCACTCACTCAGTTTCAGCACCCACTACTCCCTCCAACCTTGGTCCTACCAGAGCTCATTTAGACATGCTCACTCCTAATAAGATATGTGAATTCCGACCTATGAGTTACCATTTATAAAGCAGGGCAGAAAGATGTCTCTCCTCCTCACTGGAGAGACAAGCTGTGGCCATCTTCCTGGCTGGGTAGGTTTCAGACACCAAAGGTAAAAGTACAGTGGCAAGAGGTAAAGCAATCTCCCATTCACTACTCATAAAATACGAACCAATGACTACGACACAGATCAAAACGTTAAATTACAGGATGATTCCATAAATTGCAGGACTTTTTTTCCTCTATTCTTTCACTGGTACGGGCTTTGCCACAAAGTCCCATTTATTGGTCATGCGTAATTGCCCTTGAAACTGAGTGACTTGCAAAACCATTCAGAGTGTTGTTGACACTCAACTATTTTACTACGACTCTGGAGTCATATGTAGACCAGACCAGGTAGGAACAGCAGACTTTGTTCCCTAAAGGACATTAATGGACCAGGTGTGTCAATCACCCAACTCAGTAGTTGTGGCTGCACCAACCTTTAGTTCAAGCCACAAAGTGCACAATCATAGACCTTGGTAAGTGCCAATCTATGACACTTACTCATTGACATCGACTTAGACCAATAAAGTTTCAAACAGATCAAAGATAGTCATTCACTAAGTGATGGTACTCCAGTGATTTTTGTCTCAGTTTGTGTCCCTTAGAACATCCAGTACAACTCGGAGTCGAGCATTACAGAGATGATCAGGATGAGCATTGACAGAAACTGTTGAATCTTGTCCTAGCCTTTCAGGTCGAGAGACTCTGCCATAATAGGAGAAAATTACTGCAGATGCTGAAATGTATACTGAAAACAAAAAAAAGTGCTGGAAATCACAATGGAGCAGGCAGCATTGGTGAAGATGGACCAAGCTAATCTTTTGAACCTAGATAACTGTTCATCAAAGCTGATGTGAAGCTGACTGTATGGCAACTTGTATATCTTATCCAACAATTTCTTTTAGTTATCTTTTCCAAATGATCATAACAGAAAGTGATCCATGTGTGTACATTCTTGTGCTTGGCCTGACTTTGGAAAGAGGTACTTTGGTAGTGTCTGAAAACAAAAGAAAATTGCTGGAAATCACAGTGGGTCAGGCAGCAAACATTGGGTACGAGAAAGCTAATGTTTTGTGTCTAAATGACTTTTCATTTGAGCTTATCTAAAATGTGGAGGGGGCAGCATCTGTGCAGTAATGTGGGGGTGGACTGCTGGGGGAGAACAGGTGCTGATAGTGCGGTTCAGTGATCAGAGATGATTCTCACATTCCAACTGCTTAATCTGCACTATCAGAACCCCTTCTCCTCCAGCATTCAACCTCCGCAGTGTTGCATAAATGCTGCCCCCTCCACATTTGACATTAGCTCTGATGAAGCATTTGTTAGACTCAAAACGTTAGCTTTCTGTCGCTCCACGTTTGCTGCCTGACCTGTTGTGATTTCCATGATTTTTTTTGTTTTCAGGCTCTGCCAAAATTCCTCTTCCCAAAGTCAAAAAGTATGGCGATGGAAAAACACAGCTGATCAGGTCATTCCTGATGAAAAGCTTATGCTCGAAATGTCAACCCTCCTGCTTCTCGGATGCTACCTGACCGGCTGTGCTTTTCCAGCACCACACTTTTTGACTCTGATCTAAAGCATCTGTAGTCTTCACTTTCTCCTACCTCTTTTCAAAGTCAGGCCAAGCACAGGAATGTACACACGTGGATCACTTTCTGTCACAACCATTTGGAAAAGATAAGGAGATTGTTGGAAAAGATAAGGAGATTGTTGGAAAAGATAAGGAGATTGTTGGATAAGATACACTAGTTACCATCCAGTTAAATATTTTTAAGATGCTGCATGTTAAAATACTTATAAATATTCAAAATTATTGCAATATGTAACATAAAGCAGATCTTATAAATTACAGGATCCAAAGATTAAATCAATTGTACATTGAGAATATCCTCATTGCAGTAAGATATCTCAAAAATCAATACTGAAGAGCTCATCACAAGATAAATTCAAACAAAAGACAAACTTGTAGTCCATTGCAGTTTCTTTCTTCTGAAATAGGTATAACAATCTTCCACAAAAGCAGCTAGTCATTTTCTATATTCATTTTGAGGTCAACTGGCAATCCTCTGCCAAATTGTTCTTCCTGTCGATTATCTTGTTTGTAATGAAATGCTCAGTGATACTTTTCATATATTTCAAACTGTGATTTTTGTCAAACTGGCCAGGCACATCCGGAAATAACATTCAAAGATAATTCTCATTCTTGACTTTCATTATGTGCATGCTGCCCATTTGAGAGGATTGTGTTCCAGAGCCTTGAGCCATGGTCATCGAAGGGTAGCCCTGGTTGCCCAGTTGCTTTGATTTAGAGTGATGGCTGAAATGCAGATGGCATGGTGAACTGCCACAGAATGAAGGCATTATGTCTGGTGCCAGAAGATCCAGTATTGAACTGTATGATGCATTGATTTCCAGCTGGATGTTGAGGGAGTTGAATTCCTTTTCCTCAGAGTTGACATGTTCTACAAACAGAACAGGTTGCATACAGAATGTGCGTCATTCAGAAGCAGAAAATCCTTATGAAGCAGTTCCATCTGTTTAATCTGGCAAGAGAGAATGAAATATATTCAGCTTTGTTGTAATCAAGAGCCTTAACAATTTTGCAGTTCACTTGTGGAATAGGCTTCAGGGGCTAATTCCTATTCCTATTAATCTCTGTGAAATCCTGAAAGAATCCTGAGGAACAGGATCTGCATGTATTTGGGAAGGCAAGGACTGATGAGGGAGAGTCAGTATAGCTTTGTGCATGGGAAATCATGTCTCACTAACTTTATTGAGTTTTTTGAAGAAGTAACAAAGAGGATTGATGAGGGCGGAGCAGTGGAAATGATCTATATGGCACTTCAGTAAGGCGTTTGGCAAGGTTCCTCATGGTAGACTGGTTAGCAAGGTTAGATTATATGGAATACTAGAAAAGCTAGCCATTTGGATACAGAACTGGCTCGAAGGTAGAATACAGAGGGTCTTGGTGGAGGGTTGTTTTTCAGAGTGGTGGCCTGTGACCAGCGGTGTGCCACAAGGATTGGTGCTGGGTCCACTGCGTTCTGCCATTTATATAAATGATTTGCATGTGAACATAGGAGGTATAGTTAGTAAGTTTGCAGATGACCCCAAAATTGGAGGTGTATTGGACAGCAAAGAAGGTTATCTCAGATTACAATGGGATCTTGATCAGATTGGCCAATGGACCGAACAGTGGCAGATGGAGTTTAGTTTAGATAAATGTGAGGTGCTGCATTTTGAAAAGGGCAGGACTTCTGCACTTAATGGTAAGGTCTATGGGAGTATTACTGAACAAAGAGACCTTGGAGTGAAGATTCATAATTCTCAGGTAGGTGGGATAGTGAAGAGGAATTCAGTATGCTTTCCTTTATTGGTCAGGGCATTCAGCATAGGAGTTAGAAGGTCATGTTGTGGATTTACAGGACATCAGTTAGGCCACTTTTGGAATATTGTGTGCAATTCTGATCTCCCTCTTTAGGAATGATGTTGTGAAACTTGAAAGGGATCAGAAAAGATTTACAAGGATGTTGCCAGGATTGGAGAGTTTGAGCTATAAGGAGAGGCTGAATAGACTGGGGCTGTTTTCCCTGGAGTATCAAAGGCTAAGGGGTGGCATTATAGAGGTTTATACAATCATGAGGGCAGGGATAGGGTAAATAGATAAGGTCTTTTCTCTGGGTTGGAGGAGTCCAGAACTAGAGGCCATAGATTTAGGGTGAGAAGGGAAAGATTGAAAAGGCACCTAAGGGGCAACTTTTTCATGCAAAGGATAGTGCATGTAAGGAATGAGCTGTCAGAGAAAGTGTTAGAGACTGGTACAATTACAACATTTAAAAGGCATCTGGATAGGTATATGATAGGAAAGGTTTAGAAGGATATGGACCATGTGCTGGCAAATGGGACTAGATTAGATTCAGATATCTGGTTGGCATGGACAAGTTGAACTGAAGGGTCTGTTTCTGTGCTGTACATCTCTATGACTGTATGACTCTGTGTCTTTTTTATGGCCAGAAAAACATTAGCACATCGCTATACCAGGGATGTTGCATTTGTTGACTTTGTTTTGGGTAGTCAAAAAGTGTGGTGCCGGTCAGGCAGTATCTGAAGAGATTCAACGTTTTGAGCATTAGCTTTTCATCAGGAATGTTTGCTTTAAGTATCCTTATGTTCTAGTACTGGAATCGTAGTAGTGCTCTGGGCATGTTTCACTAATGCACTGTAAAGCATCATCATCATCACAACTACACTATAAAGCATCATCAAAATGTGGTGCTGGAAAAACACAGGAGAAAGTGAGGACTGCAGATGCTGGAGATCAGAGCTGAAAATGTGTTGTTGGAAAGGCGCAGCAGGTCAGGCAGCATCCAAGGAGCAGGAGAATCGACGTTTCGGGCATGAGCCCTTCTTCAGGAATGAGGAAGGTGTGCCAAGCAGGCTGAGATAAAAGGTAGGGAGGAGGGACTTGGGGGAGGAGCTTTGGAAATGCGATAGGTGGAAGGAGGTTAAGGTGAGAGTGATATACCGGAGTGGGGGCAGAGAGGTCAGGAAAAAGATTGCAGATTAGGAAGGTGGTGCTGAGTTCGAGGGTTGGGATTGAGACAAGGTGGGGGGAGGGAAATGAGGAAACTGGAGAAATCTGAGTTCATCCCTTGTGGTTGGAGGGTTCCCAGGTGGAAGATGAGGTGCTCTTCCTCCAGCCGTCGTAATTGCTATGGTTTGGTGATGGAGGAGTCCAAGGACCTGCATGTCCTTGGTGGAGTGGGAGGGGGAGTTGAAGTGTTGAGCCACGGGGTGGTTGGGTTGGTTGGTCCGGATGTCCCAGAGGTGTTCTCTGAAACGTTTCGCAAGTAGGCGGCCTGTCTCCCCAATATAGAGGAGGACACATTGGGTGCAGCGGATGCAGTAAATGATGTGTGTGGAGGTACAGGTGAATTTGTGGCAGATATAGAAGGATCCCTTGGGGCCTTGGCGGGAAATAAGGGCGGGGGGGGGGGTGTGGGCGCAATTTTTGCCTTTCTTTCGGTTGCAGGGGAAGGTGCCAGGAGTGGAGGTTGGGTTGGTGGGGGGTGTGGACCTGACGAGGGAGTCACGGAGGAAGTGGTCTTTTCGGAACGCTGATAGGGGAGGGGAGGGAAATATATCCCTGGTGATGGGGTCCGTTTGGAGGTGGCGGAAATGACAACAGATGATACAATGTATATGAGGGTTGGTGGGGTGGTAGGTGAGGTCCTGTGGGGTTCTGTCCTGGTGGTGATTGGAGGGGCGGTGCTCAAGGGCGAAGGAGCGGGAAGTGGAGGAGATGCGGTGGAGAGCATTGTCGATCACGTCAAACCATAGCAACACGACGGCTGGAGGAAGAGCCTCATCATCCGCCTAGGAACCCTTCAACCACAAGGGATGAACTCCGACTTCCCCAGTTTCCTCATTTCCCCTCCCCCGACCTTGTCTCAGTCCCAACCCTCGAACTCAGCACCATCTTCCTAACCTGCAATCTTCTTTCTGACCTCTCCGCCCCCACCCCACTCCAGCCTATCACCCTCACTTTTACCTCCTTCCACCTATCACGTTTCCAATGCCCCTCCCCCAAGTCACTCCTCCCTACCTTTTATCTTAGCCTGCTTGGCACAACTTCCTCATTCCTGAAGAAGGGCTCATGCCCGAAACGTCGATTCTCCTGCTCCTTGGATACTGCCTGACCTGCTGCGTCTTTCCAGCAACACATTTTCAGCTGGGAAAACATAGCAGGCCAGGCAGCATCCGAGGAGCAGGAGAATCGACGTTTCGGGCATAAGCCATTCTTCAGGAATCCTGAAGAAGGGCTTATGCCCGAAACGTCGATTCTCCTGCTCCTCGGATGCTGCCTGGCCTGCTGTGTTTTTCCAGCACCACATTTTTCAACTCTGGTACTCCAGCATCTGCAGTCCTCACTTTCTCCCTGGATGTAAGATGAGTCTGGTTTATTTCTTTTGCTATCACACAAAATTTACTTGATTTTGTTTTCACTTATGGGATGTGGGCATCACTGATAAGGCCAGCATTCATTTCCTGTGCCTACGTGACTTTAAAATGAATGGCTTCATGGCCATTACAGAGGGCATTTAAGAGTCAACCACATAGGCGTGGGTCTGGACTCACATGTAAGCCAGATTGGTTAATATTCTTCCCTGCAGTATATCGGTG
Organism: Hemiscyllium ocellatum; assembly: GCF_020745735.1. Lineage (NCBI taxonomy): Eukaryota > Metazoa > Chordata > Chondrichthyes > Orectolobiformes > Hemiscylliidae > Hemiscyllium > Hemiscyllium ocellatum. Next base: position 21,217,944 of record NC_083432.1, read on the forward strand.
TCGGCCTGCTCAGCTGTTACGGCAATCAGCAGTAGTTACATGGTTTGTTTTTCACTCCAGATTTTTAATGAATTCCAATATCTGCCACGGTGGGATTCCAACCCATGTCCCCAGATCATCAGTTTGAGGTTCTGGATCAATAGTCCAGTAACGTTATCACTGTACTACAACCACTTCTCTGTGATCACAAACTCTTCTCTAGTTATTTAATTTCAAGAACAGGGTTGCCCTCAAGAGCTTCAGTATGTCTCATCTGCCCTTGAACCCATAACTTTTCATGTGCACCACATTTGTATGCAGCTCAGGAACCATCAGACATTTACATTAGTTATGGGTTTATTACGTAAGAGCCCTACTTCGATGGAACAAAAAACAATTACTGATTTTTAGGTTTGTCAAGATATCAAATTGATTCATTTGAGGCATTATAGATCAAGAGAAATTCACAGATGGTTCTACTCATTGAAAATTGTTAATAATGGATGTGTTCCTAAATGGTGCATTGTAATAAATAAACACAGCTCTATTTATTTTTTTTTTGTTGAGAAATATTTTGTCTTTGACGCATTCTCATCTTTGTAATCGTGGAAAATCATGTGACTTTGGTCCTGGTTGTTACAATGGAGCTTTTTATAACATTTTGAAACATGTTCTATCATATGCTTTTGCTGACTGACAATGTGAGAGGATGTAATAAAATCTTCCCATATGTAAGTTTGATTAAATTTACATGCTCAAGATCATCCTTGTTCTCAGTTAGTGACGTATAAAGGCTAGTCATCATTATGTTAATCTTATCACTTATCAAACAACTTAAATCCAAATATATTTGTAGAAAAGGGAAAAAAGCTTACCCCAAAGTACAGAGCAACAAAAGTTAAAGAAACACTCACAAGCTCTGTGTTACAAAATAAATCATAAAGCAAACAGATCACCACTGATTCTCATTTCATTTCATGGAAACCTATGTAATTTGCTTTATGTGCTTTCCAAATGGAAGGAGCCTCCATTACAAGGCATTTTTAATTTAGAAGGAAAATTGCAAAGTTCTAATAATGGATAAGGTCAGGATTATCCCCAGTTCTCTTCTGTGTGTTTCCTGCATGGTACATCTACATGATAACAGGACATCTACTTCCATTTGCACTCTGCAAGATTCCACAGATCAAAAGGTGGTTGGAGATGAGAAAAAGCAACTTCCTCCTTTACCCAAAGACCAGTCAGAGAAGGGTTCAGAAAAGGTTTACAAGGATGTTGCCAGGGTTACAGGATTTGAGCCATAGGGAGAGGTTGAATAGGCTGGGGCTGTTTTCCCTGGAACGTCAGAGGCTGAAGGGTGACCTTATAGAGGTTTATAAAATCATGAGGGGCATGGAGAGGATAAATAGGCAACATCTTTTCCCTGGGGTGGGGGAATCCAGAACAAGAGGGCATAGGTTTAGGATGAGAAGGGAAAGATATAAAATGAGCTGCCAGAGAATGTGGTGGAGGCTGGTACAATTACAACATTTAAAAGGCATCTGGATAGGTATATGAATAGGAAGAGTTTGGAGGGGATATGGCCTAAGTGCTGGCAAATGGGACTAGATTAGATTAGGATATCTGCTTAGCATGGATGAGTTGTACCAAAGGGTCTGTTTCTATGCTGTACATCTCTATGACTCTATAATGATAGAGTCAAATGAAGCCCAAATAGATTATAAAGGCTGGCACAGATCAGTTGTTGGAATGGCCTGTTTCAGTGCTGTAAGTTCAAGGAAATCCTTTGCAGCATCTAATTATTTTTTAAAACATGACAGGGATTTTACATCCATTACTTATCTTACAAATCATATATAGAGCACTTTTTCTCTGACTAAATATTTCTTGACATAATGCTAAACTTGTCTTTTATGAGTGTTTATGTCAGTTGTCAATTCAGATTGCTAGCATTCTTCTTTTAACTTTTCCATCCACTTAATAGTCTGGTAAATTCGGAAATGACCTTTCAGATGCTTGATTTCCTGGTTACTCAGTAACTGCTGACTAGAGGTACAGAAAAGAGGTACAAGGTGGCACGGTGGCACAGTGGTTAGCACTGCTGCCTCACAGCGCCAGGGACCTGGGTTCAATTCCCGCCTCAGGCGACTGACTGTGTGGAGTTTGCACATTCTCCCCGTGTCTGCGTGGGTTTCCTCCGGGTGCTCCGGTTTCCTCCCACAGTCCAAAGATGTGCGGGTCAGGTGAATTGGCCATGCTAAATTGCCCGTAGTGTTAGGTAAGGGGTATATGTAGGGGTATGGGTGGGTTGCGCTTCGGCGGGTCGGTGTGGGCTTGTTGGGCCGAAGGGCCTGTTTCCACACTGTAAGTAATCTAATCTAATCTAAAAGATGCATCTGTTGATTTGTGCTTATACTTATGTTTTCTTAATTAATTTTTGTTCATACTGTGATTATTGTTGGTATCATCTGATAAAACCGCTGACAAGATCAAATAGTGCAAGAGCAAGCAACCTTTATTACTTGCTTGGATGTATTGTAACTTCCTTCTGTCAAATGTTTAGAAACAAGAACCTCCACCATTAGCTCCCTCAACTAGCTACTATCTTAAACTGAACCGGAATGCTCACAAATAAGGTTCTGAGCTCACTCTGCATACTCCATCATGAACAATACACAAGACTGTTCAATATATCACTTACTTTCAATCCTATCTTGGCCCATTTGTCACTAAAATATTCACATACATTTTTTTTTTAGATTAGATTACTTACAGTGTGGAAACAGGCCCTTTGGCCCAACAAGTCCACACCAACCCGCCGAAGCGCAACCCACCCATACCCCTACATTTACCCCTTACCTAACACTACGGGCAATTTAGCATGGCCAATTCACCTGGCCCGCACATCTTTGGACTGTGGGAGGAAACCCACGCAGACTCGGGGAGAACGTGCAAACTCCACACAGTCAGTCGCCTCAGTCGGGAATTGAACCCGGGTCTCAGGCGCTGTGAGGCAGCAGTGCTAACCACTGTGCCACCGTGCCGCCCAAATGTTTGACACCACCAGTCTTGTTTAGGTTCTCTAGATTGCTTAACATCCTTCATTACTCCTCAAACACCTTACTGCTTTGGTATTTAGTTCTACTTGCTCATTTCATTACAGTAATGTTGTGTCTTTGTTTAAAAAGGGATGTAAGAAGAGGTGGGAATTAGAGACCTGTGAGTCTGACTTCGGTGGTGGGTACCTTTTTGGAGATGATTCTGAAAGATAGGGATTTATTTTCATTTGGAGAGGCAAGGAATGATTAGGGATAGTCAGCATGGTTTTGTGTAAGGGAAATCATGTCTCACATACTTGACTGAGTTTTTATGGAAGTAACCAAAAAACTTGATGAGGGCAGAGCAGTAGATGTTGTTTATTTGGATGTTAGTAAAACCTTTGACAAGGTTCTGCATGGCTGACTAATTAGTAAAGTTAGATCACATGGGATTCAGGGTGAGATAGCAGGAGACAGAGAGTGATGATGGAGAGTTGTTTCTCAGACTGGAGACCTGCTACCATCATAGCTATACAGGGATCGGTTCTGGATCCTCTTTTGTTTGTCATTTATATAAATGATTAAGATGAGAATATAAAAAGCATGGTTAGTTAGTTTGCAGATGACACCAAAATTGGTTGTGTCATGGACAGAGAAGAAGATTATCTAAGATTACAAAGAGATCTTCATCAATTAGGTCAGTGGGCTGAGGAGTGGCAGATGGAGTTTAATTTGGATAAATGCAATGTATTACATTTTGGTAAAGTGAACAATGGCAGGACTTACACCATTAAAAGCAGGGCCTTGGGTAATGTTGTGTAACAGAGAGACCTAGGGGTCCGGATACATAATTCTATGAAGTTTGCATCACGTGTAGACCGAGTGGTTAAGAAAGCATTTAAAACACTTGCCTTCATTGCTCTGACCTTTGAGTATGAGTTGTGAAGTCATGTTGAGGTTGGTGAAGCTGTTGGTGAAGCTTCTTGTGGAGTACTGTGTCCGGTTCTGTTATAGAAATGATATTATTAAGCTGGAGGGAGTTCAGAAAGGATTTACCACAATTTGTCAGGAATAGATGGTGTGAGTTATAGGGAGTTGCTGGATAGGCTGGGACGCAGGAGGATGAGGGGTGACCTTATAGAGGCTGTTAAAATTATGACTAATATAGATAAGCTGAATGGCAGGTTCTTTTCGCTATGATGGAGGATTTCAAGACTTGGAGGCATATTTTTAAGGCGAGAGAAGAAAGATTTTAAAAAGACACAAGGAGCAAGACTTTTACACAGAGTGGTTCATGTGTGGAGTGAACTTCTAGAGGAAATGGTGGATGCGGGTATAGTTACATGTTTGAAAGACATTCGGATAAGTATATGAATAAGAAAGATTTGGAGGGATGTGGGCCAAGTGCAGGTAGATGGGACTACTTTAATTTGGGATTATGGTCGGCGTGGACTGGTTGGACAAAAGGGTCTGTTTCCATGCTGTGACTCTACTCCCATTCTTGCTGATCTACATGCTTCAATTTTGAACTAGTGATCATTGCACACCATTGGCAAAATTAATATTGACATTGATCTTTAGCTTTCTGTGAGAAATATGATAAACTGTTTCTTCAGCTGGTTAGTTCATGTAGTGAAGGTACTCCCTCAGTACTGCTTCAAGAATTACAGTATTTTGAATCAGTAATACCATAAGAATAGCAGCATACATCCAAGTCAGGTTAATATTTCACTTGGAGAGGAAATTGGAGTTTGTGGCATTTGCACACACCTTCTGCCCATATCCCTGCTGTAGTGATTGGTTTTAATGATTACACAGAGGCAAGCAGTGATGAAAATTTTACAATTTATAGAAATGATGTTGATGAAGAGATGAAGGTATGGTTATTAATGTGTCATCAGAAACTAAGATAGGAAAATAAATTGTCAAGAGGATATCAGGCTACAAAAGGGAATAGAGGAGTTATGTGGGTGGGCAAAGAAATTATCCATTTTGTCAGGAAGAATAAGAAAGCATATAAATGGTGCAAGATTGCAGAGCTATAAGAAGCAGAATGATCTGGGTGTGCTCGTGAATGAATTGCAAAACATTAGTATTTAGCTGCAGCAAGTAATTAGGAAAGTGAACAAAAAGTTACTGTTTATTGCAAGGAAATTGAAAACAAAAGTAGGTTATGCTTCAGCTATATAGAGCATTGGTAAGACAACTTCTGGAGTACTGTCCATCGTATTGGTTACCTTGTTTAAGAAAGGATGCAAGTGTATTGGAAGTAGTTCAGAGCATATTTACTGGACTAATACCTAGAAGGGAATGTCTTAAGAGGAATTGGGCAGGCCAGGCTTGTACCCAGTGGTGTTTAGAAGAACTTCAAGCAACTTGATAAGTAAATAAGTGGTGAAAAGTTATTATTACAGATAGGCAGAAATGTGGAGTAATCAGATCAGCCATGATGTTTTTGAATGTTGGAGCAGACTCGAGAAGCCAAATGGCCTACTCCTGTTCCTACTTTGTATACTACTGTGATCTCAATAGACATGTGTTAGTGTTTTAGTGAGAGATGTAACCTTTGCAGTTCAGAGTCTGTTGTTCCATTGCCTTACTGTGATGTATATTATAAACATAGCTTAAAAGGGAAGTCTGGCCTGTACATGTATCAATGCCCATTAAGCATGGTAACAGTGATATTGGTGTTAGGGAGGTGGTGCTGTTTTCTCAGAAGAATATGAAGAACAATAAGGAAAGATTGAACATGAAAATTCTCAGATTTCCCGAAAGTAGTGGCTTGATGGCTTCTTCAAAGTGAGGTGAAATACTCAAAGTCTTACCCCTAGTGAGGTAAAATGAGGCATATGCAGAAGTGGCAGCCTGTCTGTGCCAGCCAGAAGTCAGAAGGTTCAGAAATCCTTTGATGTAGATGAACGTTTGATATGAGCACATGATTGGGAAATACGGAGGACATAGTTCTACTGGTCACCTCAGCTCTCCATTTGAAGCAGACATGTCCCCCCCAAATCCCGTACTTTCTTATGTGCAGTGGACGTCATTGCTGAAGAAATCCTTATCTATCAAGATATTAATGAAACATCAACATCTTTTCAAGCAGTACCAGCAGCCCTTGATGCTTATTACAGTCGCAATTTTTTTTTGTATGCATGTGTTCCGTCTAGGTAGGGATCCCAAAAACTGATTGTGTTGGGAGACTGTATCAAAGTTTCTCTAGTGTCATCCACAGGTGCACCATTCTCTTAAATACTCAGTTGTACACCCCTGATTTATTGTTGTGCAAGGACTGACTTAGAAAGGGTGAGCCAGTGAATGTTGCACACTGGGCACATAGCACAATGCTGGGATCAGTTTGACTCAAGGTTGAGACCCAGTCCCAGTCTGTCAGTGAGGGAGTATAGCACATTTGTAGGTCACCCTTTATCCTCAATATCTGTTGCATTCTCAAAAAATCCAATTAGTGATTTCCCTGTCTACTATGCCTGACTGTAGTGTGGCTTTCTAGATGCCCTGCAGTATCTTCTTCAATAAAATATTCCAGCAGTTTACCTGTTATAGATGTTAAGCTAACTGATCTGTGGTTTCCTGCTCTCTGTCTCCTGCCTTTCTTGAATAAAAGAGTTTGGAAAATTAAAACTCATACATTTATTATTTCAGCAGCCACATCTTTTAAGACCCTACATCACCACAAACCCCAGGAACTCCATCCAGGAGAAAGATATAAATAGAAAGCAGGAGACAAAAGCTTCGCTTCACTTGGAGGTCGCCACTGATGATGTTACCTAGCCAGGTAATGAAACGTCTGGATATCAAACCTACAGCTCAGCGAGCAAACCTACACCCTAAGCCTACAGCTTCACTAGATACCAAACTGTCCTGAATCCTATTTGATTATAGGATAACCCCTTATGCAAGCACAGGTATAGCTCCAGCAGTGTTGCGAAATGGAAGAAGATTCAGCAGCAGGTTAAATCTGATCTTCCCAGACTTGGGAGTGGATGGGTGAAACAGCATCAGGAACGCCAAGGCTGGACACAAAATTCTGCTAAGCGAGAGACAGTTTGCTTGTCAACCTTTGATGTAGGAACCATGGAAATGGCCCTGCATGGATGAGAGGTACAGCCGACGTGAAGTCAGGCCCACTGACGTCTGAGGTTTGAGGTGGTATGATGGTCCTGAACAAACAATTGACCATATGAAAGCTGCAACCTCACAAATGGTGTGGGAGCAAAACACACCTGATTCCCTGACTGCCTCCCTGACTGTTTAGAATCTGAGTTCTCTCTCTTCAAAAGCGTTGAAGATATTTTGGAATTTCAAGTGGACGTTGCCACCTCTATGCTTATACCACTGAAGGAGAGAATGAATTTCTTGTGTGATGCTCTGGACACAAGAAGTGAGCTATTTGCATGTATCCGAGACAGAGCTGGAGGAACTTGACCTCGTGTTAAACCAGCCCAGGAGGAGCTACAAAATAAAAAGAATTGGCCTATATCATCAGACTCAGAGGGGGAGGGAGGTGGAGAGATCAGCCAGGTGGACCTCACAGAATACAAGTTCCCTGAATGAGGCTGTTAATCTGGTTCAGAGAACTCTGGCTGATATATATAAACAGGACTGTAACTGAATAAAGATTTGTGCACCTTGTATCATTCAGTGGTGTCTAACACCTGCACACACACAACATGGGTGCTGGGACAAAAAATAAGCACTACCGCAGTTAGGTGGTAGTATGGGGGTAAAAGAAAAGGAAAAGACAAAGAAAAAATATATAAATAAATAAACAGAAGAAAAAACAGGGAAAAAAAAATAAACAGGACTGTATCACCTGCACACACACAACATGGGTGCTGGGGAAAAAATAAGTACTACCGCAGTTAGGCGGTAGTGTGGGGGGAAAAAATTATTAAAAAAAAAAGAACAGGAGTGTCAAAAAAAAAGACAGGGGGTCAGAGGTTCTGTTCACTCAGAGCTAGCTCTGAGGGAGCTGGATCAGTGTCAAGGACTCTCCATATGTAAATAAAGATTGGCTTGGTGACAGGATACTGGCCTCTGGCGTTATTTCTGAGGGAATTTCAGTTCTCAAGATATATTGGAGCAGCTCCGACTGTTCATGGAAATAAAAATGCTCAGAGGAGATCTGATTTGAACTATTCACAATCACGAGAGGTCTGGAGTGAAAACAAAAAAAAACAGAACGGTCTCACCTGCACACACACAACATGGGTGCTGGGGAAAAAATAAGCACTGCTGCAGTTAGGCAGTAGTATGGGGGGAAAAGAAAGAAAAAAATTTTAAAAAAGGAAAAAAAAAGAAAAACAGGAAGGTCAGAAAAGATAAAAATGGCATTTCAGACATTCTGTTCACTCTGAGAGCTGGCTCTGAGGGAGCAGGACTAGAGTCAAGGGCAAAAAAAGTAAACAGGACTGTCTCACCTGCACACACACAACATGGGTGCTGGGGAATAAATAAGCACTACCGCAGTTAGGCAGTAGTGTGGGAGTAAATTAAAAAAAACAGAAGGGTCAGATATCCTGTTAAGTAAAAGAAAAAACAGAAATGTCAGAGGCTCTGTTCATTCCAAGAGTCAGCTCTGAGGGAGCTGGGATCAGCATCAAGGACTTGTCATGTGTAAACAAAGGGTGACATGGTGACGGGATACTGGTCTCCGTGGAGTTATTGCAGTTGCAATGAGAAAAAAGCATGCTACTGAAGAAATTCACTTACAACAGTCATTTTTGAGTTGGGGTAAGCAATTCTGGCATCATGCTGTTATCTGAGAAGCTTGAATCATTTGATCCTGCCATCAAAGACTGGGCTCAGTATGTGGAAAGACTCCATTATGTTTTTCTGGGCAAATGATGTTGGGGCAGATGAAAAGCAATGAGTAATTTTCCTGACAGCTTGTGGACCAGCAGCTTTTTTGGTATTAAGAGCCAAACTTTGAGACGCTATCGGTTTTTACGTGGCAATTCAAGGAACAGGGAAACCATATCAGGCTTTTTGACTAGATTAAGACAAATAAGAAAGAAAAATAAATAAACAGGCTTGTCTCACCTGCACACACACAACATGGGTGCTGGGGAATAAATAAGCACTACTGCAGTTAGGCAGTAGTGTGGGGGTTTAAAAAAAAAAGACAAAAATAAAAATATCAGAAAATGTCCAACATCCTGCTTACTCCGAGCTGGCTCTGAAAAAAAACCAGAAGTGTCAGAGGTTCGGTTCACTCTGAGCACTGGTTCTGCGGGAGCTGGCTCAGTGGCAAAGACACTTTCCACATTTAAAACAAACAGAAAAAAAAATAAACAGGACTGTCTCACCTGCACACACACAACATGGATTCTGGGGAAAGAATAAGCACTACCGCAATTAGGCGGTAGTGGGAGGGTAATTAAAAAAAAGAAAAAAGGAAAAGAGAAGATAATTTTTTAAAAAATAAACAGGACTGTCAGAGATTCTGTTCACTCAGAGAGCTGGCTCTTAGGGAGCTAATATTAGTGCCAAGGATAATTGGTAATGGGATATTAGCCTCTATGGAGTTATTTCAGTTTCAATCCAAATAAAGCTTGAAGGCTGAGTGTTTTCTCAAATTATACTGAAATGAAAAACTTAAGGTCCCCCTATAAGCATCTAGCACTGAAGAAGCTATAGTTTAATGTGACTATTGCTGAGGATAGGAAAGATTACATACCACGTAGTATGGAAGAGAAGCACAAGAGCAAGGAAATAAGAGCATAAGAGAAAAGCAACAGAAATGCTTTACACAAAGCAGATCAGAATGGAGTCCCATTTTTTTCCAATAGATTTATTGACATCAGTTAGACAGGGATCATTATCAACATAATACCAAAACAACAAATCATTTGAGATTTCCATAGAACCTTTTCCTCTTTCACATTAATATTAAATTTCATTCATAATTTATGAACTAATTCTTCAGTTGCTTTACACATTGAGATGATCTCCACATCAGCGGCTCGGTTTACTAAATTATTCTATAATTTCTAGTGATTTTTCCGATTTAATTTTAATAATGTCTGTTGCATCAATCTAAGCAAATAGTCAACAAAAATGTTACACTTACATACAGTGCCAGAATTAATTACTGCTAAACTGTAGAATAATTTAATTGCAGCCATATTCTAAACTTTATTACACCTTAATGGTTAAAGTGCCTCTGCAGCATCCCAGTTCTCCCTATTTAAAATTTAGAGCATTTTGTATCAGATATTTAAGAATAAAATACACAATGTGAATTCTTTGGCAATTTGAAAGCCTAATATAAAAATGTTTTGCATTGCAATAGTTTATTTTTCCAAATATCACAATTTTTAAAAAAAGATTCCTCTAAAGGAGATCTCACTGGGCGGTGGTGCCTGGTCATCAATCAACCTCCCCCTCTTGGCCCAAATGGTCATCGCCACATTCAATTTTTTGATAATGAGAATCAGCAAGTCCAGTTGTGTCCTCTTCTAGCACTCATCATAAGTGCACTTCACCCACAGGATCACTAGATATTATCATTTATCTCGTCGCCATTTGTAAATTTTGCCATATGCAAACGTATATGAAGGTAAGAATCACACATATACAGATTAAAATGTTATCCTTAATTTACAGACTGGCTGGCAAAGTTGTACAGTACTTAAAAATTCTGAAATGAAATCAATTTGATTAGACTTACAGTGTGGAAACAGGCCCTTCGGCCCAACAAGTCCACACCGACCCGCCGAAGCGCAACCCACCCATACCCCTACATTTACCCCTTACCTAACACTACGGGCAATTTAGCTTGGCCAATTCACCTAACCCGCACATCTTTGGACTGTGGGAGGAAACCGGAGCACCCGGAGGAAACCCACGCAGACACGGGGAGAACGTGCAAACTCCACACAGTCAGTCGCCTGAGTCGGGAATTGAACCCGGGTCTACAGGCGCTGTGAGGCAGCAGTGCTAACCACTGTGCCATTTGAGGTTAAATCAACTGCGGTTTAGTTTAAATTTTTCCAAACAATTCAAATTATATTCACAATAAATTTTAATAGAGCTTAATTGCTCAACTGTTTCAAAGTTAACGACACAAGTTATAATTTTAGATAAATTATTATGGCTGTAGCATAAGTGAACTTTGCCTATATATTGTGGAAACAAGCCAAACCACAAAAAAAATGCCAAAAAAAATTATCAAGGAAATCCACATCTAACTTGTGAACTTCAGAGTTACTTAGAAGCACACATTTCAAATTGACTATTTGATATCTACATTATATTTAGTTTTTAAAGCAAGCTAAAAGGTAAAGATTATAACAAAAATACAAGCAAGTGTTCATTTTTACTGTGTCTAGCTAAGGGTTGCACAGTTAAAAGTACATTTCTGTCTTCAAGTTTGCAATAATACACACATCTATTTCTATTTCAATTTCTCAGATGGTATTAATAACCAATGAAAAGCAGACGATTGTCACAAGGTTGGAACTATCATATACTGTTTACAAACACAAGCTATTACACCAGGCAGCTTGACTGGTCCCCCCAATGTCAGTTTATTGTGCAAAGAGAAAATATTACAATCTTTTATTACCATTATAGGAACTACGTGCTAAAATTATTACTCACAGCTGCACAATCTGTATCATTGAAGTGAAAATTATTCTAGAATAAAATCAAGTTGCATTTTGGCTTGATTGCACTGCCTCCGCTGAGATTCATTGAATAGGGGGTGGAATCGGCACAACTTTAAAGGAACAAAATGCATGTTTTGGCAGAACCACCACCACGAAAATTAATTTGTTTTCTTACTAGATCAAGATGGACTCAAGTCCCGTCAAACTGTTAGACAGTGCAAAACAAGTTTTCCTGTAATAAATTTTTAAAAAGCACATTGCTGCAAATACATTGCATGTTGCTTGTTGGCTATCTTACACTGTCAATGCATTCTGAGTTTCAGGGGAACCTGGAAGCTGAAGAGAGTGTAATTTGGCTAATGAAGGGAAATTTGTCCTCACTTACACTGGCCCTCAAATGTAATCATGTGTTAGCTCTCTGTCGTAATCAAAGAGGGAATCTTTAGTAAATTTGTACCTGCTCTTCATCTAAAGGATTTTTGAAACAAGGGATTGAGCCATTCATAGGTCATACAGCACAGAAACAGACCCTTAGGTCCAACCAGTCCATGCCGACCATAATTGGACCCATCTCCCTGAGCTTGGCCCATATCTCCTCCTCAACAAACATTTCATATTCATGTACTTATCTAAATGTTTTTTTTAAATGTTGTAAGCATACCCGCATCTGCTACTTTCTCGAATTTCATTCCATACGAAACACTCACTATGTGAAAAGATTGCCCCTTGTCTTTCTTCAAGCTTTCTCCTGACACCTTAAAAAGATGCCTCCTAGACTTGAAATCCTCATCTAAGGAAAAAGACACCCGGCATTCATCTTATCTTTATTCATCATGATTTTGTTAATCTTCAATCCCCTATGCTCCAGTGAAAAAAGGCCCAGCCTACTGTCCAGCATTTACTTATAATTCAAACCTTTCATTCCTAGTAGCAACCTGGTAAATCACCTCTGAACCCTCTGCAGCTTAATAATATCCTTCCTGTAACAGGGCGACCAGAACTAGGCAGAGTACTCCAGGAAAGACCTCCCGTATAACCTCAAAATAATGACCAAACTCCTATACTCAATGGTCTAAGCAATGAAGGCAAATGTTTGCTGAACACCTTCTTAACCATCCTATCCAGGTATGATGGAAACTTCAAAAAATGTTGTACCTAAACCTCTAGCTCTCTCTGTTCTTCAACATCAGCCAAGACCCTATTTATAACTGTATAAATCCTACAATAACTTGCATTTATCCAAATAAAACTCCATCTACTAAGTCTCCAAAAGGACTCCCTTCCACCCAGACAACAGATCATCAGAGATCCTTTGAAAGTAATTTAACTACAACTTGTAATCATAGCATGACAACAACTGTGTTAAAATCTAGTTATCTGACTGGGAAGTTTACATGAACAGCATCAAAAATTCAAAACTGATGGACTAGGAATTGTGACTTCCTAAGTAGGGGAACATAATAATCGTTTCTTGAGCATTCTGTTCTCCTCCCCATCCCATCATTGGTAGTTAAGTCTGTGGCCCACTGAATCCATCTCTAAATGGACAATTTAGCGCAACACTCTTTTGCATTTTAGCATTTAATGGGCCTGTATTTGATATCTGCAAAGACAAGAATGGTGGAAAACATAATAATATTGAAAACTGTGTCATAATTTAGCACAAAGTTAAAAATCACAACACCAAGTTATAGTCCAACAGGTTTATAACTTGATGATGTGTGATTTTTAACTTTGTCCATTCCACGTCCACTCATTTCCTTGATGTATCTATGAAAGAAATTCAAGAAGCTTGGCGGCGGGGGCAAGGGGGTAGGAGAGGTGCAAAATTCTGCAACAGGAACTAAATTCTCATATTCTTTTCTCATTCATTGTCTAAGGTAAAAACCTGTAGTGGCACAGTTTGCTCCCTTAAGCCACAGAAATAATTTCCTGAATTAAAATTTCTAATAACTATAAATTGTTCATCAGCTATGGTCAATAAATAAACCTGACAAATCAACAATAAAACACTTTAATCAAGAAATAAATATATGTCATGTAGCTATAGCCAAATTAGCTCTGCTGCTTCCTGAGATGTAGGGCTGTAGTTTTTACATTCAGGGTCTCTATCCCAGAGCAGGTTCTAATTGCACTGAGACCACATCCATGCTACTCCAAGATGACCATGTAGGCCTTCTCAGAAAAGTAAACCATAAAGATCACAACATTACAGGAGCTGTTTTGGTTAGTATAACAAAACTAAATGAATCCTTTCACTTTCAATGTGTTTCTCTAAATCTCAGTTCTGTGAGCTGATGGATGCTTGAAAAGATGATACAAGACAATAGTGTTTATAAAAAGGTGTTAAACCATTTCAGAACAAAGCTTGGACCCCCAAAAAGTTCAGAGGGATCTGAATTATGTTAACTTGGCTTGGATTAAAATTCATTGAGCCTGGCTGAACTTGGATGCATCGGTCTCTCAGAAATGAAAAGAATGCATATAATTTTAATCGCTATTATCTCAAACATAGGATTCCATGACAACATTGTTTTCCCACTGCAGTCAGATTACCATTGTAACTATTTATGGTTTTATTTATAGTGGGCCTTTTCTGTGGAGGGATTTCCTTTATTAACTCCTCAAATGTTATCAATTGATCTCTCTCCCCTCTTCAGGATTGGAAAAGAAAATTGGACAGAGGGTAAAAAGGATTACTGTCCAATTTACGCAGTGACAAACTTTGCACCTCAGTAAGTAATGAGTAACACAGGGTATCAGATGAACAATAGCAGTATTTTAAGATACTAAGACCAACTGCCAAAGAAAGCACAAACATCATCACACTTATTTCAAACTAACTAGTTTTAGTCTTGTTGCATTCACGCACCTTCACCCTGCAGTGTGTACCACTTGGCTCTGACAATGTAGTGCTCTGCATATCTGGTGAAATTATCATTTTAACTTAAAATACATCAATCCCTGGAAGATATATATTGAGTACTATATTTTACAGCTGCAGTTAAAGAGCAAAACTATTTTAATGTCTGAACTTTGACTGATTGTTTCATTTTAGCAGAAGACATCAGTATAATTCAAGACATTTTCGTACTTCGAGTTCAGATCCAGTGTCATTGGTATACATTACGTACTGGCACCAGAGTAGCAGCACAGTGCAGTTCATGTTCTTTAAATAATTTATTAGTAACATCTCCTTTCCAATGCAACTTGCAGGTGTTATGTTCCCTGATTTTAGCATTTTCCATAAAGGTCTTGCAGAATTTCACAGTTAATTTCTTTTGAATCAGCAGAATTATCTAATTGTTTCTTTTCCATATAATGCATCAGCAAGCTTGATAAAAATTTGAAAATTTTCTGATACTGTATTTATTTCTGTTGTAATACAATTGAATGTCATGCAAGTCATAATCCAGTCTAGTACTTGTTTAGATTAACGTTTAATGAAACTAACCTAGATTTAAAGCAGCAAGATTTTATTTGTGGCTGGAAAACTCTTCTCAGGAGAGCACAGGAACTAGGCCCTTTTGCTTCCCTTACATATCAATCACTTGGACTTAAATGTAGGAGGAGGTCAAACTCTTCTGACGAAAGTTAGCCTGGAATGGCCAGGCACTTATGGACTGTGGTGTTGAACTTTTAACTATATTTCTTTGTTTTTCTAATTTTCAGTAAGAAGAACTGTAATGTTAAACATTGAGTTTTTTTTGACTTTTGACTTTTTTGTCATGTGTACTCAAATACAAAAGTACCGGAGGACAATGAAGAGTGTATAATATTTTTCTGCTCTGAGCCAATGGTAGTGCATGTAGGTACCATGTACCTAAGAAGACACCATAAGTGGAGAGTTGTAAACTTTTCATTGTACTCGCGAGTACATGTGATGACAATAAATCTAAACCTCTTGTAGCATGTAATAAGTACCTGGACATTCACGTGAAATCCTGTAACCTGCCATATTATGGATCGAAAGCTGGGAAACAGGAGGAGGCTGAACAGGCTTTTTATGCAGACAGAGACATGGTGGACTGAATGACCTCCTCTGTCTCCAAACATTTTGTGAAAAGTCCCATTCAAACAAAGAATGCGATAGAAAGCTTAAAATCTTTGAATTATACAATAGTAATCCCAAATTCCTAATGGTTACCCATGCATTATTTAATTAATGCATCTCACTGGCTTTTCTGAGTGATTCCTCGTTTGGGTATTTCAAATAGTTTTTGTATTTCAGTTTCCTCCGTCCAAAACTAATATCTGAGTTAACAAATTATAGAAATGGAAATTGAAGAACGATATTTTATATTTTCCCCTTCAGAAATCTAAATATTTTACCCCTTTCAACATTCCATATTCAGGGAAGATTATAATAATTACCAAACATTGATATAAGATGGCTCTATTAATCTGTGGTGAATAGGTTTGTAAAGCTGAATATATAAACATGTTCCAGATTGTGTTTTTCATCTTTTAAAAAAAACTTAAATTACTAAAAAAAAAGTGTTTCTTGAGGTTTGAAAGTACAGAGACATATCCTTGAAACAATACCACCATGTCCTGATACAATCTCTCTCCACAAATAATTAGACAAACAGCTCCCAGTAATCTATATATAACAAGAACAGGTGCATTGGTTTCAAAGGCAATCCACATTTAGCATTGGTCACAACTGTTACTGTACATAAAGTTACTAGTAATATTGGGTGTGGAAAATAATTGTTAGGCCCTGCTTATTTCAGTAAGCATTAAAATCATGCATTTTAGCTATCAAATTTACTCTATTTCTCCCCAAAGAGTATTTAAGTTGCTACCAGAAAATGGAAATTCTTCTTGAAGCTCTTTTGTGAATTTGGGAGTGGTACTATTGCCCTGCACAATCTTGAAGGAAAAGCAATATATCTTCTGCAGACTCCCATGGAACCACTTGAGCTTGAAATGCGGAGGGTTCTGCCATTTTAATCTCGGAGATCAACCGATGCAAAGGGTAGTTCTTCCTTGGAAAGACGACATCTGTTGCTGTCAAGACTATGGACGGGCAGAAGTCATTGTTGCCATCACCAATGTAGAAGATCTTCTCAAATTCAACTTCTTCACTGCGTTCTTCCAAGTGATCGTGCAGGATCTGTCTTTTGCACATGTTGTTGGGGCACTCCTGACACAGGTGAGAATGGTAAGGATTTATCACAAACGTGTTTGTGCTGTCACGGCATGCAGGATTTGTGTATATTTTCTGGAATACATTGCTTATGCCATTTGCTTGAAGAGTGCTATTAATAAAAAAGGTGTTCGCATCAGAGATAATAATGCATTCAAATAAATCTGAAGACTCCCTAAGAAACTGAAATAGGGTTAGCATCTCTTTAGTTAGTGGGGTTTCAGCTAGAATCTTTCTCATGCTTTCTTCCTTGACACCCTTTCCCCACAGGTACCGGAGGATCTTGCTCGTATGCTCAGTCCAGTGTCCATCCTCAGGAGGCTGCAGTAATTCTTCGGGAAGATTTTGGTCAGGATTACATTTGAGGATGACATAATCAGAGTTGTGTTGAATGATGGTTTCATCAAAATCAAATACAATCAGAAACTTTTTCATTTTACTATGTAGAGTTATCAGATAACAGGTAAAATGCTTCTGCAAAACAAACAAACAAAAATGCATTTAATATGTTAAGAGAATGTCAAAAGGCTTTTATCATGTGTTGTGTCAGTGGTGCTGGGTCATGTTTCCCATTTACTGACCTTAATTACAAAACAAGTATAAGAAACAATGAAGGCCTTGCATTTAGACAGTGCCATTTTCCTACTCTGGATGTTCCAATGTTGTTTCCAGGCAATAAATTCATGTTTAAGTCCACTTTAGTATTGTTTATTGGAAACAAATGTAAGAGCTCATTTGCACAGGCAATAGGTCGATCTGTTTGATGTTGTTGGTTGATGGATAAATATTTTCCCGGTAAACATCCACGCTCTTCAAATTGTGTCAAGGAATCATTTACATGCACCTGAGCAAAGAGCCAGGTGTAATAGCCCATTCAACAAACCAGTTGATTCTGATACTTTCAAATTGCAACCACATATCATGTTATTTTCAGCAATTTTTAGCTGGTCTGGCACATTGAAATAACAATACATTGTTCTGCCAGCATTTCATCATCCAGTCCTCTTGCAACTATTTATGGCAAGCAAGCAGTATCAACACTTTAGTAGAAGGGACACAGCAGAGGCAAAAATTAACAAAAGGAAACACATTTTTGTGACTAATCGTCCTTCATTGCCTTTCTGAAATAACAGCACATAGCTTGGTACCCTGTCATTAAGTCATCCTTTATTTACTTGTGAACAGTAGATGGTCTCTGACCAGCCAGCTCAAAGGCAGTCCCTGGAATGAGCAGACTCTCTGAATCCTGTTTATATCTATCAGCCAGGGTTCCCTGATTGACTCACATTACAACCCCAATCAAGGATCTCATGGTCAATGAGATCCAATAGCCCGTCACTGTAATCATTGCACTTTTCCATCCCCCCCCCCCCACCCCCCCCACGCCCCCAACCCCCACCAATTAAAAAGAAATGACCATTTGGCTTTAAAATATTTTTAAAGTAGAATTTTTGATAAAACTGTTCATAAGTTACAACGTGACAAGGTGAATTGGCCATGCTAAATTGCCCGTAGTGTTAGGTAAGGGGTAAATGTAGGGGTATGGGTGGGTTGTGCTTTGGCGGGTCGGTGTGGACTTGTTGGGCCGAAGGGCCTGTTTCCACACTAAGTAATCTAATCTAATCTAAATCTGCTCTGAAGTTCAAAACACAGTAAATATTACACTTTTTTTTAAATGCAGAGAGTAGAAAAATAAAACAATGACTTTATGTATGCACACACACAATATATGGTCCAGGTCACTTTACAGGTACATTAGGTCAGATAATCAAACACAAGCAGGGAGATTTTAAGTCGTCTTCTGTCAGAATCAGAAATGCAGGACCCCTAAAGGCTCAAATAGATATTTTCTGAATCAACCTATTCATAGATGTTACCTCTGCAGCAGGTGAAATTGGAACCCAGGCTACCTGGTCCCAAAGTAGGAACACTACTACTGCATCATTGACAGCAGTTCATACTCATTACACTTTTTTATTTAAGAACTGCGTTTTTCCTGTAGGTGTTGGTTTCTGCACAGGGAAAGATGGAAGCTAATATTTGCACTACCCTAGAGATCTACAATAAAACCCTTGTAAATATCAAAGTCCTTTGCTGTATCTGCCTCATTAGGCATAAATTGATATCAAAATATATCAGAATCATTGTATGAAATATCTGGAAGGAGGAAGTGAGATAAAGAGGTGAAAACAATGTCAGAAGGGAATGCCAGACTTTAGGACAGATGCAGAGGTGATCACTAATGGTGCAGCAATTAAAGACCGGAAAGCTCAAGGAGGCCAGGATTTGGGGATGAGAGGTGCCTTGGATGATTGGGTGCTTGTGGCACATTGGTAGTATCCCTACCTCTGAATCAGGAGGCCTAGGTTCAAGTCCCATCTGCTCCAGACATGTGACAACACATCTCTGAACAGACTTATGAAAAATATCTGACTTGGAGTTGTTGGACAGACAGGGTTTTAGAGATATTAGAGATAAGAAAAGGTAGGGCTTTGGAGAGATTTGAAAATGAAGATGAGAATTTTAAAGTTAAGGTGTTGCTTGACCAGAAGCTAATTATAGGTTAATGCACGTGGTATGTACGATGGGTGAACAGAACTTGGTACGAGTTAAGAAACAAGCAGCAGAATATTGGATGAGCTCACATTTATGAATGGTAACATGTGAGTGATCATCTGGAGCATACTGAGTTTACATGTCTAAAGTGAACAATGGCAGGAACAAGGGTTTCAGCAGCAGAGGATCTGAGGTAGGGTCTAAAATTGAGCAATGCTATGGAGATGGAAGCATGCAGTCTTAACAGATGATATTTGCGGTTCAACATGACTCCAAGGTTGTGAATTGTCTGGTATCACCTCAAGCAGCTGCCAGGAAGAAGGATGAAGTCAATAGCTGGAAATGGAGTATTGATGGATATTGAAAACAATAGCTATATTACCCAAAAAATCCAGAAAAGCTATAATAAAGTTTACATTTAATTATTTTTGTGCTTTTTTATTGACAGCGGGCACAAATTCTTTTCATTGCTGTTGCAATTTACAATTTAATGTTCAACCACATTCAATATCGAAATGTATTTTTAGTTTCTTAAATCAGGTTACTCACTGCTTGCTGAATAGACACTTAAGTAATAATGAAAACCTTGTGCTGTTTATTAATGCAGACTAAGTAGTGCTTATTACAAAAATCATGTTTGAGAGATGATGAAAATAAAAATTACCATCTAAAACTCTGCTCAACTATATTAATTCACGGAAGATGGTAATGTTGGTGGCGATGCTAGTGACATTGAGTGGAAATCAAAGCCACAATTGCACATTGAAAAATTAGCACTAGTCCTGAGTGTGCCCAGATTGTTGACTATATCCAAAGCAGAAACATCACCCCAGTCTGAGTGTCAGACAAGTTGCTCTGGGCTAACACGTAGATCCTCAACATTTCATTTCGATTTCCAACCTTTTCCAGTTAGATTGCATTAACTGGAAAAAAAAGTCTAAAATACATCAAATTAGTCAGAGCCATGTTCTTTTGTGGATGTAAAATACTGATCTCTGTGCTGTACCTTACAGTTTCAACTGTTTATTCTAAAAAAAAAATCATGCTCTAAATCAACTTGGAGTGGTATTGCTACATAATGATTCTACATAACTCCTTTGATTCATGAATAGTTTCTATGATTGCTTTTTGTTTTCAATATAGCCGAGGCAACAAATTGCTATTCTTGTGTTATTAGGAGTCTTTTTTTTTCAAAAAAAAAGTAAAAGGAATCATGATTGATAAAATTGTCTCAATTCTATGCGCCTTGTGCTATTTTATAAGTGATTCACTGACAATATTTTGTTAATGACATCAAAAACACAACATAGTTCATAGTTATTTTCTTCTCCATTACTACATAAATTCACAACAAATATTTTATTTATTGTGTCCACAAATTATGCATTCTTCCAGAGACATTTGGCAATTTGCCCAGTATTCTATCTAAAAATGTCATATTTTGTCTTACAGCTCCAAATTTATTTTAGGCAATTCTTTTTAAAGGAAAGCGGTTCAGGCAAGAAAAATGGTATAATTGATGCCCTGGCCTTTAGCTGAAACAAGTGGGTTATAATCCCTTTATATTGCCATGACCTTTAATGTATAACCACAGTTCTACAAAACATGAGGAAAACACTTTTTTGAGTAGTCTGCCTTCCAATTAAGTAGCTGGGAAGCAGGTTGGTTTGATCTGATGAGTTCAGTGCAGATGCCACAATTTTTCTTCATTTATTTGCACTGCAATTTTATTCCCTTTATATTGGAAAAAGGCAAAGAAAATATTCTCTACCACTTTATTAAAAAAATATAATTTTATTCTCTTCCCTACTCTTCTTAACACCCTTGCTGTTGCCATAGTTCACTGACCTTCATTGATCAAAGTAAGTGGAAAGTGCTTTGTTCTTTTCTTTGCAAGAATTGGCAGCACCTAATTTGATAGATATGGATTTAAAGAAGATTCCTTTGGTAAGTATCGGCAATACCATGGGAAAGTTGCCTATCAACTCATGCTAAGTTATGGGAGGTTGAGGAGGATCAATGATTTAGATTAGATTAGATTCCCTACACCGTGGAAACAGGCTTTTTGGCCCAACAAGTTCACACCGACCCTCCGAAGAGCAACTGACCCAGACCCATTTCCCTCTGACTAATGCACCTAACACTATGGGCAATTTAGCATGGCCAATTCACCTAACCTGCACATCTTTGGAGCGTGGGAGGAAACTGGTACACCCGGAGGAAACCCACGCAGACATGGGAAGAATGTGCAAACTCCACGCAAACAGTCACCCGAGGCTGAATCGAACCTCAGACCCTGGTGCTGTGAGGCAGCAGTGCTAACCACTGAGCCACCGTGCCGCCCCAGCCAATGTAAAATGGCGACAATTTTCCAGCTACATTTTTCATCTAAGATTATAACATGTTCTCAAGTCAATCTGTATCTTACCAAGAAAGAAAAACATTTTGACATAAGATCTTAATATGTCTTAGAAAGGTCTCAAAAAGTGTTACCCATGTGTTAGCCCTTTAAAAGAGCAGTTATTATTATGTAACTAAATGTGCAAGTCAGCCTGTTCACACGGCTAAAGCTAGCTGCTGGGTTGTGCCCTCACTGAAATTGGAAAGAAGTACAGAAAAATGATTGAACTTTAAGTGCAAAGTATCATCAATATAAAATAAATTTGTTTTCTTTTGCACTATTTTTTAATAAGTGCCAGAAGCTGATTCAACCCACAAAAATAGCCCCAAACTCAGAGTGAATTAAATCATGTTCCAACCCCTCTTCCCTCAAAATTCTACTCAGTCGTGGATCTTCAAGGGGGTTGTTAAAATTAATCTGAATTTTTGTTTGAAACAGACAGGCACCATTTGGCAAGTTTTAAATTCTTAAATACATATATTTTACATAGAGTTATTTTAAAGTAATATTCTGTTATTTATTTAAAATCAGGTTACTCACAAGACTGGATTCTCGTGTTATTAATAGCTTTTTTTGTGGTCGATTGTATTAGTATAAAATGCACTGGGCTATCACTGTAATATATCAATATTTTAATTCAATTACAGGAAAAAAAATTTTTAAAACTTCTACCCAATTGCATTGATCAGGGCAGCTTTTTTTGTCTGAAGACATGAAAAGTAAGTTTGAATGAAGTCAGGTACATCTTCCAGTATCATTTCAACTCCCCATCAACTCGGTCTTTTAAATAAGAGAGTGTAAGTGCCCATCTGCATTCCTGCTTGTCGAACCACAGCATCCTGTTTCAAATTGCAGCTCTCTCAAAATTCTGACAGATTAATATTTTGAGTAATTAGGGATAATGTGGACCATTCCCCTTTCAAGGCTCATCTCCAAAGGCAAATGAAACACATGGGCCTTATATCCAGGTAGAAATATTGATTGGCTATCTTTAAGAGTCCAATTCTCACCTTGAAACTAAATGGACAGCGTAAAGCATAACTGCTTGCAACCTGACATGCTTAACCAGTTTCTGTGACCTTGAAGATGCTCATTCAATCCACACAATAAGCACAGCAGCTGCTGCCATAAGCATAAACACCCTGCATCTATTTCTCAGGAAAACAAATTTAGTCACCTTCAATTTCTAACAAATAAAATCACCCAACCTTAGTTTCAGCCAGATTTCAGAACAGGTCAGTCCCTTTCATTTTACTTCACATTAAAGGCACAATCCAAAACATGTTATTATCCTCATAAATGTAAAATATTGCACATCTTCCAACTACCAGCTGCTGAAACAGGATTATAAATAGACTACAGTAAAACATGCAACCATTATGTCATCCTGAAGCAGCATTTCTTTTTAAAATGGAGGGCATTCCAATTTGTGGCCATTTGGATGCTGCCTGATCTGCTGTGCTTTTCCAGCAACACATTTTCAGCTCAATTTGTGGCAAATGCCAAGAATCCAACTTTATTGACTTCTCGTCCATCTACAGCTATTGTACTTCAGCAGCAAGTATAGCTTTTCCTAGCGCCAAACCTATGTTTACCATCATAAAAGAAGAGGAGAAACATCAAAACTAGTTCAAACTAAGGAAAGGAACCACCTATTCCGTCTCCTCAAGGATAATACAGACACTACAGATCATGTCAGGACCCCTTTTGAAGGTAGTGAGTGAACCAAATATTAAATTGATTAAGAGATTGGTATAAATAGTAAGGGAGTTCTTCTTTATTCTCATTCTTTTGGTGGGCTCTCTGCAATGTCTTCTCCTACTCATCATCCGCAAATGCCACGTTTTATTAATTCCTCATTGGTACCTTACTTGCCGGATCCTTTCCAAACCAAACAGTATTGTCCCTGTTTCTCACTCTTCTGTTAGTTCTCACTAGCTATGGCTTTCTCTTGTACTAGTCTTGGAATTCTCAGAATAAAATTCCTTTGTTTAAATTGGACACAGCAAACCTCCTAATAGAATTAAGGATATTTCAAGTTTGTTCAGATCTATGGTGCCTAAATTCACGGATGTCTAATACAGAAAAATAGCAAACTATTAAGATTTGCCTAACAGTCAGGAATGAAAGTCTCCACACTTTTAACTTATCAGGATTAATAGCTGAAGAGTTAAGACACCCCAGAAGATATGGGACATGTTAGAAGATCAATTCAGAATCAGATTAAACTTGCACATCAATTGATTAAAATTCATGCCTTTTAAACTCAAGGCTACAGAATCCATAACCACTTTGATAAGCAGATGCAAGAAAATCATGTTATGATCTTTTAGATGATAAGTGAGCAAGCAGAATTTTCAAATTGGTGACCACATCCAGACAAATGGATGCTTTTCAAAAAGCTTTGCCAGAAAAACAACTATAGTGTCGAAGAACTAGTGAAGCACAAACATAAGTATGAAGCAATCCTCACAGATTGACAAAGCTTACAAGTCACTAATTACAAACTTGATGCTTGACACAATCACTAGAACTCCCAAACGTAGCAACACGTGAAAGTTGCGGCCTTCTGCATACACCATGGAAATACTCAGCTTTTGATCATTTTTACAAGATGCATTACAAAGGCAGTGCACTCAGGAAAAGGTTGATGCAGCTACAAAAAGCGATATGCCAACCCAAACAAACCATGCACAAGGACTATCTTCAATATATAGTAAAGACCATCTGGCATCGCATTGGATGTATAGAGATGAAGTGATCTGGATGTTAGAACTCGAAAATATACACGTGGAGACAAAGAGTGGCATGTACATGTATCACACTGTCAATCTCCTAGAAGACATCAATATCATTACACTATCTGAACTTTGGCAAAAATTCTAATTAACTGTCCTCGGAAAACCAATGACTGTTTATTATTAACTTATTGACATAGGCACAAGTGACCATATATTATACCTGTGAATTACAAACATCATATACTCTCAAGACAAGAGACAAAAATCAGTAAAGGTAAAACATACAGCATGTCAGGGGTCACCAATTTCATTTACTAGATCATTCGTATTGGAAAGTACTGTCAAACCACCCAGATGTCAGATAATAGAGACAGGCAGATACACCAACACGTGTTACCTCCTACTTGTAACATGCTATGGAATCAGAGACACAACAGAAACCATTGCAGATTATTCAGGAAACACATGCAGAACGAAAGAAGAAAGAAGAACGAACACTTCACTTCCTGTTGAATTAGTGGAGCTAAAATCTCAACTCTCTGACATGGAGAGAGAAATGAAAGCTCAAGTTGAAAACTCTGAACTAACTTGAGAACACCATCTTGATATCAGATATCTCTGCTCTGCTTACAAAATGAATTGAGCCCAGGAGGAGAAATAAAGAAAGCAGGTTGAACTCCAAGTTTTGAATCAACAATTCAATGAAAATATTACTAGTTTACAGGAAACAGCTCAGGCTCAGCAGGAACATTTATTGAAACATTGGCTTGAGCTCAAAGCAAAGAAAAAGCATTGAGGAAAACGACAGACCTACAAAACATAAAGAGGCAGTGCCCACACAATGAGCTGAAACAGTCCTTTCATAAATAAATGCCAGCAATGATGCCTTAATAGAAATACTTGAGTCGGATATAGAGGAAATTAATGTCTGACATGGCAGGTAGGAGAGCTCCAGGTTTCAAAGAAAACAAAAAGAAAAGAAAATTGTTAAGAGGCCGGACAGTTATTAGAGTAGGTTACAAATGGGAAAAGTATATTTGATCAACAGAAGAATCAAATCAATTCATGGTTAAACCAGAAGCTCGAAGCTCTTAACAAACAAACCAATAACAGTCAAGAAGATAGGAACCATTCAAACCAGCTTGAGAAAAAAGATAAGTAAATAGCTAATCTGGAGCAAAATCTAGCAATAGTGCGTCAGGCTCAGAACCTTCCGGAAGAGCAACTACAATCCATGTAAGAAAAACATGACAACACAAGCAATAATAACATTGGTGACTCTGAAAATCCAGAATACCTCCAGATGATGCCACTCTCCCAAAATCTGGATATATAAACACACATTTACTTTTATTGTAAACAGCTCTATTGAAAAAAGGAGCGGGTGTGAATGGTATATATGTCCCTTTCCTTTAAGATAAGTCACTTTGTACACAGTTAAGATAAGTACACAGTTCCATGTACTGTGTAAATGTACAAGGTTGCAAACACTGGAATCAGTTGGCTTGTTGTAATGTCTGTTTTATAACTTGTAATGTGTTTTACTGTTTTAAATAAATTAATCCACATGGTTGATCAATTCCTAATGATCAATTGAACATCATAATTAATATAACTACTATTAGCAACAAGTCATATATCTAGAGCTATAATAAACTTCACCTTATCTTGTCCTTGTTCATATTGTCGAAATTATTCATCTCTTGGTGCAGCATATTATAGACCAGACCAAACCCACTCAAAATATATTAAGATGGTCTAGACCCTAACCTTTTATTTCAAATGTGAAGTGTTGAGTTCCAGATGCAATTCAACTGGTCAAACTACCAGATTTGAAGCAAAACACACTTTATTCATAGCCCTGGAACGTCAGAAGCTGAGGGGTGACCTTATAGAGGTTTACAATATTATGAGGGACATGAATAGGATAAATAGACAAAGTCTTTTCCCTGGGGTAGGGAGTCCAGACCTAGAGGGCATAGGTTTAGGGTGGGAGGGGAAAGATATGAAAGAGACCAAAGGGGCAACTTTTTCACACAGAGGGTGATATGTGTATCGAATGAGCTGCTAGAGGAAGTGGTGGAGGCTGATACAATTGCAATATTTAAGAGGCATTTGGATGAGTATATGAATAGGAAGGGTTTGCAGGGATATGGGCTGGGTGCTGGCAAGTGGGACTAGATTGGGTTGGGATATCTGGTCGGCATGGATGAGTTGGACCGAAGGGTCTCTTTCCATACGTACACCTCTATGACAGTTAAAAAAATAACAAAAAGAAGAAAATAAAGAAAACTGGCTTAGCTGTAACGCTATCAAAATGATTTATCAAATAATAGATACAGTAACTAACTGTTCCAACATAGTAACATTCAATAAACAGCCTTTTAACAAAGGAAAATTCAGAAAACCAGATTGTTTCACATGCAACTCTCATGGTAGGAGGAGAACCCCAGCTTTTAACTGGGGCCGAAAGATGAAAAAACAGCTTCCACATCTTCAAGATCCCTGCAGCAACTGCTACTGAAAAACTAAAAAAAAACCCAAAAATCCTGGATCTGTGGGAGCTGTACCCATTGAGGCTGCTTGGATCATTCCAACTTTAAAAAAGACCTCAAAGCCTCACAAGCTGTTTACTCAAGTGACTTTGCACAGATTGTTTGGCGCCTCTGTCTTAAGACCTCCATTTAAAAAAAAATTAAAAATAGATCTCAAAGGCATAGTATCATCACAAGCAATAACAACAACAACAACAACCCCTGTTCTTTCTTGGATTTTAAAAATTGGTGACAATGTTTTAAAGTGTTAGCCAGACACTGATCTTTCTTATAAAGTGTTGGTGTTCTTTCCCAATTTACAGTTGACGTTGCTTGCTAGAAAATGAAAGTAGCCTTTGAAAGAACCACACAGGAAGAGAAAAGACTCTTACAACTTGTAAGTTGAATTGGTGCTTGAAAGAGGATATATATTCTTTTAATTATTTCAAAAGAACTGTTATTTTCATAGGAGAAATAAGAGGGTTACTTACTCCTTAGAAGGTAAGAAGATAAATGGGGTAGTGGAGCAGAGAGACCTAAGATACTGTGCATAAACTGTTAAGAGAACTAACAAAGTTGATCAGGCTAGGAGATGAGCCAAAGTACTGAGGTTTATAAGAATAGAATACAAAACTAGAAAAGTGCTGTTAATAACTTCGAGTAAAAAGTGAGGTCTGCAGATGCTGGAGATCAGAGCTGAAAATGTGTTGCTGGTTAAAGCGCAGCAGGTCAGGCAGCATCCAAGGAAAAGGAAATTCGACGTTTCGGGCAAAAGCCCTTCATCAGTTAATAATAATAATAATAATAGACCACCTGTGGAGTTTTAAAGTGTCCTGGTCTCTTTGCTGCAGAAAAGATACTGAAAAACTTGCGAGAATATGGAAAAAATTTACAAGAATGTTAGTAGAATTTGGAGGGCACAACTGTCAGGCAAGATTGAAGTGGTTGGAGACCATTTCTATGAGAATGTCAATACTTACCAGAGGACTGGGGTAGTTCATTACATTTATGGAGTTCAAGAGGATGGATGGGGAAAACGGATTCTATTTGCGTGTTGCGGTTCTGTTCGCCGAGCTGGAAGTTTGTGTTACAAACGTTTCGTCCCCTTTCTAGGTGACATCCTCAGTGCTTGGGAGCCTCCTGTGAAGCGCTTCTGCTATGTTTCCTCCAGCATTTATAGTGGCTTGTCTCTGCCGTTTCCGGTTGTCAGTTGCTGTCCGCTGCAGTGGCCGGTATATTGGGTCCAGGTCGATGTGTTTGTTGATAGAATCTGTGGATGAGTGCCATGCCTCTAGGAATTCCCTGGCTGTTCTCTGTTTGGCTTGCCCTATAATAGTAGTGTTGTCCCAGTCGAATTCATGTTGTTTGTCATCTGCATGTAGCCACACACGCAGATGACAAACAACATGAATTCGACTGGGGCAACACTACTATTATAGGGCAAGCCAAACAGAGAACAGCCAGGGAATTCCTAGAGGCATGGCACTCATCCACAGATTCTATCAACAAACATCGACCTGGACCCAATATACTGGCCACTACAGCGGACAGCAACTGACAAACGAAAGCGGCAGAGACAAGCCACTATAAATGCCGGACAAAACATAGCAGAAGCGCTTCACAGGAGGCTCCCAAGCACTGAGGATGTCACCTAGAAAGGGGATGAAGCGTTTGCAACACAAACTCCCAGCTAGGCGAACAGAACCGCAACGAGCACCCGAGCTACAAATCTTCTCCCAAACTTTGAACATCTACTTGTGTGCATGTCCAGAATGATGCAATAAGAGCAGCTGACAGTTTAAAGAAATAAGTTAAGAGTAAATATTTAAAAGAGTGAAAAGAATGTAGTGATTGTAATAGCAATTAAAGAACAGCTTAATGCATCCATAAAAGGGAAAAGGAATCAAGAGATGTGGGAGCAGGATAGGAAGAGGCAATTATGGCATAAGGTGGCTTACGTGGAGTATGAAAGGTAAATCCGCCACACTCCAGCAGACCATAGGGCTGCTCTCTCATTAGAGGGAGACAAATGAGGTTGGTTTAACCTGAGGGTCATCATGCCTCAGGAGAGGGGATACTTTGAAAAGGAGAGTCCTTCATGGCAGTCTCAGCCAGTGTGGAGATTGAACCCATGCTGTTGACATCACTTTGCATCATAAACCAATGAGCCAATGACTCAGCATAACAATAAGCAATAAGATATATGTCAATATTGTTCCTTCATCAGGAGCTTCCAGCACCAGCTTTCCTCAGACACTGATGCATCTTGAACCAGAGGCTTCAATTGCATAAAGGCCAACCTACTAGTTCAGAATTTGTTTAGCATTGCATTAAGTAAAATTCATCAATGTTGGCTGAAAATAATTGACTAGAGTTGACTTAGTATACTAACTTGCTTTTCGAGATCTAAACACTAAATTGACGCAGTACTAATTTTAAACAATGCTTTACTTGAAAGAATAAGTAGGCTTAACTTACCAGAACTGGGTCATTTACTGACTATTGGCAACCCTTTATTAGGGAACTTAAAGAAAGTAGCTTATGTGTGACACAATCAGCTGAGCTGATGTTGGAAATACAACCTGACAACATTTCTATGCTCTTTGAGTGAAATGGAAATATTAGCCACAGGGAATTTGTAATAGCTTTGATCAAAAGCAATACATCAAATGGATGTTTCCCTTTCTCTTGGAGCAAACATTAATGTGTGTGAATGTATGTAAGAGAGTAGCGAGGGTGGGGGTTGATGCGCAAGAAATTTTCCATCATAAATGATATGGCAGAGCCAATCTTTACATTTAATTGCAATGCATCAGGGTGTGTGTGTGAGGAACTCCCTTGGGAGAAGAACCTTGTCACTTTCGACATGATTAAATGGTCAATTACAATGATGTTAACATAGCTTTTACTATTTAATTTTAACAATTTCACTGGGTCAAATTTTACAGTGAAAGCAAGGCAAGAACATAACTGCAATCAGCAATGCTTAAAACATGACGTGAGAAAAAGATGGATGACACAGTGGCTTGCACCAGGGACTCAGGTTCAATTCCATCCTCAGGCAATTGTATGTGTGGAGTTTGCACATTCTCAATGTCTGTGTGGATTTCCTCTGGATGCTCCAGTCCCTTCCCATAGTCCAAACATGGGTTAGGTGGATTGGCCATGCTAAATTGTCTATAGTGTCCAGGGATGTGGAGGCTACGTCGGTTTGCCATGGGAAATGCAGCGTTACAGGGATAGGGTAGGGGAATGGGTCTGGATGAGATGTTCTTTGGTGTGCACTTGATGGGTCAAAGAGCCTGCTTCCACACTGTAGGGAATCTATGATTCTACAGTAACCCTCGTTCTCTTGTCAGACACGTGCAGGTCTTGTGGGAGACGAATGGCATAATTTAGACCTGTTCAGGCAAGAGGGTGTTTAAGTGATCATATGTCAATCGTTACTGATGTCAGGTCAACATGAGTGAGTGCTTTGTTCCCTGTGACCACCTGACATTTACTCCTGTGATCAGATAGTAAGGAGACCCCAGCTCTCCATCTCTCAAATCGACAAACACACAAACTGTCATAATGGTCTGAGCTCCACCCTCTGCAGCTATTCATTCAGACATGGCTAGGTGGCCAACTCTTTGCCTCTCCCTTGTGTTGTGTGTGATGCTTTTGAACAAGCACAGTAATCTTGCAGTAGAATAATGAGAATTGTTAAAACATAGAATACAAAAAAAATGTAGAAATAAAGAAACTCTCTGGTGATATTTTATTTATTTTCAATAGTACCATCCATCACAGACCATCAATTTTAATTTTGTAGTTTAACCTTCTTACAAAAGATATTAACAGTGCCTTTATACCATTACTTTTTAAATCAATGATCATCCAAAATGTCACTGGTTTGAACTACAAATGCACAATGTACCTGTATTTCTAGTTCTTTATAGGGAAGAAATATAGCAGAGCCTTCAGGGGCTATTTGGAGTCTGTAACCATATGGAGGGACAACAATTCATTGGATAATCTGGGAAATATTTAATCTTCCCTTTTAATGCTAGGCAAAGACAATCATCCAAATATTAAAAATCATCTGACTGAGAAGTAGACTTCAGTGCAAGTGACTTGTTCAAGTCAGGTTTGCTCATCACATTTTTTTGAGTCTACAATCTGTAGCACAACAATACTCTAAAACAAATGCCTACAGTTAGAACAAAAACTCTCAGGTCAAAGTCAATGTTGATCAATTACTACATTTCATAACCTACCTTCAATGTTCCAGCTGCTTCTCAATTAATCTATTTATCAATTCAACTGGGACTTTAAAGCATAAAATAAAATAAAGATATAAAATGAATGAACATAGGATTAGTCCATCAATGACTCAAAGAGGAAGTTAAAAATCACATAACACCAGGTTATAATCCAACAGTTTATTTGGCAGCACTAGCTTTCGGAGTGCTGCTCCTTCATCAGATGGTAGTGGTTTATCAGATCCTGATGAAGGAGCAGCGCTCTGAAAGCTAGTGCTTCCAATTAAATCTGTTGGACTATAACCTGGTGTTGTGTGATTTTTAAATTTGTACACCCCAGTCCAACAGCAGCATCCCCAAATCAAAGAGGAAGAAACCAACATTTTGTTGTGTAAACCTTCGATACCCGAGTAAAAAAAAAGTCAACTGATTCCAATAATTTCAAGTTGATGACTTTCCAGTACTTGTGGCTTTTTTACTCTTCAAGAAAATTTTATACCACATAAAGCAACCCTGTTATGGCTCATCACAGAAAATGTTTTAGTCACATGTAGGTATCAATATTTGGGGAAGATACTGATATCTACATAATCAGCCATTCATCTTGGAAAATCTAAAGAGGAATATGTGTACATTCAAGAAAGAACCTTTCTTTAGCAGTTTTATGGATTGTTGTAAACTATTTTGCCAAAAGACTTTATTTGGAATGAGTCCAGAACAATGATAGACAGAGACCTGCCTTATCTCCATAATTTCAGCAAAAGCACAAAGATCCATTTCTAAATATAGTTCATCAAAAATCAGGATAAAAATCGCATGTCTTCTGTGTGTAATAAGATAATTAAATTTTATGGCACTTCCTGATTTTGAGACTTGCTATGGTAAGTTCTTTGCACATAATGAACTGCTAAACAATTGCATGGGGAGGGTTCAATTTTTTTTAAGGATATTGACAAATATTGCCTTCAAGATGAACAATTTCATAGTATTATTCAGATAACATTTGAGGGAAATTAGGTATACATTAGTGCAGTGCTGACTCCATTACCTATTTTTTCATGGTCATTCTAGATTTTCTCGACTTTAGGAGAATGAAAAGAGGAGCTATTGCCATAGACAAGAAGTGTCACAATAATTATTTGACAGCTTCGCACATTTGGAATTGATGAGATCTTTGGCTCCTGGGTGAGTTTGCTGATCAGGGTTCTTGCATTTTATAGACGACAAGAAACCCAGCTAGGAAGATACCTTTTCTTCAAGGTACCTTGAGGAAGATGCCATTCTAAATGAAGTCAAACACTTGCTTCATATTTTACAGGACAGTTTTAAAACTAAACATAGGGTCATAGAGATGTACAGCACAGAAACAGACCCTTCGGTCCAACCTGTCCATGCCAACCAAATATACCAACCTAATCTAGTCCCACTTGCCAGTACCCAGACCATATCCCTCCAAACCCTTCCTATTCATATACCCATCAGATGCCTTTTAAGTGTTGCAATTGTATTAGCCTTCACCACTTTCTCTGGCAGCTCATTCCATACACGTACCACC
Source organism: Hemiscyllium ocellatum (assembly GCF_020745735.1). Taxonomy (NCBI): domain Eukaryota; kingdom Metazoa; phylum Chordata; class Chondrichthyes; order Orectolobiformes; family Hemiscylliidae; genus Hemiscyllium; species Hemiscyllium ocellatum. Next base: position 21,250,774 of record NC_083432.1, read on the forward strand.
CTCTGCGTGAAAAAGTTGCCCTTAGGTCTCTTTTATATCTTTCCCCTCTCACCCTAAACCTATGCCCTCTAGTTCTGGACTCCCCGACCCCAGGGAAACGAATTTGTCCATTTACCCTATCCATGCCCCTCATGATCTTATAAACCTCTAAGGTCACCCATCAGCCTCCGACACTCAGGGACAACAGCCCCAGCGTATTCAACTGCTCCCTGTAGCACCAATCCTCCAACCCTGGAAACATCCTTGTAATTTTTTTCTGAACCCTTTCAGGTTTCACAACATCCTTCCGATAGGAAGGAGCCCAGAATTGTACGCAATGTTCCAAAAGTGGCCTCGTCAATGTCCTGGACAGCCGCAACAGGGAACAATAAATCAACAGTGCTGCTATTTCTGGTTCTATGCAAATAACACAGGCTAATTCCACGTTAAGGGTGTGGCACTGAAATAAATGGAACACCTTCTTAAAAGCATTCAAACACACTAAATGTGAGCAGTAAATTAATGTTTTAAAAAAGAAAACACCGGTTTAGATTATTTTGTTGCAGTTTACAGTGTGGGGGAATCATTGTTAAAACCTTGGTTTGTTCATCCCTGGGATTTTGTCAACAAAGTTACTTTTTATGACTGTACAAACTTCACAAAGTCATCGAATTGTCTTATTGAGCAGGCAGTGTTGCACAAGGCAACATAACAATCCAACCACACCAAAGCAGCAGACAGTTAATTCTAACTACTGAATATTAACTGTCTCATAGATAGTTAAAACTCGAAAACAAAGAACTGTGGATGGTGGAAATCATAAACAAAAACAGAAACGTTTGAAAAAAAAAACTATAGGTCTAGCAGCATCTGTGGAGAGAAAGCAGAGTTAACATTTCGGGACCAGTGACATTTCTTCAGAAGTGGAGTTCAGACTGCTGAGTTTTTCCAGCAATTTCTTGTTTTGTTTCCATCAAATTCAAGTTGAGCAATTCAAGTTTCACTTCCAGAATAGATATAAAACCATCAATGCATAATCTTATGGCACAGGAGTCCATTCTGGCCATAATAATTATGTCAGATCTTTGAGGACTATTCATTTAGATTCATAAACCTATTGTTTCCCTTTTTATTTAAGTATGTATAGACATTTTTTTGAACACCGCTATTAAATCTGTTTATTCTATCATTTTCAGGTAGCATATTCCAATTCTTAACAACTTATACAATTAACACTTTTTTTGCTTCATTTTCCTCGAGGTCTTTTCACCTATTATCTATAATCTGTGTTTTCAAGTCACCGACACAGCATGTCAGTGGAAATATTACGCAGAGCCCTGTTCTTTGGAAGCAGAAACAATCTGTACGAATTGAGCATGTTTCAACAAAATACTGGCAGTCATTCTCTGACTCATTTCCCAGGGCAATGCCATGACTAATCAAGAGTCGACTTGGCTAGTTTATATTTAAAGAAAGCTTGGTAATTAACATACAGTGATAAGAAAAAGATTTAAAATGGGTCTGAGGGACAACGTTTTGACACAGAAGGTAATTCTCTTCTCACACTGGATAATGTTTTTTAGCTTTTACATTGGTGTGTCTTGCAAATCATCCAGATGAATGAAAGACAAAAAGCTTTGATCAATGTCTTTTTCATCAGTGCCGAATACTTCATATATTATGCTATATGTGGACGTTTATGTTAATTCTTTTTTATGACCAAACAATCCATGGATTCTTCCCTTTCTATGGCAGAAAGTTATGCACTACAATTCTAATTGACATTTAGTGAACTACTTGAAATTACACAGTAACATAACCACCCGGAGCACAGCTCCTTATGTTATTGGAAATAAATTGCTAGAGATTAGAGGAATACACACAATGGATTATTGAAGAATTATCCTACAGCTGTTTCGAATAAAGTGAGGATTCAGTGCAAAAAGAGTGCTGGGATTGGGGGAAGATTTGACATCGATAACAAAAAGGGTGACATGGTGCTTAGTGACTAACACAGCTCCTCAAAGTGTCAAGGACCTGGGTTTGATTCCACCCTTGAACGACTGACTGCTTGTTATGCAGTTTGTGCATTCTCCCAGTGTCTGCGTGAGTTTCCTCCCACAGTCCAAAGATGTGCAGGTTAGGTGGATTGGCTATGCTAAGTTGCCCACAGTGGACATGCTGGGTGGATTGGCTTTGGGAAATGGAGGGTTACAGGGATAGGGGAGGTGAGTCTGGGTGAAATGCCTTTGAAAGGTCGGTGTGGACTGGATGGGCCAAATGGCCTGTTCTATCACTCACTCCACTCAGCATCAAATCAACAGCCCAACTCTGGTGTGAGTCCGTCCTTGTAATCGAGAGGTTTTGTTTTTAAAACATTAAAAGCCAGGAACCGGCTTGTCGCCGTGGGGGAATCCTTCAGTTTGAGCATTGAGCTGGCATCTGCGCAGTCTGCCTCTCAGAATCCGCTACTGACATTGCAGCTTCCTTCCAGCTCGTCTTTGTGATAATTGTCAGGCAGTGGAAAGGGAGAAGGCAGAAGAAAGCGCGACCGGAATACTTCACTAATTTATATCATTTGTTAAAAAGCTTCAGATCAATGGGGAGAATTTGCGCGGAAACATTGTAACTGTTACACAAATAAAGATCAATGCAGGAATTCTGTTAACCTTGAAGATAGAAACTTTAAACATCTTCCCACACCCACATCCACTGTTCTGGGAACTGACCTTCAAATCAGCCAAGGATTTATGCCCAGATCAACAAATATCTTTATCGGCCAATCCTTCAGCCCAGCAAAACCAAACTGATAAGATTCGGGTGAAAAATCCTTTCATTTTTTTTTAGAAAAGCACCTCAGCTGGAGTGTCACTGACACAAAAGAAAACAGTTTGAACAGTGAAATCTCCGCTTGCTCCTACTCTCCCGCGGAGCATAGACATAGACTTACGAGTATTCAAAAGAAATGTGTGAAACCACGGCGGTTGAATAGGGAGAGGGAGTGGGAGAGGGAGAGAACATACATACACTGGCATGGAAGGTTCCCACTTGCACCGAGCTCCTGTTAAAGATGTAACAATGATGTTTCCAGGAAGCGGGTTCGAGGAAACTGCTTATTTCAGGAGGAGGGGTTTTCTTTTGTGACGCTCCCAGGAACATAACCAATAGAAATCCCAGCAACTTAGAGACAAGTGACTTGGGGGCAGAAGGTGGAGCTACCGCGGGGTGCGGGTTTATTACAGACAGTCCTTCCCTTTGACTCATCACTTAAGCCCACAAGCCCAGAGAAATTCAGCATCTGTGGGGAGAGAAACAGACATTGACGTCTCACACCCCTCACCTTCAAGCAGAGACTTAAGCACCGTGATTCTAGGTTCTCTAGCTAGGGGAAACAACCTGTCAGCATCTTCATTCCTGATGAAGGGCTCCTGCCCGTAATGTCGATTTTCCTGCTCCTCGGATGCTGCCTGACCTGCTGTGCTTTTCTAGCACTCTCGACTCTGATCTCCAGCATCTGCAGCCCTCACTTTCTCTCAGCATCCACAGTTAAGCTCTCTCAAAACCAATGAGGCCAGTTCACATTCTCCTAAACGTATAAAAATAGGCCCAGTCTACTTCATCTCTCCTCATAGGACAACGCCAATCAACCTTAGATAGAGCCCTGCTAAGACAAATATTTCCTTCCTGTGATATAAGGACTATATGGTACTCCAGATATGGTTGTAATAAATTCCTATACAATTGCAGTAAGATTTCCTTGTTCTTTTACTCTAAATCCCTTGTTGGAAAGCTAACATAGAATTTTCCTTGTGGTGCAGTGGTATTGACCCTTTGTCTGAGCCAGGAGGTCTGAGTTCAATTACTACTTACTCCAGAGGTATATAATAACAACTCAGAAACCAACTAATTAGAAAATATCTACAATTTTTAAAAATTATTTACCATACCTCCTTAGCAGCTTTTTGTATTTCTTGTACGGGACATCCAAAACTCTGATTGCCAACATATGCTGATTTCTCACAATTTACATCAAACTCCAAAATTATTTTCCCTTATCAAAGTGATCAGACCTCACATTTTGGAAAGAACATGTTAATGATTGAATGCATTCAACAAGCTGCTCTGCTGTTGTCAAGTATTATTTCCCTAAAGTCATATATTTTTGTCTCGTAAAAATATGACTCACTTTAAATCCAAGATGAATTATTGCTCCACAACATATTGACAAAATAATGTGTACACCCAGATCACGAACACAAGTCAGGAATGTGGCAGAGTACTCCCCACTTACCTTGGGTGAGTGCTGCTCCAACAACACTCAAGAATGTTGACACCATCCAGGACAAAGGAACTCACCTGATTGGCACCACATCATGAATATTCACTCCCTGCACAACCAATGCTCAGTAGCAGCAGGTTACCATCTACAAAATGCACTGCAAAAATTTGCCAAAGGTCCTGAGACAACACCTTACAAACCCATGAACCATGTCCACCTAGAAGAACAAAGGCAGCAGATAGTGGGAACACCATCACCTGTAAGTTCCTACCCTAGCACTCACTTACCCTGACTTGGAAATATTGTGTTTTTTCAGTGTCACTGGGTCAAAGTCCTAAAATTCCTTACCTCATGGCATTTTGCTCCACTATTAGTACATGGACAGATTGGTTCAGGTAGACAGCTCACCAGCACCTTCTCAAAGGCAACTAAGGATGGGCAATAAATGCTGGCCCAGCCAGTAACACCCAGGACCCATGAGTGATTTTTTTTTTCTCTCTACGTTACATGGCATTTGCTACCCTGCTCTGTGCTTTGCAAACTAATGCAAACTACAGTATCTCTATGCATTTGCCGAATGTTTACATTGTCCTCATGGCATACTTTCCCTCTATCTGGTACTTTTGCGAAATGAATGTGACTTTGTCACTTAAGTCCAAGACACAATGTTGCTCACACCTGGATATCATTACACCCAAAGCAGTTTATATCTGCAGCTCACAATGTTAGCAGCCTGTTACTGTGCCCCATTCATGATCACTGAAATTACTGAAGTACATCTGAGCTTGCAGGGCCTATATAACATGCATTATAATACGGTTATACTCATTACTTCTCATAAAGGTCTTAGCCAAAAGGAACTCAAACCAAGAAGTGTAGTTTTCACCCACATACAACGGTCCTGATACTTTCAGACTGCAGGTTAAAATTAGCATGGAAGAGATCCTGCATATTTCAGTCAGATTCCTATTAGCATATTAGATCCACCTTTTGCCCAGGTAATGGCAAAATTGACACCTTAGACAGGAAGCAGCAGAGAACACTAGTGACAGGAAGCTGTGGTCAGGGTGCTGTTGGAACACAGACTCTAACATTGGAAAGAGAGGCCATGATCAGGGAAGCTCATAGATTAAGGCAGCCAGAGGTCAAGGGGTTACTTTGAGGCCCTGGTTGGAACAGCTTTGCTTCTCCTGGCTCAAAATTTTAAAGCAGATATAACCATGTAACCTTGGGAAGTCTACAGCACTCACCCCATAGCAGCCTCCCACTTACTGTGAAATAGAAGATCGGAACCAGCAGCAGTTATGAAGTTGATATATCATTAAAAACTCTTTTGCACCTTATTGAATAACTTTTTTAAAAATAAGTAGTTTACAAAGCAAGACAAATGCACACATTTAAGAGTTATCGGTAACTCTATTGATTTCCATAAATTGCAGTCTGTGGGTGCGCTTTTAAAATTGTACATTCTAGAAAAGTGCATAATCACTGATCATATGGGTTTTCATGTTATTCTGAACAAATGCGGAATTTGAAAATTGTTGTCAATTTCAGTGATTGCTAACAATTTTGTCATTGCAATGATCAAATATGGGCCAGTGAATTATTGAATCACTGACACATTCTGGGGTTGGAGCTGTGTAGGGAATGGGGCCAAAGGAAATGTTTTGATGGCTTGTTTGCCTGCAAGATCCTTTGGCTCAGGTTTTGGTTTCCAGGTGATTCTCTCCACAATAATATCTTGCACATCACACCAGACAAACAATTAAATTGCACTACACAAACGAAATATAAATTTGTACAGTCATGTCATTATTCCTGTTATATCTGAATATGCTTTAACAGATCCACCTCTAAATAATACTTAACACTTATTACCTGACATTTGAGGTCCTGTTTTGCTGTTTTTGTTATTAATTTGGTTGTTAATCAAGTATTTGATTATTGGATGTATTATCATGACAATACAACTGAGCGATAACAGCTTGCTTGCCAAGAACACTGAACCCCTTCTCTTTGACTTATACAGGCAGAATTTGAGAAAACAAATTCTAGTGACCTAAGTGGCCTTTTAGTCTGGATTGGTTTTAAACCTTCTCTGTGGAACTGGGTTCTGATCCACTTCTGACTGATAGGATGAAGATTTCCTTTTTGTTTCAACAGCTATTAATAATCCTAAATTGCAGAAGGTTCAGCAGCATTTACCTATTGGCCATTTAGTTAAGAACATAAAGCTGCTCATTGTAGGGAGCTGAGTAGGTCATTTTACAGAGAATGCTAAAGTGGGTCGGATGAAAGGGGCTATCGAATGCAATGAGACTACAGTTCTGAGAACAGAGAGTTCATATTGTTGGTCAGCATAAAGGACTACTTAATGTATAAAAATATGACAAAAACCCAATCAGTGTGTGGAATTGACCTTAAAACATTTAAAACTGTATAAAAAACATTATGTAAAATTAATTTTAATGCTGACTTTTAATAAATCTCATGGATGAACTGATGTGTATCTAGTACAGGTTCTTTACATTTTATTCAATTGCCTTTTCTTCAATGTTTCAAATTTTAAGCCAGTACAAACACTGGATTCACCAGAATTAACTGGAAAGCATGAGTTATGCACCACCAGCCAAAAATACCTTTCACCAAAATCCATGATTAGTACAAAGCTTCTTTTAAAACTCTTTCATGCAATAATAGACACTACTGAACACAAATATACATTGAAATATAATATCAATGTGATTAAATTTCTCTAGTTCAGTTCATTACCATAAATGGTAGGGATTCCTCCATGAATCAAGTTTTAGTTCCTTCTAAAATTGACAAGTAATTCATTACACTGCAAGGGGGAAATGTCATCAGATTAATCAGCAATTTCTTGAGAAATGTTAACTACTGTAACATATTTCAGTGTAAATAAGCTGCACGTAACATTGCTTTTGTGAATTTAAAAACAAATAAAGGGCTGCATAAAGTTGCATTGTTTTGCCTGATGTATTTCATTCTAAAAACACACAGTTCTGAATTTTACCCATTCATTGGCTAAGTGTCAACGTCAGCACGTTTCATGGAAGATTTCTCTCCTTCACCACATGAGTTGTCTCACATGACTTTCCACAGCTCACTTCATTAGCCATGCACAACACCTTTATGGCATCAAGCAAATATCGTCTTTTGCTCATTGATGGTGGAGGTATATGTCAGTTAAGGTCCAAGCTATTTAAGTTATGCCTTCTTAGAATCCTAAGGCAATGTTGTCCAGTCTGGCATGTTGCACTTTTTCCTCCTGTTCAATGATTTAATACTCCTCCTCAGCTGTTTGGGAATATGCAGCATGGTGGCTCAGTGGTTAGCACTGCTGCCTCACAGCGCCAGGTACCCGGGTTTGATTCCAGCCTTGGGTGACTGTCTGTGTGGAGATTGCACATTTTCCCCGTGTCTGCATGGGTTTCCTCCGGGTGCACTGGTTTCCTCCCACAGTCCAAAGATGTGCGGGTCAGGTGAATTGGTCATGCTAAATTGCCCATAGAGTTAGGTGCATTAGTTAGGGGGGAATGGGTCTGGGTGGATTACTCTTCGGAGGATCAGTGTGGACTAGTTGGGCTGAAGGGCCTGTTTCCACACTGTAGGGAATCTAATCTAATCATGCAGCTAGACCCAGATGAGCAAGTGATGAGCTGGAAGCAACTGAGTACTCATTCTTCCATGTCAGGCATTATCACAATCTAAGTGGAAAGACCACTCCCTCTACGACTCCCTCGTCAGGTCCACACCCCCCACCAACCCAACCTCCACTCCCAGCACCTTCCGCTGCAACCGCAAGAAATGCAAAACTTGCGCCCACACCTCCCCCCTCATTTCCCTTCAAGGCCACAAGGGATCCTTCCATATCCGTCACAAATTCACCTGCACCTCCAAACACATCATCTATTGCATCCGCTCCACCCGAAGTGGCCGCCTCAACATTGGGGAGACAGGCCGCCTACTTGCAGAACGTTTCAGGGGGTCCCCTGGGACACCCGCATCAACCAACCCAACCGCTCTGTGGCTGAACACTTTAACTCCCCCTCCCACTCCACCAAGGACATGCAGGTCTTTGGCCTCCTCCATCGCCAGACAATGGCAACACGACGCCTGGAGGAAGAGTGCCTCATCTTCCACCTAGGAACCCTCCAACCACAAGGAATGAATGCAGATTTCTCCAGCTTCCTCATTTCCCCTCCCCCCACCTTATCTCAGTCCCAACCCTCAGACCCAGCAACGCCTTCTTGACCTGTAATCTTCTTCCCGATCACCCCCACCCCCTCTTCGGCCTATCACCCTCACCTTAATCTCCTTCCACCTATTGCATTTCCAATGCCCCTCCCCCAAGTCCCTACTCCTTACCTTTTATCTTAGCTTGCTTGGCACACCCTCCTCATTCCTAAAGAAGGGCTTATGCCCGAAATGTTGATTCTCCTGCTCGTTGGATGCTGCCTGACCTGCAACATATTTTTCAGCTATTATCACAATCTAGTTTATCATTGATGTGTAGGAAGAATAGGGAAATATATGTCAATAAGATGAGATTAGGTACAAATGGTATGTAAATACATGCATCTTGGTGCACACTCGTGACATTGTCATCCCAGTATTCAATACTTAGTTGCAGAATCAGACTTTTTGAGTTGAGAATCTAATTTCTGCAGCTCTCATCATATTTTCCTATTTGGCACACCTGTTGTTCAGTGGCTGAAAGATTTCACTCACAACTTCTAAGTAATTTGTTTTGAAAAGTCACTTTGAAAACTGAGTATTTAACGTCCCAAATACATGTTTTGGATGCAAAATGCACAAAAGTATAGGTTTAAATTGCATTTCTTTAGGATATCTTGATCTCTGTAAAGAAATTCACTTTAATCCTGCAGGTTTTCAATTTTAATTTGAAATGCTCTTGCACATAGAGTCATAGATTCATAGAGATGCACTTCATGGAAACAGACCCTTCGGTCCAACCCCTCATGCTAACCAGATATCCCAACTCAATCTGGTCCCACCTGCCAGCACCCGGCCCATATCCCTCCCAACCCTTCCTATTCATACACCCATCCAAATGCCTCTTAAATGTTGCAATTGTACCAGCCCCCACCACTTCCTCTGGCAGCTCATTCCATACACGTACCACCCTCTGTGTGAAAAATTTGCCCCTTAGGTCTCTTTTATATCTTTGCCCTCCCACCCTAAACTTATGCCCTCTAGTTCTGGAGTCCCCGACCCCAGTGAAAAGACTTTGCCTAGTCAGGCAAAAGTGAGGCCTGCAGATGCTGGAAACCAGTGTTTAGTATTGCTGGAAAAGCACAGCAAGTCAGGCAGCATCCAAGGAGCAGGAAAATCGATGTTTCGTGCAAAAGCCCTTCATCAGGAATGGAGGCAGGAAGCCTCCAGGGTGGAAGGATAAATGGGGGTTGGGGGGGGAGACGTGGCGCTGGGGAGAAGGTTGCAAAGGTACAATAGGTGGATGGGGGTGGGGATGGAGATGATAGGTCAGAAAAGAGGGTGGAGCAGATAGGTGGAAAGGGAGATTGGCAGGTAGGACAGGTCATGAGGACAGTGCTGAGCTGGAAGGTTGGAACTGAGGTAAGGTGGGGGGAGGGGAAATGAGGGAACTGGTGAAGTCCACATTGATGCCCTGGGGTTGAAGTGATCCGAGGCGGAAGTTGAGGCGTTCTTCCTCCAGGCTTCGGGTGGTGAGGGAGTGGCAGTGGAGGAGGCCCAGAACCTGCATGTCCTCGGCAGAATGAGAGGGGGAGTTGAAATGTTGGGCCAAGGGGCGATGGGATTGATTGATGCAGGTGTCTCGGAGATGTTCCCTGAAGCGCTCTGCGAGAAGATGTCCAGTTTCCCCAATGTAGAGGAGACCGCATCGGGAGCAATGGATACAATAAATGACATTGGTAGATGTGCAGGTAAAACTTTGATGGATGTGGAAGGGTCCTTTGAGGCCTTGGATGGTGGTGAGGGAGGAGGTGTGGATGCAGGTTTTGCAATTCCTGCGGTGGCAGGGAAAGGTGCCAGGATGGGAGGGTGGTTTGTGGGGGGGCGTGTACCTGACCAGGTAGTCACGGAGGGAATGGTCTTTGTGGAAAGCGGAAAGGGGTGGGGATGGAAATATATCTCTGGTGATGGGGTCCGTTTGGAGGTGGCAGAAATGTTGGTGGTTGATATGGTTAAGGCGAAGGTCGGTAGGGTGGAAAGTGAGGACCAGGGGGGTTCTGTCCTTGTTACGGTTGGAGGGGTGGGGTTTGAGAGCAGAGATGCGGGATGTGGATGAGATGTGTTAGAGGGCTTCTTCAACCACATGAGAAGGGAAATTACGATCTCCAAAGAAGGAGGCCATGTGGTGTGTTCTGTGATGGAACTGGTCCTCCTGGGTGCAGATACGGTGGAGGCAGAGGAATTGGGAATAAGGGATGGCATTTTTGCAGGAGGTAGGGTAGGAATTGGTGTAATCCAGATAGCTGTGGGAGTCGGTGGGTTTGTAAAAAATGTCAGTGTCAAGTCGGTCGTCATTAATGGAGATGGAGAGGTCCAGGGAGGGGACGGAGGTGTCAGAGATGGTCCAGGTGAATTTAAGGTCGGGGTGGAATGTGTTGGTGAAGTTGGTGAACTGCTCACCTCTTCATGGGAGCACAAGATGGCGCCGATGCAGTCATCAATGTAGCGGAAGAAAAGGTGGGAAGTGGTGCCAGTGTAACTATGGAAGACGGACTCTTTCCACAGGATTTTTATTATTAATTAATTTCACAAAAAAAGTATGTGGTTGGGGTCATGAAGTAGTGGCAACAACGATGAACCAATAACCCAGAAGCCCAGTTTAATGGTTTGGGGACATGGGCTCAAACCCCACCATAGCAGCTGATGGCATTTAATTTCAATGAATAAACCTATAATATGAAGCTAGTCTCAATAATGGTGACCATGAAACTACCAATTGTTATTAAGACCCATTGTCCACTAATGTCCTTTTCAGAAGGAAATCTGCCATACACATGGTTTCAGAACCATAACAAAATGTTTGACTCTTACATGCTATTTGCATTGTCCTCGCAAATGTCCCAGTTCGAGGACATTTAAAGATGGACAACAAACACTGCCCTTACCAGTGATGCCCACATCTTTAATAATTTCTTTAGAAAGCCACTGTTAAAGAGTTGACAACTTCACTGGTATTATTGAAAGTATACATCTCATCGCTTGCTGTTCTAGTTTGGAATCCTCCCAAATTAATTGTTGAGGTCAAACAAATTCTCCAGTCTTGTATTTGAATGCCCCAAGTTATACCCTCATGAATCTTTGTCAATACCATATTATTGGAGATGGGCAACAGAGTTTATGTTTACTGTAGCTTTATGTCAACCAATTCAACATACAGGAACGAAACACATTGATCTTTTCAGTTTTAAAATCTAGAAGAAAGTGAAGACTGCAGATGCTGGAGATCAGAGTCTAGAGTGTGTTGCTGGTAAAGCACAGCAAGTCAGGCAGCATCCGAGGAGCAGGAGAATCGACGTTTCAGTCATAAGCCCTTCATCAGGACCCGAAACATCGATTCTCCTGCTCCTCACATGCTGCCTGACCTGCTATGATTAGATTACTTATAGTATGGAAACAGGCCCTTCGGCCCAACAAGTCCACACCGACCCGCTGAAGCGCAACCCACCCATACCCCTACATATACCCCTTACCTATGACTACGGGCAATTTAGCATGGCCAATTCACCTGACCCGCACATCTTTGGAGTGTGGGAGGAAACCGGAGCACCCGGAGGAAACCCACGCAGACACGGGGAGAACGTGCAAACTCCACACAGTCAGTCGCCTGAGACGGGAATTGAACCCGGGTCTCTGGCGCTGTGAGGCAACAGTGCTAACCACTGTGCTACCGTGCCACCCTATGCTTTTCCAGCAACACATTCTCGACACTTATAAGAAAAATCTCATTACTTCCTCAATCTGACCGGCAGAAAATTATTTGAAGATACAAAATTTTAGCTTTATTCTAGAAATTGATTGTGTACAAAGTGAATAATTTTTATTCCTAGAGTAATAATCCAACAAATTGGTTGGTTCAGTGCGCTACATGCTTGATGTGGGAGGTCAACGACTCTGGTGTGTCTGGCTCGTATATGTGTGGAAAGTGTGTGCACATTCAGCTATTGACCAAGCATATTGCAGAGCTGATGAAAGAACTCGAGGACCTTAGGGTCATCCGAGAGAATGAGATCTTTCTGGACAAGACCTTCAGCGAGGTTATTACACCAATCATGCCAGAAGAGAGCAGAAGAGAGCGGACGATGAGGAAGGCAGAGAGGAGACAGGTGCAAGAGACCCCGGGAGAAGTACTTGTCAGGAACAAGTTGAAGCTTTTGGAAACAGTAGAGACTGATGACACTGCCAGTTCGCAAGGCAGCCAGGTCTGTCAATCAAAAGTTGGCGCAGAGGCAGAGCGGAAGAGTTGGACATCGCACAGAGCCGTGGTAATAGGGGACTCTATCGTGAGAGGAACTGACCGGGGTTTTTGTGGCAGCAGACGGGATTTAAGGATGGTGTATTACCTTCCTGGTGCCAGGGTGAAAGACATCACGGACAAAGTGCAGGAAATCCTCAAGGACAAGGGTGAAGAGCCAGAGGTGGTGGTACATGTCGGCATAAATGATGTCGGGGAGAAGAGGAGGCACATATTACAGAGGGACTTCGGAGAACTAGGAAGAAGGCTGAAAAGCAGGACGTCCAAGGTGGTTATCTCCGGTTTGCTTCCAGTTCCTCGGGCTGGTGAGGCCAGATACAGGTAGATAGTGGACTTGAACGTGTGGTTGAGGAACTGGTTCAGGAAGTAAGGATTTAAGTTCTTGAATGACTGGGGTATATTTTGTGGTAAGCATAAATTCTACAAGAGAGACGGTTTGCACCTTGATAGGTTAGGGACCAGCATTCTGGCAGGCAGGTTTTCTACTGCAACACAGCTACGTTTAAACTAAGTAGCGGGGGGAGGGGACAAACTGGATGTATAAAAAGGAAATTGAAGGGAAAGTTAGAACAAGAGAAGTCAAGAAAGACAACTGTAGCAATGAGGCAGAAAATTCGGAAAGGGATCATGCTGTAAGGTTGAGTGAACTAGGGGTTGATGGGAAGGATGAGAGTAGTAACAAATTTAAAAATACTGTATATGAACGCACGAAGCATTAGAAATAAGATGGATGAGCTTGAGGCTCTTTTGGAAATTGGCAGATACGATATTGTGGGGATAACTGAGACGTGGCTTGAAGTGGACAGGGCCTGGGAAATGAATATTCAAGGCTACACGTGCTATCGTAAGGACAGACTGACGGGCAGAGGGGGTGGGGTGGCCTCGTTGGCAAGGGAGGATATTCAGTCCCTTGCGCGGGGGGACCTAGAGTAAGGAAATGTAGAGTCAGTGTGGATAGAGCTGCGAAATACGAAGGGTAAAAAGACCCTCTTGGGAGTCATCTACAGGCCCCCAAACAGTAGTCTGGATGTCAGATGTAAGTTGAATCAGGAGCTGAAATTGGCCTGTGGTAAAGATGTTACTACAGTTGTTATGGGGGATTTTAACATGCAGGTAGACTGGGAGAATCAGGATGGTATTGGACCTCAAGAAAGAGACTTTGAGGAGTGCCTCAGAGATGGATTCTTAGAGCAGCTGGTGCTGGAGCCGACCAGGGAGAAGCAATTCTGGATCTGGTATTATGTAACGAACCAGAATTGATCAGAGACCTCAAAGTGAAGGAGCCATTGGGAAGTAGTGACCATAATACATTAAGCTTCAATCTACAATTTGAGAGGGAGGGGGTACAGTCGGAAGTGACAGTACTTCTGTTGAATAAAGGGAACTATGGAGCTATGAGGGAGGAGCTGGCCAAAGTTCAATGGTGCAATACCTTAGCAGGGATGACTGTGGAGGAACAATGGCAGATATTTATGTGTATAATGCAGAAGTTGCAGGATCAGTTCATTCCTAAAAGGAAGAAAGATCCCAGGAGGAGGCATGGGCGGCCGTGGCTGATGAGGGAAGTTAAGAAACATATAAAGGTAAAAGAGAAAAAGTATAACATAGCAAAGATAAGTGGGAAAACAGAGGACTGGGAAGCTTTTAAAGAACAACAGAGGATTACCAAGAAGGAAATACGCACAGGAAAAATGAGGTACGAAGGTAAACTGGCCAATAATATAAAGGAGGATAGTAAAAGCTTTTTTAAGTATGTGCAAGGCAAAAAAATGGTTAAGACTAAAATTGGGCCCTTGAAGACAGAAACAGGGGAATATATTATGGGGAACAAAGAAATGGCAGAAGAATTAAATGGGTACTTCAGATCTGTGTTCACTGGGAAAGACACAAGCAATCTCCCTGAGGTAACAGTGGCTGAAGGACCTGAACTGAAGGGAATTTATATTTGCCAGAATTTGGTGTTGGAGAGACTGTTAGGTCTGAAGGTTGATAAGTCTCCGGGGCCTGATGGTCTATATCCCAGGGTACTAAAGGAGGTGGCTCCGGAAATCGTGGATGCGTTGGTGATTATTTTCCAGAGTTCGATAGATTCGGGATCGGTTCCTGAGGATTGGAGGGTGGCTAATGTTATACCACTTTTTAAGAAAGGTGGGAGAGAGAAAGCAGGAAATTATAGACCAGTTAGTCTGACCTCAGTGGTGGAAAGATGCTGGAGTCTATTATAAAGGATGAAATTACGGCACATCTGGATAGTAGTAACAGTATAGGACAGAGTCAGCATGGATTTATGAAGGGGAAATCATGCTTGACTAATCTTCTGGAATTTTTTGAGGATGTAACTCTGAAGATGGACGAGGGAGATCCAGTAGATGTAGTGTACCTGGACTTTTGATAAAGTCCCACATAGGAGGTTAGTGAGTAAACTTAGGGCGCATGGTATTGGGGGCAAAGTACTAGATTGGATTGAAAATTGGTTGGCTGATAGGAAACAAAGGGTAGTGATAAACGGCTCCATTTCGGAATGGCAGGCAGTGACCAGTGGGGTACCGCAGGGATCTGTGCTGGGACCGCAGCTTTTCACAATATATGTTAATGATATAGAAGATGGTATCAGCAATAATATTAGCAAATTTGCTGATGGTACAAAGCTGGGTGGCAGGGTGAAATGTGATGAGGATGTTAGGAAATTACAGGGTGACCTGGCCAAGTTAGGTGAGTAATCAGATGCATGGCAGATGCCGTTTAATGTGGATAAATGTATGGTTATCCATTTTGGTGGCAAGAACAGGAAGGCAGATTACTATGTCAATGGATTTAATTTAGGTAAAGGAGCAGTTCAGAGAGATCTGGGTGTTCTTGTACACCAGTCAATGAAGGTAAGCATGCAGGTACAGCAGGTAATGAAGAAGGCTAATAGCATGCTGGCCTTCATAACAAGAGGAATTGAGTATAGAAGCAAAGAGATGCTTCTGCAGCTGTACAGGGCCCTGGTGAGACCACACCTGGAGTACTGTGTGCAGTTCTGGTCTCCAAATTTGAGGAAAGACATTCTGGCTATTGAGGGAGTGCAGCGTAGGTTTACAAGGTCAATTCCTGGAATGGAGGGATTACCTTACACTGAAAGACTGAAGCGACTGGGCTTGTATACCCTTGAGTTTAGAAGATTGAGAGGGGATCTGATTGAGACATATAAGATTATGAAAGGATTGGACACTCTGGCAGCAGGAAACATGTTTCCGCTGATGGGTGAATGCCGAACCAGAGGACACAGCTTAAAAATACGGGGTAGACCATTTAGGACAGAGATGAGGAGAAACTTCTTCACCCAGAGAATGGTGGCTGTGTGGAATGCTCTGCCCCAGAGGGCAGTGGAGGCCCAGTCTCTGGATTCATTTAAGAAAGAGTTGGATAGAGCTCTCAAAGATAGTGGAATCAAGGGTTATGGAGATAAGGCAGGAAGCGGATACTGATTAGGAATGATCAGCCATGATCACATTGAATGGCGGTGCAGGCTCGAAGGGCTGAATGGCCTACTCCTGCACCTATTGTCTACTGTCTAAATGAGAATTCTAGTTCTAGAATAGTTTAAATATTTGAATTCATTTTCAAAAATGATATAAAAAAGAATTCACCCATCTCAATATATATTATACAACTGTTAAATTGCTGTAAAAACCAACTAGTACACAAACGTTCTTTGGGGAAGGAAGTCTGACAATGGTGTCCAACCTGTTTGGTGGAACCGAAGCCATGTACAAATATGTTTGACATTTAAATGCCCTAATGAGTGACCAAGTAGGACAATGCATTAAATTCTAACAGTATGTCAAGGTGGTCAAGGATGATTAGAGATAAAATGGTCAGCAACATAGCTTGTGGTGCAGTGGTAGTGTCCCTAGCTCTGAGTCAGGAGGCCTGCATTCAAGTCCTACCTGCTCCAGACATACATAACAACATCTTTGATCAGGTTGATTTGAGAATAAACAAAGAATGGGATGCATTGCCTAACTCCCAAAAATGAATTTTAAGTGTGAGAGGGTTATTAGGATGGGAAACCAGAATTTAATTATGCCAGAATTCAAATTATGAGGCTTTGTTACAAACAAATCTTTTTTTTTCATTTCATACTGGGCAACTACAGAAGACTGTCCAGTAAAGAACATGAGCAGGATGGGCATTCTCACTTAGGGGCTACTACTGGTTAGATCCCAGTGACATTTGGTAATAGTACATCAGCTATACCATAATGTAACCTCACATATATACATAACTTCATATTAGCTCATAAAGCAGCAAACCATTATCATGGTGCATCCTTTGATCAAGCTTCCTTACCTGTATGCATTTTGGCAACACTTGGTTCTTAAATTGTTTTAGCTATATTTCACAGAAGAGGAATAGAGAGATGTGAATTGAGTTTACTACTAAATAATATTATGATTTTCACAGAGTAATAAAGTTATGTTCCAAAAGGTGTTTAAACTGTGAGTAAAAAACATGAGAAATCTGGAAGAGGTCTTAGACCAACACGTTCACTGCAAAATCAAAGTAGATTATTAATTGATTAGTACTTTGGAGCCATTGATTACAGCAAAATTTGAGAGTCATAGTTGCTGTGAGACAAATTTAAGTCTACAAAAAGGTGAGCATGAAGACACAATAATTAGATTGCATACTAGTTACTGATGGACCGGAAAGACAAAAAGATTAGATTACTTACAGTGTAGAAACAGGCCCTTCGGCCCAACAAGTCCACACCGACCCGCCGAAGCGCAACCCACCCATACCCCTACATTTGCCCCTTACCTAACACTATGGGCAATTTAGCATGGCCAATTCACCTGACCCGCACATCTTTGGACTGTGGGAGGAAACCGGAGCACCCGGAGGAAACCCACGCAGACACAGGGAGAATGTGCAAACTCCACACAGTCGGTCGCCTGAGTCGGGAATTGAACCCGGGTCTCAGGCGCTGTGAGGCAGCAGTGCTAACCACTGTGCCACCGTGCCGCCCACAAAGATGTTAGTGATCTGAAAGGAAAAATGAACACCTTAGCCATACTCAGTATGTGTGTAGACAGGAGCAAAGCTAACATTTCAGGTCAATGAAATACCTTCACAGATCTAACAGAGAACCCACAAAGATTGAATCTTTAGATCTGTACAATAATTTTCAAAACAAGGAGGATTATCCACTTTGGTCAATAGCCTTTCATCAAAACTTTGTTCAGAGATGCAGAGTATTTCCAAATATAGGGCGTCATGAATAGATTTGTTTCCATAACCTTAGCTTACAAATGTACCACAGAAAATGTTGCATTACTCCTTGGTGAAGGGATGATCCTTTAGAATTGAGATGAGGAGGAATTTCTTCAGCCAGTAGGTGGTGAATCTATGGAACTCATTGCCACAGTAGGCTGTGGATGCCAAGTTATTCAATGTTTTTAAACTGGAGATTGATTGGTCCTCGAGTAGTAGGGAGATCATGGGTTACTGGGAGAAGGCAGGAGAATAGGGTTGAGAAACATATCAGCCACGATTGAATGGTGTGAGACAAAAAAAACTGCAGATACTGGAATCCAAAATAGACAAACAGGAGGCCGGGAAAACACAGCAAGGCAGGCAGCATCAGGAGGTGACGTCAACATTTGGGGTGTGACCTTTCTTCAGGGCTGGGGGTAGGTTAAGGGGAGCCGCAGACAAAGGGGGTGGTGGTCAGGGTGGTGAGTTGGAGATAGGTGAACATGAGCAGGGTGTATGATCTGATTGGTCGATGGGAGGAATGCATGGGAGAGGGAGGGGCAGATAAGGAAGTCAGGTGGTAGAGAGTTTATTTGAAGTTGGAGAACTTAGTGTTGAGTCCTCCAGGCTGTTGGCTGCCCAAGCAGATCAGGTGTTGTTCCTCCAATTTGAAGTTGGATTCATTGAAGGAGGCCAAGGATGGTCATGTTGGAAAGTGAGTGGGGAGAATTAAAATGGGCGGTGACTAGGATGTTGAGATGCTTGGCGAAATGTTGTGGTCTTCTCGACATTGGGGATACCAAACGCATCTGGTGGTCCCAATGTGGTCATCTCTACATTGAGGTGCCCAATCATAAACTAAGGGAACGTTTCGCTGAGCATTGCAACTGGACTTGCTGGGGCCAACCTGGCCTTTCAGTCACCACCCAACTTAATTCCCCTTCCCACTCCCTTTCTAACATAACCGTCCTTGGCCTCCTCCACTGCCATAACAAATCAGACCTCAAATTGGAGGAACAACGCCTCATCTTCCGCCTGGGCAGCCTACAGCCTGGAGAACTCAACATTGAGTTCTCCTTCAAATGATCTCCTGTCCCATCACCAGACACCCTTCCCACACCCTCCTCCTCCCTTCCATTCCTCTCATTGACCCATCCTCCCAGCCATCAACCAGAATTTCTTCTCCTATTAACCAAACAAGTTGTATCCTCTACCTGTGCCACCTCTCCTTTCCTCACCATCCTGCAATCCTCACCTCCTTTATCTGCAGCTCCCATTACACCAACACCCTGTTCTGAAGGGTTACACCAAAACATTAACTCCTTCACCTCCTGACGACTAAATGGTGGATCAGACTTGATGGGGGCAAATGGTCTAATTCTGCTCCTTTATCTTGTGGTGGCCTGCAATCAGCAGAATCTCTCAATGGAGGCAACCAAGATCTTGATTGTGTCTCGTTGATGTCATTATCTTCATTGCACTAACTTCAAGCTATTGAGATGAGGCAGTGAGTGAGAATCTGCTTGCAAGATAGGGGTGACAGTGGATAGCACTTCTGCCTCACATCACCAGGGACCTGCATTTGATTCCAGCCTTGGGTGACTGTCTGTGTGGAGTTTGCATGTTCTCCCTGTGTCTATGTGGATTCCCTTTGGGTGCTTCAGTTTCCTCCCATAATCCAAAGATGAGCAGGTTAGGTGAGTTTGACATATTAAACTGCCCATCGCTGAACACTATGTGTAGGATAGATCCAATAGACAGGGGGTAAATGTAGAGGAACAGGGTAGCTGAATGGGTCTCGGTTGGTGACTCTTCAGAGGGTTGGTGTGGACTTAAGAGTCATAGAGATATACAGCATGGAAACAGACCCTTCGGTCCAACCTGTCCATGCTGACCAGATGTCCCAACCCACTCTAGTCCCACCTGCAAGCACCAAGCCCATATCCCTCCCAACCATTCCTATTCATACACCCATCCAAATGCCTCTTAAATGTTGCAAATGTACCAGCCTCCACCACTTCCTCTGGCAGCTCATTCCATACACGTACCACTCTCTGTGCGAAAAAAAATTACCCCATTTCCCCTCTCACCCTAAACCTATGCCCTCTAGTTCTGGACTCCTCAACCCCAGGGAAATGACTTTGCCTATTTATCCTATCCATGTCCCTCATAATTTTGTAAACCTCTATAAGGTTACCCCTCAGCCTCCAACGCTCCAGAGAAAACAGCCCCAGTCTGTTCAGCCTCTCCCTATAGCTCAAATCCTCCAACTCTGGCATCATCCTTGTAAATCTTTTCTGAACCTTTCAGGTTTCACACCATCTTTCCAACAGGAAGGAGACCAGAATTGCATGCAATATTCCAACAGTGGCCTAACCAATGTCCAGTACAGTCACAACATGACCTCCCAACTCCTGCATTCAATACTCTGACCAATAAAGGAAAGCATACCAAACGCCTTCTTCTCCAACCTATCTACCTGCGACTTCACTTTCAAGGAGCTATGAACCTGCACTCCAAGGTCTCTTTGTTCAGCAACACTCCTTAGGACCTTACCATTAAGTGTATAAGTCCTGCTAAGATTTCCTTTCCCAAAATGCAGCACCTCGCATTTATCTGAATTAAACTCCATCTGCCACTTCTCAGCCCATTGGCTCAGCTGGTCCAGATCCTGTTGTAATCTGAGGTAACCCTCTTCGCTGTCCACTACACCTCTAATTTTGGTGTCATCTGCAAACTTACTAACTGTGCCTCTTCTGCTCGCATCCAAATCATTTATGTAAATGTCAAAAAGTAGAGGACCCAGCACCAATCCTTGTGGTACTCCAGTGGTCACAGACCTCCAGTCTGAAAAACAACCCCCCACTACCACCCTATGTCTTCTACCTTTGAGCTAGTTCTGTATCCAAATGGCTACTTCTTCCTGTATTCTGTGAGATCTAACCTTGCGAATTAGTCTCCCATGGGGAACCTTGGTGAATGCCTTACTGAAGTCCATATAGAGCATAACCCTCATCAATCCTCTTTGCTACCTCCTCAAAAAAAAACTCAATCAAGTTTGTGAGACATAATTTCCCATGCACAAAGCCATGTTGACTATCCCTAATCAGTTCTTGCCTTTCCAAATATACGTACATTGTGTCCCTCAGGATTCCCTCCAACAACTTGCCTACCACTGACGTCAGGCTCACTGGTCAATAGCTCCCTGGCTTGACTTTACCGCCCTTTTTAAAAACAGTGGCACGTTTGCCAACCTCTACTCTTCTGGCACCTCATCTGTGACTATTGATGATACAAATATCTCAGCAAGAGGCCCAGCAATCACTTCTCTAGCTTCCTACAGAATTCTAGAGTACACCTAATCAGGTCCTGGGGATTTGTCCAGCTTTACCCATTTCAAGACATCCAACACTTATCCTCTAATATGGACATTTTGCAAGATGTCACCATCTATTTCCCTACAGTCTATATCTTCCATATCCTCTTCCACAGTAAATACTGATGCAAAATACTCATGTAATATCTCCCCAATTTTCTGCAGCTCCACACAAAGGCCGCCTTGCTGATCTTTGAGGGGCCCTATTCTCTCCCTAATTCCCTTTTGTCCTTAATGTATTTGTAAAAACTGTTTAGTAAATAGAATTAAGGAGAATCCAAAGCTATCTCATGTCCCCTTTTTGCCCTCCTGATTTTTCTCTTAAATATACTCCTACTACCTTTGCTCGTTGCTTCTAACTGTCTCTCCAACTAAACTATTCGATCTGATAAGATTCGCAGGGCTTTTTGAACACTGTAGGGATTCTATGAATAACTAGGTTTCACAAAATCAAAAAAAAGCACTTTTCTTTCCCTTATTTTTGATTTCAACCATCTGACTTCTTATCTCGTCTAAAACATTTTTAAAATGATCCCCTTAAAAACTGAAATATGTGCCAATATGGAAAAATCTCCCATTAGAAAACGTTTGTTTTTTTAAAATCTGGCTGTGGTTTGTCCTTCTATTGAAATAGCTCTGAATACAAAAAGGTTTAATTGCCAATTTTGTTGTCAAAAGACTAAATTAAATGAATTTTCTCTTCTGGAGCAACTATTAAAGTTCACCTTCTACAAACCTGAAAATGAGCATCTTGTGTTTAAAGGCAGATCAGACTACAGCCGGATACAAAACCAGTTTTCCTAAAGACCCATTTAGCTTTAGGGAGGCAGTGAAACAACTGCAAGAAATACTATTCAAAATTTAAAATAGTTGTTTTCTAAAGTAGAATCGTAGAATAAAAAAAAAGGCCAAATGTGCCTTTGTCAGCTCTTTGGTAGAGCTCGCTCATTAGGCTGCATTTGCTGATATGAGCACACGCACACAGTGCGCTATTTTTGTTCATGTATGCACATTTAAAATGGGCCCTCCACGCTGGTGAATTGTCTTTCACGATCATGTTTCTCAGTGCATTTGCAATGCAGCCTTTGCATATAACATTATCAAAGTTTTTAAGGTGATAACATACAGGGCACTTCCAGTATATGTGGCTTTAAGAACTCACCACTGACACTGTCTTTCTATTCTTTGAAGTAGCTGATTAGAGGTAAAGAAAGATCTGAAGAGATGTTTGGAGAGTAATTAACTAGCTGTATTTAGGGATAGTGAAAGTGATTGGGTGTTCATCCCATTTCACAAAATCTTTGCAATTTATTTAGTTATGATATAGCAAAGGATCCATTTCTGACCAGCAATCATAATTTTGTCATTTTGAGATACATAGAATTAAATGTACCTGAGTAACTCTGCTCCAAGTAGGGCTATAGGAAAATCTGAGCAAAATGTTTATGAATAAATACACGCTACACCAATTCAAAAACATCAAGAGCAGAAAGTTCATCATTACATCCACATTATTGCTTTCTATCTACCCAGAGAGAAATTTATAATAGGTAAAAACAACGACTGCAGATGCTGGAAACCAGATTCTGAATTAGAGTGGTGCTGGAAAAGCACAGCAGTTCAGGCAGCATCCGAGGAGCAGGAAAATCAACATTGCGGGCAAAAGCCCTTGATCAGGAATTGAAGGGCTTTTGCCTGAAACATCGATCTTCCTGCTCCTCGGATGCTGCCCGAACTGCAGAAATTTATAATGTTCTTGCTAAAACTAAAGACAACATTTTCTTCCAGGTTTTCAGTCCAGAAACTGGATGGCTCAAGTGCCAAGGCACTGCAGCAACAACCAGGGTTTAAACACTCAAATAGTGCATATCCTTATCAATGGAAAGAAATTAGGAACTCAAGAATGGAAGAAGTTATTGTAAATAGGGAAATGTACACAGACTGGATTTCAAAAAAAAAATAAACAAATTTAAGGTGCAGAGGAGAATGCGATTAATGCTATTTCTTTAACAGGAAGAAATGGTTTGTAATGAAGGAAGAACAAATTAGTTTGATTTGGAAGCATTGGAGCAGATATTAGCAGATAAAAGTATAATGTTAAAATAATGTTATTTAGACAACTGTTGATGTCTTCAATTTGAAGTAACTTTTTAAAAGTATTAACTTCTCAATGTTGAACATCTGTAGCAGATTTAAGTATTTTGTGAATTATATTACAACTATTTAAAAGCTTGGTCCACATTTTCTCAAATGAAAATTTTTGTATTCGCATTTTTTTCTCTCTGTAGATTGGAGGCATACAAATTTGGACCGTTGTGACAAGACGGTTAGCAAGTTAGTGACCTTAAAATTCATCAAATTATCTTGCTTACAATTTCTTTTGCATAAAAGCCGGTGTTCTTGAATTACAGATATGAAGGTCGAAGAATGTAGAGGTATGTATAACGACCCGTCTGTAATTGTGCACACTTTTACGCTCAAAAAAGTTCTCTTTTCCACAGAATGTTTGGAATAAATGTGCTCAATATTTGTAAAACTGAATTTTATGTATAATACAGCTACAAGAACAAAAATATAATTATTACAATAATGACATACATTTATCTCTTAGAATTATTTCTACATATTCTACACAGACATTTAAAAACTTTAAGTCAAGGGAAAGACATATGTTTTAACAGGATTTTTTCATAATGCTTTATCCAGACAGGTTAGGCTAGAACATGATCTAGTCTTAACTACTAGCTTCAGAAAAATCTTTGCACAGTGATAATATGTAATGCTCTCATGTTTCATAAGAGAACGTAATTATTTAATTTAGTAGATTAAATTTCTCCAGAATATCTTAATGCAATAGAAACTGCACTTTAATGCAAAAGGAATAGTCTAACATTTAAAAAAGCATATCTTATCAACAGATATGAAGTGACAAAACTGGATACATCTGAGTTTTCTTAAAAAATGATAAAAACCTTAGTTCATTGTACACAGACAGCTTAATTGTCTTACACAATAGATTAGATAAAAATTGTTTTGCTAGTTCTACAACTGCAATAAGTACATGGATGTTTAGTAAAATAATATTTGTAGTTCACCATGATTGCTCAGTCTTTGCTTTGCCGTTTAGTGCACAGTTAAATTGGAATATTGCCAAACATTTGGCACAGCTTAAATGTCAAGTAGAAATATCCATGTTTCAATGATGATGGCTTCCACCTGCTACAGTGTTTTTTTCAGAAATGTGGTGCAGGAAAGTGCTTTCATTTTGGCATCTATGGTTCACGGCTTCAGCATTAAAAAGGGTAGGTGGCGGTGGAAGATGTGCAACAGCTGGAATTGAAAGCGTATGATGGGGAGGATGAAGATGCAGATGGGAAAGAGGGTGTGGCATTGGTCGAGGGGGAAAAGAGCTGTGGGAGCTTATAGTGACTGGTGGAGGAGAAGAAGAAGTGGGTTTAGTTGCGACAGATGCAGTAGGTGGGAAGTTGACAGGGCTGCTGACCCGAAAACATTTCTGTTTGTGAGCTTTCAACATGTTGGAGAACCGGAATCGTTGACCACAAACATCACAGGGGTATGGTTTCTCCCCAGTGTGGGTTCTACGATGGCGCTTCATGTTTGGTCGGCTTGTGAAACTTTTGCCACAGATTTCACAGATAAATGGCTTTTCCCCTGAAAAGATAAATATAAAAAAAAGTTCGGTTACAAAAAGGAAGAAACATATGAATTTTGATCTTGTAAAATACATTTTGAAATGTGTATAGTGTACGGTTTCCAATAATAACAAAATAAAACTCACTTGAATGGATATCGGGCTTTAAAAAGGATTACAGTAGCACATTTAACAGTTAAAAATCAGAACTAAAAAAAGGTTGTCGCAGCAGATTATTTATTGCAACAAGCATGTGGGTTTAGAAACATTGTAAACCGTACAATGTTGCTTTGAACTTAAAAATGGATTACCTCTACACTGTAGCATATATTTAAATTTAAAAAGTCTGCATGATTCTGAAAAAAAAAAATCATATGCTACAGTCTTCAAATTAAAATACCTAATTGTTGGGACTGATATTATTTGTATTGACAGCTCTTTCCTAACCCAAGAGAGATTAATCAGGAAATATAATTTGCAATAACACCAGTTTATATTTTAAAGGGCTAGATACCATCATTACAAAACTTGTAAATAAAAAAGGCAAATGGTTGCCACAACAACAGGACTGGAAGCCCAGATTGGCATCACTCTACCATGTATGTGTTAATTCACCATTTGATACATTGCGGTGCGACACTCGTCACAAGCAACAATTACTTTAATATGAAATTGAAAAATGCACAAGTGTTTAAAGGGACATTTTATGACCATAGAAGAACAAGGTTATATGTCAATTGACTTTTAAAATAATGTTTAATACAATGGGATCTAATTTTACTTCAGTTCTCAAACTGGATTGTCACAAAATGTATTTGTTTGCTGCGAATAGAACATAACCGCATTTTTAAGCTTATTGACAGTGGAATTTACTACAAAAGCAGATTTTGAATTTTAAAAATGTTATATCTAGCCTGTATATGCATTTAAAGAAAAATGTAATTCTGTGCTGAAATGTGCCTGCATTTTTTTACAGCAACGTTTTTGCATCAAAAAAAATCAAATTATATTAAATAATTACATATGCCGAGAGTTTGGTGATTATTGGTTCCTCACAAGTTGTTAAAGCATCAATAAGGAATGCTAGTATCTGAATGTTCAGAGATGTGGCACTTTTTGAGTAGTATTCAAAACCATTGAAAGTGATCAATACTGCGTTGAAGATGGTGAGATTTTATGTCCAGTTTTTAAACAGTTGTGAATTTAATTGTATTTCTTTATTCAAAGCCATTTGTCTCTATTACAGATCTATTCAGCTAACAAATAACATATACTGAAAATCAAAACACTCCCTAATCAATTCACAGAAAATCTGTTTAAAAAAGCCACCCAACTTGAAATGAAAAACAGTTTGCAGACTGTCATAATGGAAAATATAAGTCATTATATTTTCTCTGACAACTCATTGATCTTTCCAAGATTGTTTTCTTGTGGCCCATAAACTTCAGCTCTCTCAAAATAAAATTTCTTGCACTGATATTTTTTCGTGTCCCAAGATGAGCAAACTTCACGGTCAAAAAATAGCTACAGCATTGGATTTAAGTTTCCCACCAGGAAAAGAATTATTTTTTGTTTGCAATGCATTTTGGTCACAATGCATGATCAGGTACTATTTATGTTCAAATATATAGAATTTTAACTCTCAAAATCAGATTTTATTTTGCCAGCTCTGGTTCGTGATAACATCTACAGTGCAAGATGATATTAGCCAGAATACAGTCTATGCAACAAAATAACATTCCACTCATGACACAAATTGTGTGTCATCTTTCCAAAGTAGAAATCCAGAGCTG
Source organism: Hemiscyllium ocellatum (assembly GCF_020745735.1). Lineage (NCBI taxonomy): Eukaryota > Metazoa > Chordata > Chondrichthyes > Orectolobiformes > Hemiscylliidae > Hemiscyllium > Hemiscyllium ocellatum. The sequence goes on from NC_083432.1 coordinate 21,277,603, forward strand.
GATTTCTCCAAACAAATCCACTTTGGCAAGATGGCATACAATTTGTCATTAAGTGGCATATTATTTTGTTGTACAACAGATTTAATTGGAAGCACCAGCTTTCAGAGTGCTGCTCCTTCATCAGGTGATTGTGCATAGTCTATATTCTGGCCAATATCACATTGGACTGTAGATGTGCTCTAATCTTATCTTGCCAAAGTGGTTATGTTTGGGAAAAATCCAGCTCACCTACCGAAAAAAACTCAGGCTTCATTGTATATTGCAAATTTCAATTAACCACATAAAATTAAGAATATAAATATCTAACAGCAGTATCATGTTCTTACCAGTGTGAGTTTTCATATGTTCATCAAAATACTGCTTCATGTTGAAGTCCTTGCCACACCACTGGCACATGAACTGTTTATGACCAATATGAATACTCATGTGAGAGCGAAGTTGGTACTTGTACTGAAATCGTTCATCACAATTCTGAAAGATGATTAATCTACTTAATTTTTCAATATCTGGATTATCAGTTATACATTGCAAGTTTAATGGCTGCTTCAAGAGTGATAACTTTCTGATGTAAACAGTGCATCATTTAGAAAGTGACAAATCATTTTAAGCAAAATTCGCTTCATGCAAATTGCCACTTCAAATGATATTTAAAAAAATTTGATCATTTTAAAGCCCAACTTATTTTAGTTATCCATTTATGCTTCTTTAATGAACAGATAGTTTGCTATTAGCACATTAGCCTAATTTTCTTGGTTGATTGAATACAGAAACAACTCATCTTAATTGGGTCACAATCATTTATCACTAGGTCCAAGAACAACAACAGATCAACCATCCAACCAGAAACAGATATTGCAGGAAAGAAATTGTTCATGATGCTTGAAATAATTCCTCACATTACTGTTCATTTTAGCTGTAATTCTGTGAGGAAAACTGATCCTAATGAAATTGAATATACTACCTATTTTTGTTTACGGATCAATTTCTAGTATTCTATTCAATTATGGTGAGGTACACGCAGCTTCTTTAATTCTTTTAGATTGCTTCATAAGTATTATGCACATGTGCACTGTGACCTAAAAACTAGGTGCAATGCACAATATCCAGCTATATTAATAACCATTTGAGTTGGAGTTGCCCTTCTAATTTATCTGTGCTTTAGCAACCTACTGCCTTGTAGGCAGACTAATCAGTGATCCATATTGTTTCACATGAATTACTCATAACTTTGGTAACTTTTTAAAAATAAAGCATAAATTAGTAAGTTGTCTCAATACTATATAAATTACCTTTAAATAAAATAAAGTTCCTAATACATTCTTAACTTGAATTGCTAAAAGGGTCTCACTAGCAAGCATGTGTGGTTATGGATTTCAGTGTATATATATATATATATCTCAAATGGTGCAACAGGCTAAAATATGGAAGTGCACTAGTGAGTGTTTCTGTCACAGGCAGCAAATCTGATTCAACCAGTAAACAAATTTATAATTTTGAAGGAAATATCTTTCCAAAGGTTTCAGAATGTCTGCTCGGACACAATTTTCATGTTATGTTTAGACTGCAGTTCAAAAACAAATATGACTAAGTATCAATTTGTGATATTATAATTGCAAATACAAAAACCTAATTAGAAACAAAAACAGAAATTGCTGGAAAAACTCAGCAGGTCTGGCAGCATCTGTGGAGAGACAGCAGAGTTAACACTTCGGCTTGACTGACCCTTCCTCAGAACTCAGAGCTAACATAATTACTTACCTCGCATTTGAAAGGCTTTTCTCCTGAATGCTGGAGAGAGTGAACCTTCAATGACATACTACGCTTGAAAGACTTCCCGCATGTTTCACAGGTGAATGGCATATCTTTTGTATGGGCTGAAACAACAAATGTCCAAATGCTACAGAACAAAATTTATTGGAACCTTTGTATCATTATAGCAGTACGCATTCTTTTTCTATGTAAAAAAACTCAAAATTGCAAATAGTGTAAAATCTACAGGATCTCCCAAGTTAAACCTGGGTTCAAGGTTTTCGCTGTCATAGATCTTCAATTCAGCATAAAGTCTTTATATTATGACAAATTACCATGATTATAACCATGATTAAAATTATTTAATATCTACATTTAGTTCGCAATTTTTAGGTATCTCAGTTGCAGCTATTTTGAGCAGAACCTGAGAAAAGCATTTATTTTAAGTTATTTATAAATCAACCTGTTTGAACATCTTATGACACAGCTGTGGCATACGAGCATGAACCTGAACCTTGTAACGCAAAGGATGAGACATTGCCACTGTGCCACAAGACTCCCGTAGCATTTCATTGCTGAGCATTCAATATCTACAAATGTAACCATTCAGTATATCTGGAGTCAATCTAATTTGAAATTACTTACTTAAATAAAGATACAGGGAAGCTGCAAATTTTCTAATAGGAATATATCAACAAAAGTAGACATTCAGCCTTTTTAACCTGCTCTGCCATTCTATTACACCATGACTGATCATCTACTTCAACACTATTTTCTTGCAGTATCCCATCTGCCTTGATATTATTAATCTCCTCTGTCTCAAACACACTCGATGATTGAGCTTCCAGCCAACCACAGCCTTCAGGGTACAGAAGTCCAAAGATTCACCACCCTCAATGAGAAATTCCTCAACCATGATTTCAAAGGCCTATCACTTATTTTTACATTATGTTCCCAGCTATAAACTCAAATAGGGACAAATTTGTCCACATTCACTCTGTCAGGCCCTTGTGAAACTATCGTAATTTTCAATTAGATCACCTGTCATTCTTGGAAACTTTAAAGAACTTTGTCCTCCTTTGTGTTTTAGGGCGGCACGGTGGTACAGTGGTTAGCACTGCTGCCTCACAGCGCCAGGGACCTGGGTTCAATTCCCACCTCAGGCGACTGACTGTGTGGAGTTTGCACGTTCTCCCCGTGTCTGCGTGGGTTTCCTCCGGGTGCTCCGGTTTCCTCCCACAGTCCAAAGATGTGCGGGTCAGGTGAATTGGCCATGCTAAATTGCCCGTAGTGTTAGGTAAGGGGTATATGTAGGGGTATGGGTGGGTTGCGCTTCGGCGGGTTGGTGTGGACTTGTTGGGCCGAAGGGCCTGTTTCCACACTGTAAGTAATCTAATCTAAACTTAGGCTAAGGTTCCTCAATCTTGCCTCTTCAGATTATCTTTCTGATCTGGGGATTAGTTTTGTGAATTTCCATTGCACTCCCCCAATGGCACATATATCCTTCCTTTAAAAAAGGGACCAAAGCTGTACAGAATACTTTACATGAAGTCTCGCCAAGATTAGCTGCAATTGCAGCTTTACTTCTACTGAAATCCCGTTGTAATAAAGGCCAGCAATACTGTTGCACCGGCAAGCAAGCTGTCTGTGACTCAATAAGGATCCTCAAGGACACTTTCTGACACAAACCTTCTCCGTTAAGAAATGTTCTGGGTATTTTTTCCCTACCAACAATGAACAACTTTACACTCAGCATGTGCCATCTGTCATGTTCTTGCCCTTTTACATAGTCTACCCAAGTCTGCTTGAAGCCTCTTTGCAGTTTCCTCACATTAAAGCATAATTTGATGGCTATCAATATAGATTCAGTATTCTGCCTTTTTTAGAATAACAGAGAACATAAGAAACAGGAACAGGAGTGGAGCATTTGAGCCCTTGAGCCTAACGCACCATTCAAGATGATCTTGACAGTTCTGACTGGCTTGAAGTCAACATTTTTGTCTGCCTGTCGTAGTCCTCAACTCTTACAAGTTAATAATCTGTCTAATTTATATTTGAATACACTTAATTACCAGGCCTCCACTACTCTCTGGAGTAAAGAATTCCAAAGATTCAGCCTATTCTCCCAATGAAACCGTTTCACCTGAAGAAATTAGTAAGAGTCCCATTTTAAAAAAAAAGGTGAAACAGATCAGAGAAGAGAAAATTCTGCTTTAGCTGAGATGACAGAGCAAAGAAGCAAAGCCATGAAAGGGATAATTGGATCATAGGAAACAATACACATTCGGTACTACTTTGACTAGGACGAGGAAACATTCAAGGGTTTTCGGATTCTGAAAGTGAATGAGCTAAAGGCTCTGTTCAAAAACTAAGAAGTTATTTCAGGTACAGGTCCAGAAAAGGATTAAGTTCAAAAACTGCTAGATACTATAGAAATTCTGACTTTAGTGGCAGTACTTTCACATAAATTGAGTACAGCTACTGCCAGAGGTGCAAAGAACCACTCAACGCTCAGTGTTTGACTGCAAGTGCAAATGTTCAAACAACTATTTGTGCACTATTTACAGTGGCTTATATGTTCCTACTAGGGAATCCATTCACAAGAAACATTAATTCTACAGCACTAATGGCTCTAATATATGACTAAATCACCTGCTTTTGAAAGATGCATTCAATGTATCTTATTTTTGGACAAGTGATTTGAAGAAGTATATTACATCTAATCCTTATTACAGAGAAGGGTTTTGGGCATGGTCTCCTGCAGATAAAACTGCATTTAGGGAAGTAAAGTTAGCGGAGTTAGCTGGATGGCTGGTCTGCAATGCAGATGCTAAGAATATAGATTCAAAACTCACCACCATCTGTCCCTCTTTAATGAGGGAGACGGGAAAAGAGATTGCATATAGAGCTGACCTTTGAGAACACGGCTATGAATATAACAAGGATCAAGTGTTTTCAAATGCTCTGTGTTAGACCCAACATCTGCAATTGTTTTAACATTAGCTTAAGTAGACAATTTTGTCCTATAAGAATATTAAATAAATTCTCAAATGTAGACCATTGACTATAGAGCATAACCCAGAGCAGAGAACACTATCCTGTATTTTTGTTTTACTATCTACTGAGTTAAGATCAAATCATGCACACACTTTGGAAGTACCTAGCAGGGGTTGTGGACCATGTTCTCTTAGATTATAACAATTATTCCAAAGACCATGTAGGATTGTCAAAACCACCTCTTTATTTAGCTTTATACTCTGTCAAATATTCTTTCATAGTCTATGAATGCTAGTGCCACCATACTGGTCTATTTCAAGAGTCACACATGCTTAATCTATCAAGGATAACTGACATATCGGCATTATAGACAGCTATGATGTTGACAGAATACAAATGTAAAACTATTTATTTCATTTATGCAAGTTCAGTAGGAAGGGTTCCAATCCAAAGTTTAAAGACACTAGAAATAGCACGTTGAACTTTTGGTGTCATTGATCTCGAATGAGTCATTGTATTTGAAATTTTCATTTAACAATACAATTCTTTGACCCACCTGCATCCACCTATCGCCTTCCCACCTACCTTTCCCCCAGCCCCACTCCCCTATTTATCTCTCATTCCCCTTCACTCCCACATTCCTGATGAAGGGCTTATGCCCAAAACGTCAACTCTCCTACTTCTCTGATGCTGCCTGACCTGTAGTTTTTCCAGTGCCACCCTTTTCGACTCCAATTTAAACATCAGTCAATCTTGCACCAAATTAACATCAGAGAGATCTTGTCCCAAATCATCCAAGGTTGGATTAGATGTTCTAAGGTAGGTACTGGGATCTTTTCTAGTTATTGGATCGATCCAGTTCTCCCAATCATATTCATCTAGTTCTCAACGATTCAACCAGCTGAAAGGTTTTATTCAAAGAATTACGGTAATCACTAAGTGGATTCCCAGCCATAGTAAGTGTATGGAATGACATAATTGGCTTGTTTACCGTAACACTTCTCTACAGATGTCAGGAAGTCATGCCAATGAAAATGGTAAGGATGAGAATTATATCTTTCATTTGCTTTCTATTTGCTGAAGAATTGTAAAACTCAGGATTGAGGTGTTTTTAGTATTCATAATAACTCAAAAGTATTTAGGAACAGATCTAAGAGATTGCTGTAATGTGTGAAAGACAAGGCAGATGTACACAAGGAGGCAGAAATTATTCAATGAACTATGAGAAAAAAATAAAAAAAGAGAGTGCATATTTTGGATGCTCAGGAGAGGTTATGGCCTATTGGCTAGACTATTAATTCAAAGGCCTAGGTAATGTTCTGGAGACCTAAGCTTAAATCCACAATTGTAGATGATGGAATGGGAATTCAATAAAAATTTGGAATTAAGAGGTTAATGATGACCATGAAATCATTGTTGATTGGATTTTTTTTGACAATTGAGGTTCTTAGGAAACATGCCAGCCTTACCTAGTCTGATGTGTGACTCTTGACTCAAGACAACATGGTTGCTTTTTTAACTGGGATGGACAATAAATACTAGTCTACACTAGTCAAGCCAATGCAAGAATTAAAAAAAGTTAGTCTGATTGTGCAAAGAAAAAGACATTAGCATAGTTAGATTAGATTAAATTACTTACAGTGTGGAAACAGGCCCTTTGGCCCAACAAATCCACACCGACCTGTCGAAGCGCAACCCACCCAGACCCATTCCCCTACATTTACCCCTTTGCCTAACACTACGGGCAATTTAGTATGGCCAATTCACCCAACCTGCACATTTTTGGACTGTGGGAGGAAACCCACGCAGACACGGGGAGAATGTGCAAACTCCACACAGTCAGTCAGTCGCCTGAGGTGGGAATTGAACCTGGGTCTCTGGCGCTGTGAGGCAGTGATAACCATTGTGCCACCCACGGAAAAAACAATACTGTTTCTGCCCGGTTATTACACAAATATTTGCATTTGGAAATTAGAAAGTAAAGATCCTTGCTTGAATGTGAATATTTATCCATAATTTCTAGCCTTTAAAAGCTCTTATGTTGAGTTTAAATAAATGTTAAGTGTAACAAGCTAATACGACAGCCACAGAACGAGAGAATGAATGAAATCCCTGAGTTGGAGGCTCTCAGTTAATATAGCAGTTTTAATACAAAACAAATCATGTTTTCAAGGAAAGTACCAATTCAAATTGGCTGTGGAAAACCCTACCTCGACTAAAAGCTGGAAATCAAGTCCCCAATGATAGGGAAACTGTGGAGATTCAGTGCAAGTCCTGGGCTTGGCTAATAAAGTGGTTCAATGATGGAAAGGAGGGGTTAGGTTGGAGAAGGACTTCTGAGTAGAATGTAACCCAGGCTTAATAAATTAACACTTATTTGTTGCATAAATTAACTTAAGCCTCGTCACCAAAGCCCAGGCCTGTCAAAAGGCAAGGGATACCAAACTGTTAATTTAGTTTAATTTATTTGTTGTGGATGCGCAGGAGAGATGCTGTTCAAGTAACCCCAAGAGAAAACATTTGCAGGGGTACAGAAAAAAGGCAAGGGAATGGTATCAATAGAGTTGTTCTTGCACAGAACTGGCAGATATGAGTGCCATAATGGCCAATTCTATTCTATCGCTACATCGTATACTCAGGCTACAGGATGCAAAGGCACAGCATACCAGCTATAGAAAATCTGGTCACACAGAGTCCTGCTCTGTCCTAGCTGACATGGATCATCTCCAGTGTTGATGGTATTAAGTTCATCCAGCAGATAGTGACCGATGTATCTTACTCTTACTGCAGCCTTATAGACAATAGACTTTGAGGATTAGCAGTTGAATGAATTACTACAGAGCACTCAACGTTTTCTCTGCTCTTGTATCTATGTTAATATGTCTGATTATAGTTACATATCAAGTCAATGGTGACCGACAAAATGTTTTTTAAAAAAAATCTCTTTTATAAGAAAAAATATTTTAAATATTACAACAAATTCAAAACAATACAAAGAACAAAGTTAAAAAACCCAAACCGCCCTCATGTACAAATGTATAAATATATGTATTAAAAAACTATTTAACTAAATAAATAAATCAAACTGATAAATAGTAATAACTAAGATCATCCAAACAAACCACTCATACAGTCACAATTCTTCCTCCCTTGATGTTGGACTCAAAAGCACAATCATTATGGCAGATCAATCGGTGTCCAGGTAGTCCAAAAAGGGCAGTCACGCCTTACAGAAATTCAGTTTTGTGGTGTACCATACTTGAGGAAATCCAAGGGGATATGCTCCATAACAATCTTCCACCAACCTGACAGGCCCAGGGGATTTTTGGATGACCAACCTGACAAGATATTTTTTCTTGTGCAGAAAGTGAGGATGTTGAAAAGTTTTTCTTATGCACATCTACAGGGAATACACTGGGCTGGCCAAGAAAAGGAGAGATTAAGTCCTTCTCCACTCTCACATCCAAAATTGCACCCGCCACAGTGCTCCAGTTTGAAGCCTACCACAAGACCACAGACAATGGGTAAGAGTGCCCATACCAACCTTGCACTTGGGACACTTTGAAGATATCCTGATTTAAATTTTGACAAATGGTCTGGTGCCAAGGGGACCCTGTGGAGAATCTTCAACTGTAAAGCATGGGTCCTATTGCAAATTGATAGCTTTCTTGCATTTTCCCAAATATCTTCCCATGCCTCCAAGGAGACCTTCACGCCTAGCGTTCTCTCCCACACCCTGCAGAGTCGATCAACCTCATCTGAGGGGGCACTCCCCAGCTGATGATATCAAGTGCTGACTGAAAGTGTATCCTTAGCAATGAGTACCCTCCTCTCCGTTGGATTTGTTGGGAGCAGTCAAAATGTAGTCATTTTTTGAATAAAATCCCTAAATTGAAATAAAAAAATGGAAGAGGTTCCTATTAGGGGACATCATTGTGTCTCCCTCAAATATACTGCTCATGCAAGACACCTCTAGCTGCCCAATGTTTAAATCCTGAATCTATCATCCCCAGTTGAAAGTCCAGCGTACCCATTATAGGTGTAAGAGAAGATGTTTTGCCAATATTGCCTTCTCTCTGCCGAATTGCCCTCCGTGCTTTAACAGTGTTGATAGCTATTGGGTTATGGCAATATTCCCAACTGTCCTCATTTTGTCCAAAAACAGCAAACTAGTAAGGGGGCACCCTGCCAGAGGTTTCGATGTCTAACCATATCGAAAGAGGGTCCCCACAAGCCCACTCACTCACCTAAGATAAAAGCGAGCTTAGTTGATAGCTTTTAATGCCTGAGAGGTCCACTCCCCCCTATCTGTGAGGCAATTGCAGTTTAGCCAATTTAATAAGAGACTGCTTACGATGCCAAATAAAAGAGCTCAACCAGCTGTTCAGTCTCCCGAATGTTTGCTTATCAAAAATCAGGGGTAGCATCCGTATAGGGTACAAATGGGGGAGAATATTCATCTGACCCAACCACAAGACTGGAAGCACCTCCCATCTTTGAAGGTCTTGTTTGATTTTGTCAAATAATTGAACAAAATTAGCTTTAAAAAGCCAACCCAGAAGTGGAGTACTGAATATCCCCAAATACACAAAACTCCTGTGACCACTTAAATGGGAAATCGCTATTCTTGTAAGAGCACCCATTGGCATAACCTCTGATTTTGCAAAATTAATCTTGTACCCTAAAAAGGCGTCAGTTGCATTGATGCACTGTATCAGGCGAGGCATCAAAACTGCTGGATTTGACAAAAAAAAAGGACATCATCCACGTACAACAAAATCTTATGTAATTTTGACTCCACTTCTAGAGCTGATATATTGGGGTACCTACGAATGGCCTCCGCCAATGGTTCAATCACCAATGTAAAAAGCAGTGGCGAGGGGGGACAACCCTGCTGGCTGCCCCTAAAAATGTTAAAATTGCTTTATTGCTCCCCATTGGTGATGACTGCAGCGAGAGGATCACTGCAGAGAACCTTTACCCATTCTATAATGACTTCGCCCAAGTCAAACCATTCCAGAACATAAAAAAAAGGTACAGCCACTCAACTCTCAAATGCCTTCTCTGCATCTAGATAAATCACCAATCCCCGTAGCGACTGTTGTTGACATGCTTGAATTACATTAAGCAGCCTCCTAACCTTACTGGAGGATCTGCGGCCCTTTACGAAGCCCGTCTGGTCCTTTTTAACAATAGAAGGTAATAGAGACCTCCAGCCTTAACACAAAGTCTTAGAGGGGATTTTAAAGTCCACAATTAAGAGTGAAATGGGCCTGATTGAAGCACAGTCCTCCGGGACCTCCCCTTTTTTAAGAGTAAGTGAAATATTCTCTTCTCTCAGAGGTGACAGTATACAATCATGGCTGTATGAGTCACTGAACATGTTGAGCATCAGGCCTGAATGTGTTTATAAATTCCTTCTAGAATTTGCTGGGAAGGCCATCAGGACCGGGCGCCTTTCCACTCTGAAGCTGCTTCACAGCCTCCTGTACTTCTTGCTCTGATAAGAGGGCATTGAGCAAAGACTCTTATTCGGGGGTTACACCTGGGAACTCCAGATCCTTGAAAAAGGATTGCATTTTAGCCCGCCCCTCCTCCTCACAACCCTCCGATTGATATAACTTAAGAATAAAATCTTTGGAATGCCACATTCATCTTTTCTGAGTCACATGTAAGGTTCCCAGACTCTTCCCCAATTGCTGTAATAGCTTGAGGGGCGCTCCTGTTCCTGCTGAGATATGCTAAGTATTTGCTTGGCCTGTCACCATGCTCACATAATCTTTGTTTCGCAAAAGTAAGCTCCTTCTTTGCTGTCTGCATGAGCACAGAATTCCATGCAGATCGCAGTGCCGTAATCCTCTGTAGCTTGACCGAGTGCCTGTCAAAGCAAGCCTTCTCGGCTGCCTTCAACTGTGCTTCGAGATGAAGTTGCTGAACATCCTTCTGCCGTTTCCTACTGGCAGAGTAGGAAATAACTATCCCCTACACAGGTTTTGGCATTTTCCCAAAGGACAGATGAGCTACTAACTGAGTCTGACTTAATGTCTAGGAATGCCTGAAGTTCCCTAGGGAAGTACTCCACAAACTTATTATCCTGAAGGATAAAGGGATCCATGTGCCAGTGCCTTGGACCCACTGTAACATCCTTAATTTTAACCAACAGGTACACTGGAGCGTGATCGGAGATGGCAATATTACCAATTGTACAAGATGTCACAAAGTCCAGGGTTGCCACAGAGGTCAGAAAAAAAAAATCAATCCTGGCATGACATCTGTTTGGATTGGGGAAAATTGTAAAATCCCTGCCTGTAGGGTGGAGACAATTCCAGACGTCCAACCCTAAGTCCATACACAGATCCACTAACTGTTTAGTTTGTACAGAGGGTATAGGGGGGCCTTTGGGCAACCTTTCTACTGTGGGATCCATGACACAATTAAAATCTTCCCCCAAATGATATGCTGGGACTAGAGACTGATCAGTTTAGAGAACGCATCTACCAGAAATTTGAGGAGATGGGTCGGAGGGCAATAGATATTTAAAACACCATATTCTTCCCAGTTTACCAGGGCTTTGAGAATTACAAACCTCCTTTGTGTCTCTTTAACACATTCTAGAAACTTAAATGGGAGATTCCTCCTAACCAATATAGCCACTTCCCTCCTTCTGGTATTAAAAAGATTAAAAGTAAACCCGATCTAAGCCATTCTGTAGTTTCAAATACTCCCTGTCATCCAAGTGTGTCTCCAGTAACAAAGCAATATCCATCTTTTCCTTTCTAAGACTCAAAAGTATCTTCTTCCTCTTAATGGGTGAGTGACTCCCTTTGATGTTCCAGGTACACCATTTAATCAAGTCATTAGCCATAACCTTCTGCAGTAACATTAAATTCCAGGGAGGAGGAACTTGAACCACAAATTGATGTGCTTTAGTGTCAGAAGGTGCAACATAAAAACTACATAAACTAACACCACCATAGTTAACAAACCTACAAAAGCAGTCAAATATTATATACACAACAAAAACCAAAAAGCAAACCTTCATATAAAGCACCAATGGTGCTGAATAGAGGAACTCACCCCCTGCCCAAAGGGGCCAACAGCCATCCCAAAACCCAATTTCCCATCCCGCTGCCAAGACTGCAGCACAGTCATTTAAATACTTGAACCGGGTATAAACTGCCAATAAGTAGACATCCAGCGAATTTCAACTATTTTCCCTCCTCCTAGCAAGAGCCGCAACACAAACACAAGCAGAAAGGAAAGAAAATACACCATGGAACAGCAAGATGAACAAAGAATCTTTTTTTAAAAAAAGGGTAAATATCCCACCCACGCTTGGGTATAACTTAACTTAGAAATTGAAAGTACACATCTCAACTGCCACCATAAATTTGGTTTAAACTAATACCAATAATAATAAAAAAAGGAAAAGAAAGCCCCAACTGGACTTCCTCTGTTTTTTAAAGAAAAACAAAGACATATCCAAGCAACGCTACTACTTGTACATACTAAATTGTTCAGATTAAGTTAATTTGTCCACAAAGTCTCTTGCTGTCTCTGACATGTCAAAGAAATGTACAGATCCACCTTAGGTGACCTGAAGCACTGCTGGATACCTCAGAGTACTGGATCCCAAGCTCCTTCAGTCTTTTCTTGACACCGTCATAGGATTTTCTTTTCTGGATCACTGCCACTAACAAGTCCTGGAAGAACATTACGTTAGAGCCCTCGTAAATTAGAGCCTTCGGATCCTTTCCCTGGATTCAGGAAGCTTCCACGATTCTCCTCTTATCTCTATAAGAGCTGACCTCCATGCTGTGACCTGGTGAGTCCTTCCGATCTTCAAGCCTCCTCATTCCAGTCTCCAAGTTAAGGTATTTCGGCAACCAATCCTCAAATTCCACTCACCTTCCTTACCCTTCAGCAGACCAATGATCTGAATATTTTTTCTTTTGCCTTTGTTCTCGAGATCGCCAACTTGGTCGTGCAAATTATGGACCTGTTTCTCCAGTGCTTGGATTCTATCCTTGGAGGAAGTGATATCAGCTTCCACCACTGGGACTCTATGTTCAACTTCATCTGTTCTTTTTTTCCAGGTCTCCCAGCTGCAGTTCATGCTTCTACAACATGATAGAAACCGGGGCCAGCTTCTCCTCCATTTGCTTACCCAACACCTCATGAGATTTCGCGAGCTCCGTCAGCAGAGCCTGGTAAGTAATTAAGTCCAAAGATCCTGCAGGCTAGGCTGCAGGCCTACCCTCGGACACTCCTCCCTTCTTCGGCAGCCCTGGACACCAAAACACAGGTAAGTTGATTTTCAACAATCTCCTGCGACTCCACGTCCTTTCCAGAATCCCAGGATATCGCGATGATCTGGGTTGGGTAGGATGAACGTTCGTCCCACTTGTGCTGCAGTGCAGAGCTCTGCTACGCAAACCTCCTAGATCGCTGCGATCGTGCATCCCTCTCTCAAAACGTTGACCATGGCAGATTCAGCAACTCATGGAGCTTTTGAAGAAAGATTAAATCCCAGATTCCACTTGTTCCAAGTATTCAAACTGGTCTGAATATAATGAACTAACATTGGTCACATGATTTTTATCACCTGTAGTTACCATCTTGAATAATTGTTAGACATAATTGAACATGATAATATACTGGACTTCAGTGTATTTGAATTATACTAGAATTCACTATTTTTAAATTTTATTTTTATCATGAATTAAAAAATATTACAAAGCATTTTACTTTCCTCAATCCAAATGCAATACAATCATATTCTTAACTCACCGACCATATGTTTCCGAACGTGAGCCATTGTATAGAATTTCTTCTCACAAATCTCACAGGAGAACTTCTTTTCAGCAAAGCCATGAACAACTTTGATGTGCTCATGGAGGGACCAAAGCTTCTTGAAAGATTTACCACAGGATACACACTATGTGGGGGAAAGAAAAGGAATATTTTACAATTTTGACTTACAATGGGAGTATCTGGCTATACAAAATGCTTTGTCTATCCTGCATCAAACACCATTTCATCCCTCCTCTCCTTTAAACAAAAAAAAGTGTCCATTTTAGGATACTTCCACAGGCATTGCTACTCCACTAGCACTCAGCCAAATGACCATTGAGGCTAATTAGCTGCTCCTCAAAATGTACTCTCAGCTAGACCTAAAAAGTGACACACAGTCTGTGATTAACTATTATTCACACTTGGTCCAGAGTAAGAAGTGCTCAATTTTACCAATAGTATTTGCAGAAAAAAAATTCTCAGTACTACTACTTCTACACTCAGGCAGTTCATTTAAATTTTTATAACCTTTCATTAATGTGTAGAATAAAATATAATTATGCACAGTGGAACAATATCCTAAGTGTGATGCCATCCACTTTAAATCCAAGAAAAAACAGATCAGTATCTTTTTTTTAAAAAATGGAGAGGAAATAGGAACTTTTGAGAATATTGAACATCTAAGAAAACAAATCCAAATCACAAAGCGTGCGCACAAGTACAACAGGTATTTTATCAAAGCAAATGAAATGCTAGCCTTTATGTCAAGGGAATTGGAAAGCATTTGTTGTATACAAGACCTTGGTCCAACCCCAGTTAGATAGAATGGCATTCATTTTCAGCATTGCACCTCATGCAAGATATATTTAGCCTCAGCAAGAAAACAGATTTACTAGAATGATACTATACTGTAAGGATTAAATAACGATGCAAGTTTGTGTAAACACATCTTGTACTCCCTTCTGTTTAGGAGGCTGAGATCTAAAAAGCTGTGGATGAGGAGTAAATGGAGATAAGATACAGATCAATGATCTAATTGAAAAGCTGCACAAGTTCAAAAGGATTGAATTATCTCTCCAGGTTTCTATGTTCAGAGACTTCATTTTGACTAAGTAGGTTACTTGATCCAGTGACTGAGTTATGCATTAGAGAATCTATATCCAGGTTCTGTTAAGAAAATTAAGAGATCCAGATAAACACACACCATTTATGTTGAGATTTGTGTAAACCTAACTTTGTTGTTTACACAAATCAATTCATCGTTTTCTTTCATCTACACAGTTTAGAAGTAGTTTACCAAGGTTTAGGATTCCAAATACGACAAAAAAAATATAGTTAAACCAGCTAAAACCACACTTCAAAAGGCAAATTTCCTACTGCCCACACAGCTTTGGTCACCCCACCTAAAAAGGAAGCAGTTATTTAGAGCTATTTATCAGCCCATCAGTAACATGGAGGAGTGGTGTGATTTAGTCTGGTTCAGGTGTCATTCACCAAGTTGTCCATGCAGGATTGACTTGTTTTGAAACTTCCCATCATGTAATCTTTGAGCCACTTGATCCTTCTAGAAGGATAGTCACTAATCAGCCATTAAACAACAGAAATAGGGACAGCAGGTACCAACAATTCATCGCCAACAAGGTGGCTGGCCACTACCCTCACCAACATGATTGAATGATTATCTTCAGAGAAACAGCATGGATATACTGTTTAACCACAGACATTTACAACTACATAATTTTTCCATTAATAACATTAACTATTTTGAATGAATAACTTTCTTACACAAAAATATTGTCAATATAATAAAGCACAAACGTATGAGATAATAAATACATGGAGATACTAAACATTTAGATTTGTGATAAAAGTTGGACTCCTGTGCCATCTATGGGCAATATGAGGCAACTGCAGAGATGCTACAAGCAATGCAAAACACTTTAAACACTTTGTAGAAGTACTGAGGAAATTGAAGTGTATGTGGTTGGAGATCTTTAGTTTAAGTGCATACAGTACATTTTGGTTAAAATGAAAAACTAATGTGAGAGTTTCCATATTCAAAAACACTTAATACAATGCATTCATCTTGCAGCATGTCAAGGTACTTCGCCTGAAGCTAACTACAGAGTGTGTTTCTTTTTTAAAAAAAACACACACCTGATATATAGTAGAACACCCAAAAGATTAAGCTTATCTTCAAATTGTGGTATTTCATTCTATAGTAAAAATTAATTCAGTGTGATTATTTGCAAAATAATATTTTTTTAAACTTGTGAAAACTGAGCAATTATTCAAAATGAAGCAACAATTCTAAAGATGTGGAATTACTTTGTGTTCATAATTCTGCAAATACATCATCTAACCTGATATGACAGTGGAGTCATACAAGGGCACCTTCACTACTGACAGATGTTTGAGTGAGGGACTAGTCCACCTGCCAGTGATTACTAGAGAATCAATAAAACTATTGAACAATACAAGGTAACTCTCCTGGCAACTCGGCCAATACTCCTACAAATCATTAACAACAAAAATAGGTAACCTGATGTTCATCTCATGTGAACTTACATATAATTAAGTATTGCTTGGTCCGCCAAGGTCATGTCCTATGTTATCATCCTGGCAAGACAGTCAACTTTAAAGAAATAAACTGCCCAGCAATCATCCTAAATGTTTGCATGAATTTCATTATTTTTATTGTAAGTAACTGAGATCAACACAGATGAGGTATCATTTAGTAGACAACCAATGCACAAAACTACAGAAAAAGTATCTTCCCGTTAACTAATTAATGCAATCAAAAGCTTTACAAACCGCTGGTATATTACACTAAGTTCTCACTAGATGAAGCTATCGGGCTCTACAAATCTCTCCTCACTTTTTCATGTTTTGTGCCACATCAGGGTGAGTCCTCGTGTCCAGTTACACAGCATTCTTAGTATCTTCAAACTGGCTTCCAGCTGCAAGATCTACTCTGGCAACCTTTTCTTAACTCACCAGAAGTTGTGTCTTTTCAATCTTCTTTCTGACAGAAACCAGACTATCACAAGCATCTTGCTCTCATAACAGTAGCTCCTCTGCTTCTTCACCCAACATCACGTCTTTCCTCAGGTATCTTGATTCTGAGTGTTTGTGTCAAGTTGAGAAACTGGCACTTGAGTTTCCTTTGGCTTTGGCCTCTTACCCTATGACAACCAAATTGCATAGATGGATCTCAGGGCAGTTAAGGAGGATTTCACCAACCCCTAGACCTGTGCATTCTGTATCACTGTAAATTATAAGAGGTAACCGTCTTGTAAAGTTCCACATTTGTTCAAATTTTAAAAATTACACATGGAGGAAGTACCAAAGGGGCAACTTGTGCTATTAATCTACATTAAGAGAATTTGTTATCCAGCACAAGTTCATTCCATGTAAGATACCTTTACAGCTGAGAGAAAGAAAACTTATCTTTCCAAGCTTGAAATAGGATCAAATTCACATGTGTCAGTGCCTACACTTTAATGTTGTTACAACTTTTGTTCAGACAAATTAAAATGCAACAAGTGTTAGAATTGGGCAAATTAAAAGTGCACTTTGAAAATATCCACTAGGGTTTGATTCAAATCATTACAAAAACCTAAAACATAAATGCATCACAATAGGTAGTTTGAAGGATATCAAGTGGATTTAAAACAAAGCCCCAATAAAATCAATCAATCAATCAATCAATGGAAGGGGTTTAGGGTGTAGGTTTGCTCGCTGAGCTGTAAGTTTGATATCCAGACATTTCATTACCTGGCTTGGTAACATCATCAGTGGCGACCTCCAAGTGAAGCGAAGCTTTTGTCTCCTGCTTTCTATTTATATCTCTGAGGCCTGGCACTCCAACCACAATGCCATAAACAAACCAATTGATCTAGATGCCATCTATCAACCCCTCAGAAAACGAACAGGAAATGACATCACCACAAACCCCAGGAACTCCATCCAGGAGAAAGATATAAATAGAAAGCAGGAGACAAAAGCTTCGCTTCACTTGGAGGTCGCCACTGATGATGTTACCTAGCCAGGTAATGAAACGTCTGGATATCAAACCTATAGCTCAGCGAGCAAACCTACACCCTAAACCTCAACCTGAGCTACAAACCTTCACAAACCTTGCAAAAATCAATGAAAGTTAAATTTCACTAAATTAAAATTTCATGTTTCAAATTATATTAACACATTGGCCTTCTTTAGAAGCCATTGCTCATTATGAAGAATACTTTTTGTTGGGTAAGGAAAATCTAAAAAAAGGATACAGATTTATGGCAATTGTTCTAATTGTTTGGATATTATGGCCATCTTAACAGTAAATTTAGATTCACATTATATAATGGTCCACATCTTCAAAAATTAAAAATTAATGGCCTTAGTTATGTTGGCTTAGAAGTGTAAAAAAATTTATATCTAACACTTTAGATCAAAAGGAAGCCAGTAGAGAAACTTAACGTAAGTTGGAGGCCCATTTTAATGATATCATGTTGATTCATTGAGCATCACTTTGCTTTTGCATCATTTTATGCAGGATCCAATCACCACCATTTTGCGTCAGCCTTTCCCGATCCTGAAGACACTATCAACTTTATCCCACTCCCTTCCTAACTTTCACCTTGTTCCTGAGCCTCACGTAAAAGAAAGATTTCAAGAGAGAATGCAGTGAGAAAAAGAAAAACAGCCTGCATGAGAAGTTAAAAAGACAGCATTTTTTTTTCACTATTTTAAATGTATTAGAAATCTTAAATGCACAAGAATCAAATTGTAATACAAGTTAATTCATTTACTAATATAGGATTTCTGAAATGCACAGTATTTCAGCATATCGTATATGCTTATATTTTGTACAGAAAAAGGTACTATAGGGTGTAACTAAAACTTTAACATAGATTGAAATGAAAATAAATCTAATTTCCATTAAAAATAAGTTAAAATTTTTGAAACTCACTTTACAGTATTAATGTATTGGTGTAACTAAGTTCTCCCTATACAAAACTTGGGGGAATTCAATAACATTGTAAATTGAAAACAGACTGTAGGTATGGACTAAGTCAGATTTTATCAGAGCAATAGCAAATTGTCAAATGCCAGTAAGGCCAAGGTGATGGAAGAGTGGAAACTGTAGAAACAACTGCAGGATAAAAAAAAGTGTTGCTGAGATGGAGTTAATGGAATAGATGATGATATTGCGAGGTGCACACAGAAAAGCAAAGTAAGTGTATTAATGAGCAGAGCTAGTAACTAGTCAAGATTTTGTAATCATTAAATTGTTTTAAGAATAAAGTAATCAGAAACGCAGTCTTCCTTACTAAGGGTTACATTGTACTTTGCTCAAAAACTACATGAATTCATGTAAAATTCTTAACTCACTTTTTAGATTAGAATCAATCTAAATATCATGGCATAGAGAACACAGAGGGCTAACACCTTCAACATATTGTCTAGCTATCACTATTGTTAACAGCTAATCTGAGAATGCAATTTTTTTTAAAAAAGGTTTTGTGATTTACATATGAAAGAAGTCAAACTGTCATGGTATTCTAACAGATCAAAGGCTTAACAGAATCAATGTATAATTTCAGTTACATCACACTAAATTTTTGCTAGAAATTCTGCGTTAGGATTGAGCCTTCCACTACCACGTGATGAAGGAGCGACACTCCGAAAGCTAATGTGCTTCCAATTAAACCACTTGGACTACAACCTGGTGTTGTGTGATTTTTAACTTCCTAACTATAGGTATAGTAGACAATATAGCATGATCAATCCACCTAAACTGTACATCTTCGGACTGTGGGAGGAAACCCACACAGATAGTTGCCCAAGGCTGGAATTGAACCTAGGTTCCTAGCACCAAAGCAGCAATGCTAACCACTTTGCTGCCCTCAAGAATACATTTTCAAACAAGAAACAGAAAAGCTCCTAACTCATTCAGCTAAATAAATACACTGTAGGTTTCAGTCAGTCATATTAAAGGATATTGGGGGCAAGGGTTGGGGTGAGGAGAGGAGAGAGAGTGAGATGGCAACCTCCTAAAAATCTGTCTAGAATCATGACCAGAAGACTTCATACTAAAATCTCCCCAATTAACAAATCCATATTAACTGCTAATTATGGAGAAAGAAACAAATTGAAGCTTATTCAAAAGTTAGGGACTACCAGACTCTGTTACACAGAGGGATTCTGGGAGATGACAACCCAGAACAGATACTACTATGCCAAGTCAGAAAAACAATTTGCTTTGAAAACAAAACAGAACACTAGTGAGATGAAATTCCAATTTGGAGAACTAAGCTTGTGAAGTGTTAAACACCATTGAAAATTGCCAAAGGGTACCTTGCTATACTGGAAGTCTATTTGATTAAGTTTATAAAAGGTTGATTAATGGGAACTTTATTTAAGAAGAGACTGAAATACTCACAATGCAGGGTGAGGGCAGGGAGAAGAGATCCTATTAAGTCATAGGAGCTCAGGACTCAACACGATAACAGTTAAAAATATAGTGTAATGCATTAGGCATTTTTTTTTTAAAAAAGCTGTATTAAGATTCAAAGGGAATACCATTTCTGCAGTTTGGTGCAGGGCTTCCCAAAGTGGGTCAAGACCCAACTGGGGTTGCGAACTAAAATTTTGGGCTCAAGATCCAAAGCAATAATGGACCATCACGGTGTTCTGACTGAAGTATAGCAACTGCACACCACACTAACAGACAGGCCCAAACTTACAAAGGGTTACCCCTTACTCTCGCAGGTCTCCCTTCAGTACTACGATAATTTTCAAATCTCAAAGTGGGGTTGTAACTGGAAAATGTTAAGGGAGCATTGGTTTAGTGTATTATTTGCCAACAAGGAATTTTTAAAAACATTCATTCATTCTTCAGATGTGAGCATGACTGGCTGGAACAGCATTTATTGTCCATCTCTATATGCCATTGAGAAGGTGCTAGTGAGCTGCCTATTTGATCTGCTGCAACAGACCCAAAATAGAGATTGAGTTCCAGAATTTTGACTTAGGATCTCTGAAGAAATGCCAGGGTATGCTATAAGCATTGTAACAAATAAGTGTCGATGCATCCAAATTTTTTTCAGATTACCTTAATCCTTAAAAGTAAAAGGAACTAGTGTATTTATCGATTTTCACAACCACCAGATGTCTCAAAGTGCTTTTTCAGCCAATCAAACCTTTTTTGGGTTGTTGTCACTGTTGTAGTGTAGGAATTAACAGTAACTAATTTGGATGCATCAAACATTCACGATCAGAATGTGACAATGAACAGATAAGCCATTTTCATAAGGTTTACTCAGGAATAAATGATGTTTAGGAAATTTCCCCCACTCTTCTTTGAAATAGTGTTACAAGATCTTTCATATTAATCTCATCAGTTAGATCAGGCCTCCAGTTTAACTTATTTCCAATAGTACAATATTCCCTTCATCCTCCTTTGGACTGTCAGCTTTAAATTTTGATACTAAGCCTTACAGTGCGACTTTGAAATCAGTACCTTATGATTCAGCGAGAGTGCTACCAAAAAAGGTTGCAGCTAACTATGTTCAAGAAGTATAATAAAACAAAGAAGAAGCATATATACTAGAGTTCTGAAACAAAACAAATTGCTGGAAAAACTCAGCAGGTCTGGCGGCATCTGTAAAAAGAAAACAGCATTAATATTACTTAAATGTTCAATGAATGTTTGCACTGCCATAATACCACTCAAATACTCCATGTATGAGCACTGACACCAAGAATGCTAGTGGGTAATTTCACTGCAGAGACCCTGACAGCCAAGTACAATCCTGCACTTGCTCAGTGTACCAGATATCTGATTCTACATTTTTCTTCTACCCAACTCAGATGCTGAAGACAATGGTAATGCTCTTCACTCAGATTAAACATTTATTAGAGTGTGAACTTGGCATTTTCCTAATGTATATGGATTAGATTAATATTCCTTTTTCTGGAAGAAATATTTATTAGATATAACTTTTCTTATGTAGTCAAGTTAATATGCTGATATAGAAACATGTCAATGCAGCTTTTCCTTTTTAAAAAACAGGAACAGAATTTTCAAGTTACATTTGGCATGCTAGTCACCTGCATCATCATTTGTGGTCAACTTGCGGTATCATTTTCAGAATTGTTTCAACGTTTGCAATCCAGGGTCAGCACGAAACTGTTCAAGTCTGGACATACTACAGTTTGATGCTGAGTAAAGGAGTGAACACTCTGCAAAATTTAATAACATTATCTTTACATAATACATTAAGTCTCTTACTTGCACAGTGCCAATTTGGCAGTGTAGAATTTGAGCCTGTATCCACTATAAAACAGTCCACACTAATTCTAAGTAATTCCCAGATAAAGACACAAATGGGCAGTTTATTAAAATCATCTAGAACCTTGACATAGAGGGTATAAAAAAAATAGTTCCACTGAATAGGACGTGGAGCTGCCAGTGTTGGACTGCAGTAGACAAAGTCAGAATTCACATGGAACCAGATTTTAGTCCAACAGGTTTATTTGAAATCATCAGCTTTTGGAGCATTGCTCCTTCATCTTCACTTGGCGGAGCAGTGCTCTGAAAGCTCGTGATTTCAAATAAACTTGCTGGACTATAACCTAGTGTCACTGCCCCGGCTGACACATTGCAGGAGCAGGCTGAGACAACCACCGAACTCATCTCCGCATACCTCGACACGGTCCTATCCCCCTTAGTCCAAGAACTCCCCACCTACGTTCAGGACACCACCCACGCCCTCCATCTCCTCCATGATTTTCGCTTCCCCGGTCCCCAACGCCTTATCTTCACCATGGACATCCAGTCCCTGTACACCTCCATCCCCCATCACGAAGGACTCAAAACCCTCCGCTTCTTCCTTTCCCGCCGTACCACCCAGTACCCTTCCACTGACACCCTCCTGGTCCTCACTCTGAACAACTTCTCTTTCCAATCCTCCCACTTCCTCCAAACCAAAGGAGTTGCCATGGGCACCCACATGGGCCCCAGCTATGCCTGCCTCTTCGTAGGATATGTGGAACAGTCCATCTTCCGCAACTACGCTGGCACCACCCTTTTCCTCCGCTACATCGATAACTGTATCGACGCTGCCTTCTGCTCCCACGAGGAGGTTGAACAGTTCATCCACTTTACCAACACCTTCCACCCCAACCTCAAATTCACCTGGACCGTCTCAGACTCCTCCCTCCCCTTCCTACACCTTTCCATTTCTATCTCGGGCGACCAAATCAACACAGACATTTACTATAAACCGACTGACTCCCACAGCTACCTAGACTACACCTCCTCCCACCCTGCCCCCTGTAAAAACGCCATCCC
Source organism: Hemiscyllium ocellatum (assembly GCF_020745735.1). NCBI lineage: Eukaryota > Metazoa > Chordata > Chondrichthyes > Orectolobiformes > Hemiscylliidae > Hemiscyllium > Hemiscyllium ocellatum. Next base: position 21,300,494 of record NC_083432.1, read on the forward strand.
ATATTCCCAATTCCTTCGTCTCCGCTGCATCTGCTCCCTGGAGGACCAGTTCCAATACCGTACAGCCCAGATGGCCTCCTTCTTCAAGGACCGCAGATTCCCCCCAGACGTGATCGACGATGCCCTCCACCGCATCTCCTCCGCCCTTGAGCCCCGCCGCTCCAACCGCCACCAGGACAGAACCCCACTGGTTCTCACCTACCACCCCACCAACCTCCATATACAGCGTATCATCCACCGTCATTTCCGCCACCTCCAAACAGACCCCACCACCAGGGATATATTTCCCTCCCCTCACCTATCAGCGTTCCGTAAAGACCATTCCCTCAGTGACTCCCTCGTCAGGTCCACACTCTCCACCAACCCAACCTCCACTCCTGGCACCTTCCCCTGCAACCGCAAGAAATGCAAAACTTGCGCCCACACCACCTCCCTTACTTCTCTGAGGCCCCAAGGGATCCTTCCATATCTGCCACAAATTCACCTGCACCTCCACACACATCATCTATTGCATCCGCTGCACCCGATGTGGCCTCCTCTATATTGGGGAGACAGGCCGTCTACTTGCGGAACGTTTCAGAGAACACCTCTGGGACACCCGGACCAACCAACCCAACCACCCCGTAGCTCAACACTTCAACTCCCCCTCCCACTCCACCAAGAACATGCAGGTCCTTGCACTTCTCCATCGCCAGACCATAACAACACAACGGCTGGAGGAAGAACGCCTCATCTTCCGCCTAGGAACCCACCAACCACAAGGGATGAACTCAGATTTCTCCAGTTTCCTCATTTCCCCTCCCCCCTACCTTGTCTCAGTCAAATCCCTCGAACTCAGCACTGCCTTCCTAACCTGCAATCTTCTTCCTGACCTCTCCGCCCCCACCCGACTCTGGCCTATCACCCTCACCTTGACCTCCTTCCACCTATCACATCTCCATCGCCCCTCCCCCAAGTCGCTCCTCCCTACCTTTTATCTTAGCCTACTTGGCACACTCTCCTCATTCCTGAAGGGCTTATGTCCGAAACATCGAATCTCCTGCTCCTTGGATGCTGCCTGACCTGCTGCGTTTTTCTAGCAACACATTTTCAGCTCTGATCTCCAGCATCTGCAGACCTCACTTTCTCCTATAACCTAGTGTCATGTGACTTCTGACCTTATCCACTGACTATGGCATACAAAAACATGGATATGAATACTCAAACAAATTAGAACTAACTAAACAATTCTCACAAAAAATTGTTATATTAAGATAGGCACTGTTCATAGGAATCCTGGATGGGATAGGGAGATTAAATTGTGAACAAGAATCACTCTTTGCCACTGCAGTAAACAGATATGTACAACACAAATGCTATCATACACATTCAAAACGTCCAATCTTCCTACCACCTTAGAGTCCAGGCAGCTTTTAGGAAGAATCCTCTTACCCAGAGCTACCCCCATCTGCACTATCTTTAAAACGAAAGTTAGGATTGTTGGACAAGATAGTGAACCAAAAAGTTTATTGCCGATTCCATAATAAAACACACTGCCAAACTTAATAAATTATATTTATGTAATTCATGTTAAATCTCTTTCCATTAACATTATGTTACTGTCAAAGTAGCCTGAATGGGCAGGTTTTGGAACACATATTTTGAAAAGTACACCGGATTAGGTCAAAGGAAGAGTAGATATCTAAATTATCCTTACTAAATAACAAACAATTAATATTTATTTTGATTTTTTTTAAAAAAAGTCAAAGCCAGTATTTAATATCATATATTTTACAAAGTTCAGCACTTAAAATGTAATAAAATTAGACTAATGATCTTGCATTGTATATTCAATTCCGATAAATGGTGTTCCTTTTTGGAATGCTTGTAGCCTACACCAACTTATATTGAAAAAACAAAATAAGTTTTAAATTGTGGAGATTTAGTAAGAATAACCTAGCATATTTACTCTTAACTGTCTTAAAAAGAACTGCATCACTTTTACCCAAAATTAGATTCCCCATTATTTAGAAAAAAGGCTAAACAATATTAAAACATTTTTTTTTAAAAAATAAATCAATGAATTGATTTTACAACTTGGAGGGAAATGAAAAGCATAGTATAAAAAAAATTATATTCAACAATTAGAAAGTTATGACAATTGTACAGTAAATAAACTTAGAAAACTGACTTCATTTAGAAAGTGAGTGCAGGTAGTTCTTCTATAAACGTGATGGTTGCATTCTCATGCAACACCACATTATTTTAAAAAGTGCTATTTCTAACTTGCGTAAGTGTTTGTGATGTAATCACATTACAGCCAACACACATTTTCAAAGTTCAATTTTAGAAACAGTGTCCCCAATTCATCAATCGCATTACAGCAAATTCATGTTAACAAAATATGAGTGTTATAGAAGAGCAACATGTACACACAAAAATCCAAGCATCCTATGCATATAAACATGTTTTGGAGTATTAAATTTTAAACTTAAGATCAAGGGAGAATTTTTTTTCCTCTTGACACCCTCAAATTTTGGAAAAATAGTAACAAAGATGAGCATTTTAAAATCATTGTTTATAATAATGTAAAGATGATCAAAATCTAAATTCATTAAACAAACTGGAAAGGACTTTAATCATGCAACATCAGCCAGTTAAGAGAGAACCACCCTTGAATATACAGTGACAGATTTTCCAGTTTTTAAAAACTATTTCTCAAATTGGCCCTAAATTGTACATCAAAATGTTTGTTTCTGTTGTGAAAATCTAACAACTGAGATATTCAGGACATCATGCAAAAAAGATATGAAATGAATTGAATTTCAACCATATTACATTGAAGTAATTTGAACAGAAACACTATCAAACAAAAAAAGGCTGACCGGAGACTAATTCAAAAGAGAAATAAAATAGCTGACCCAGGAATTCAGTCTATGCCTAGATGAACCTTTACTGATGTCACACTTCAAGATACCAGTTGAGACAACTGCTATAATGGTTTTGCTAGACTAGTGCCTTGCTAGTCCTTGATGACACATACAAATAGTTTCTCAAGTTGTTATTCGTTACATTCTGATCACATTAAATCTCATAGGAAAGCATTGTTTTAGCTGCTAATGAATTCGTAATTGCATTGAAATTCATTTTTAAAAACATAACATTGGTGTTTATCCTTGATAATAACTGTAATGTAACTGAATCACAGGGATAATACTGATTCAATATGCACAATGTTATCTCAATTGCATCCATCGTCCATATTCCACTCAATGATAAAACAGTTTCAACATCCTTTGATATTCATATCAGGTCCATTTTAATTCAACTATAAAGTCACACCAGTTTTGAAAGTTACTCAAATCGCAGAAAACAAGCTTACTTTTCAGGACCAGAAATTGCTATGGTGTGTTAAAATTCTTTGTAAGTAAACAGGACGTGCTGAATCCACTAAACCAGAGGGGAACATTGCTAACTGTAGCTTCCAGTCCACTGAGACTTCTACTTCATCTCAGCTTTACGACTAACTGCTTGGTGAAAGCTATGTAAAATCACATGCATGTTGAAAAAGTGAGAAAAATAAACAGAAATCAGTTGGTCATTACATCATTATATAATGTTCTTGTAATTAACTAACACAGTCTGCTTCTAGATCAGCTATCATGTTGGCACGCAGGAAAAACCTTGTAGCCTTGAAATGACAAAAAGATGAGCACAACTTCAAAGGGAAGCAGAACCTGTAAGACGTTCTGTATGTCTTCAGATTCTGCCAGATGATTTATTTCATGCTTAAATACACAAATGAACCTTGCCAATACAAAAAAAAGCCTACCTGAATATTTTTTTCACACTCAGTTTGTTGATGAAGGACAAGTTCACTTTCGAGCACAAATTTTTTCCCACATTTGTCACATATCTGCATTCGGCTGTGAGTGACATTCATGTGTTTTTCAAGATACCAACGATTATTGAAGACTCTGGGGCATTTCTCACAGGTGAGATGCTGTTTTTCTTCAATCGGTTTTTCTTTCTGGGTTGGAACTTTAGGGCTTTTTTTTCTTTTTTTCTTAGGCATATTAGTCTTTGCACTTTCCCTTGAAGGAATTGCTTCTGCTCTCCCCATTTTGCCGGTTTCCTTGGCTTTTCTGTTTTTAATGTAGTCTTCAATTTCTTCATCATCTTCAGTATCAATATCATCATCAAGCTCAACATCATCCTCTTCATTATCCCCATCGCTGGAGTCCATCCTTGCAGTTTTTTCAGACTGTGAAGACACACCTTCTGTCCCTTTTGACACGTTTAAAGTTTGATTGTTAAGGTTTACCTCAACTATGATTTGTTCTTGATTATAAGATTCTTGATCATCCGAGTCATTAGAGTCTTCTGCATCTCCCTCCATTCTGCGATTATCCTTGTCTTGCTTGCTTTCCTCATAATATGTTTGATCTCTTGCTTTCAAATGTCGTTTTGCCATTGTATCCTCCACTTTCACCAAGTAAGATTTATTTCCTTCTCTTGGATAAATCTTGGTGGATAAATCAAGTTCTCTATCAGCATTGCAATAAAACGGAGGGATCTGAGAACACGGTTTTCCCTCATGGGCCATTCCAGAAACATGCAAAGCACAACTGTTAAATAAATTCTTGCAAGTGTTGGCAATATGACTCATCCGAAGGCCCCCAACTATATTTACCCTCTTCTGTACATTACTTGCAATCACATTAAGCCTAGAAGCATAAGTGAAGCATAGTATCAGATTGAAACTTTGCAATGTTTGGGTTTCATTAAGGAGATCAAATTTCTGCAGCCACTTTGTCTGCGTGAGGAGTAATAGAAAGCAGCTATAAGCAGTCAACGTTTGTTTTATAGCAATGAACAATTGCTTCTGTTTTATCACAATAATGTTGTCGTCACAGCAGTGAGGCTCAAGCGTGCATTGCTCTCTTTGTTCATCAAGCATGTGCAAAGGCAAGTGGCATTCTCCAATAGGGTATTTTCCAAATGGTTGAGAGAACTCCTTTCAATCATTAGCTGTAAGAAGGAGAAACAAAAATCTTATTAGCTGTAAATCACAAAGCTTGGTATTACATTTACACATTTGATAAATAATCAAAAATGTGCAAGTCAATAAATAACAAAAGTTCAGCATGCTTCTTTTAAAGATGTATAACTCAAATCTTCAGCTTGATCAAAATTACAAAACCTTTCCTGCAATTCAGTGTTAGTTATTTATAATAATTTGTAACATAATACCCATTGTTCTGTAAATAGTGTGTCATTACAGTCTCTGAAATATCCCATTTTAACACTGATTAAAGCAAGTAATCCGCCACAGTGTTAAGTCAAGAGAATATCAATTCCTTGGGTACATCAGAAGTATATTATTGATTTAGATATTCTTTAGCATTATAAAAACATTCATTTTATTCTGCTAAAATCTAGATCCCAATGACTCATTGGAGTACCGGAGAACATATTTCTCTTGGTCCTGAAAAGTCTGCTTCAAGAATACCTCGAAGCAAAAGGTGTCCAAAAACACTTGCGCGAAAATTAAAGCTAGCTGGTTCATGCTGTAACAATGCAGTTGCAATACAGAATGCAGAATACAGAAAAATAACATAAACTGGATCTGTTTCAACTCAACAAACTAGGTGAGAACTATTATCTAGTTTGAGAGCAATTCCTTGACCAGAGTCAAACTGGATCACTTAGAATTTAAGCAAAAGACAGGCAATTGACTATCAGCAATCATTTACTGGTGTATGCTCCATGGCAACATCTCTGTCAGAGTCCACATGCAAGATAATTGATACTTTCTTCCCAAGGCATGAAATTTTGTTATCCCTCAACTTAGATATTTCTTGCAAATTGTCATGGTGCTTCAACAAAATGTGCTTTTCTTCAGCAATACCCAAAGCTATTTGAACCACAATTAAGCTCACAAGAGCTCACTGATCAGCTTTTGATGTTATAACAACTTCACTGCATCATCCTTTAGCAAGCAGCAAATCATTCACTTAACATAAAGAAAAATGGCAGATAATTGACAGCCAAATCCTACTTTTCAGAAGAATGAGGGAGCAACCTTTACTATAAGAATATGGAAATCACCGCACACAACTTTACTTCTGGAACAGAATTTCATACTTGAGCATTGCCTTTGGTGGGTGGAGGAGGTGGATTTGTGTCATTAACATCAAGTGCTGTTGCTGAGATTTGTGGGACCTCTGGATTGCATTTGCTATGCACTATAGGTGTTTGAGCAGTTTATTACTGATATTTATGATGTCAATTCTGGCTTTGCAATGAGTTGCACACGTGGATTGGATTTCTGTACTGACATTGTAAAGCTTTATTGGTTAAGTTTATTGTTTGTTCAAAATTGCAGAATTTTGTGCATTTATTCTATTTTCTACTGTCTACTTTAAAAATAAAAGTTACTGGTCTCGAGCCAGACTGAAATATAAATTTGATGACCAGGTCCGGGATTATAACACTCTTCGTATCCGTTGTCAAAAGCATCAGGGCTTAATTGAAACAAGGATCCAAAGAGGACTTTTGACCCTGTGAATGCTGAAAAGGGCGTTTCCTTAAGTGGAGGATATAGAGCTAGGAGTCATACTTTAAAAATAATGGATTATCTATTTAAGATAGAGATAGGAAACACATTTTCCCCCACTCAGAGGGTTTAGCTTCTTTGGAATTCCCTTCAGCCGAGCAGAGGCTGATAACCAAATTTGGTACCCATTGGGTTGGCCTCAACCAGGACCTTGGGTTCACGTCACATTACAGGCAAGCCCATTGCACTATACACACACACTCATATACACACCCTCTCAGACTTAAACCCTTTTACACTCTCACCCTTTCAGACACTCATAACCCTCTTTCCCCCCCCCCCCCCCCCCCCCACACACACACACACAAAGGTTGTGGGGTGAATTTGTACTTGCAGAATTATATTTTACTTCGCTCAAAAACTGCATGAATCCAAGCAAGATTGTGCAATTCAATTTTTAGATTAGAATCAGACTGGCCATTGGCACAGACAGCCTCACAGGGGTTAACACCTTCAATACCTTATCTGGGCCAACATGACACCAATTGTTAAAGTACACTTGAGAATGTAACTTTTAAAACTGGTTTTGTGATTTACATATGAAAGAACCGAAACCAACATAGTCATTCTAAAAGATGAGAGACTTAAACAATCCAGGTCTTTTTCAATATGTAACTTCAGTTACATCACTGTAAACTTTTGCTATAAATACTGTGTCTTACAATCTTATTCTCCACAATCACCTGAAGGTGCAGCACTCCTAAAACTAGCGCTTCCAAATAAGCTTTTTGGACTATAACCTGGTGTTGCGTGATTTTTAACTGTCTGTAAAGGGTGAGCAATCAAACTTCAAGTACACTGGACAAACAAATGACAATGGGAAGAGAGACAGTTAATACAGGACTGAAAATGTTATATCTGAAGGCACGCACTAGAAAGGAATAAAGGTAAATGAGCTTCTGGTGCAGATTGAAATCGGCAAGTATGATGTGCGGTCATCACGGAGACGTGGCTGCAAGGGGATCAAGACTAGGAGCTAAATATTCAAAGGCAGACATCATACTGAAAAGATAGGCAAGTGGGCAGAGGGAGTGGGGTTGCCTTATTAATAGGAAATGAAAATAAATCAATGGTAAGAAATGAAGTAGGGTCAGATGGTGTAAAATCTGTGTGGGTAGAATTGAGGAACCATAAAAAAAAGGTTTAAAAACAAACATACTTTGAGTCATGAATGGGCCTCCAAATAGTAGTCAGGAGCTAGGTGCAAGATACACCAGGAGCTAGAAAAGATCTGTAGGAAAGTCAAAGTTACAGTGGTCATGGGGGATTTCAATATGCAGGCAGACTGGGAAAATCAGGTTGGTAGTGGTTTGTAAGAAAAAGGCATTGTGGAACGTCTACAAGATGGCTTTTTGGAGCAGCTTTTGGTGGACCCCTTTAGGGAACAGGCAATACTGGATTTAGTTTTGTTCAATGAGGCAGACTTGATAAGCAAGCTTAAGGTGAAGGAACCCTTAAGGAAGCAGTTATCATAACATGATCGAATTTACTCTGCAATTTGAGAGTGAGAGTGAGAGCAAGAATGAGAGAGAATAGAACCAGAGGTAACAGTATTTCAGCTGAATAAAGACAACTACAGAGACAGAAGGGAGGAGCTGGGTAGAACTGACTGGGTGAGGAGCCTAGCAAGAAAGACAATGAACAAAAGGCAGGAGTTTCTGGGAGTAATTCAGGAGACACAGCAGAGATTCGTCCCAACGAGAGAGCAGCATGGTACAGGGAGAATGAGGCAACCATGGCTGACTAGGGAAGTCAGGGATAGCATAAAAGCAAAGGAGAAAGCATGTAACAGTGGGAAACCAGAGGATTGGGGAGTTTATAAAGATCAAGAGGGCAATATATTAAAAAAAGGGAGAAATTTAAATATTAGGGTAAGCTGTCCAGTAATAAAAGCCTGTAAGGGTTTCTTTAGATATCTAAAAGGGGCAAAAGAGAGGCATAAGTAGACATTGGGCTGCTGGAAAATGACGCAGGAGAGAAAATAGTGGGGAACAAAAGAAATAGTTGAGGATCTGAATAATTAATTTGTGTCAGTCTTTACAGTGGAAGACAGGAGTAATATCCCAAACATTCAAGAGTGAGAGGCCAGAGATGAGTATGGTGGCAAACACAAAGGAGACAGTGCTGGAAAAACTGAATGGCCTGAAGGTGGACAAATCACCTGGACCAGAAACTCCACCCCAGAGTTCTAAGGGAGATAGTTGAAGAGATAGTGGAAGCATTAGTGGTAATCTTTCAGGAAGCACTTGAATCAGGAAGGGTCCCAGAAGAAAATCGCTAACGTACACCCATGTTTAAAAAGGGAGTAAGGCAAAAGATGGAAAATTACAGACCAATTAGCCTAACCTCTGTCGTGGGTAAGATCCAGGAATCCATTGTGAAGGATCAGAAGCATATGGTAAAAGAGTAGAGTCAGCCTGATGAATTTCCTAGAGTTCCTTGAGCAAGTAATGAGTATGTTAGACCAAGGAGAACCAATGGATTTTATTTATCTGGACTTCAAGAAGGCCTCTCTGACAAGGTACCACACAGGAGGCTATTGAGTAAGACAGGGGTCCATGGTTTTGGAGGCAAGGTATTAGCATGGATAGAAGCTTGGCTGTCTGGCAGAGCGCAGAGAGTGGGTTAAAATGGTCCGTCTCAGGTTGGCAGCCAGTAACGAGTGGTGTCCTGCAAGGCTCAGTGTTGGACCACAACTTTTCACTTGACACATTAACAATCAAGATGAAGAAACTGAGGGCATCCTGGCTAAGTTTGCAGACAGCACAAAGATAGGCAGAGGGACAGGTAGCATCGTAGAGGCAGGGAAGCTACAGAAGCATTGGACAGCTTAGGAGAGTGGGCAAAGAAGTGGCAGATGGAGTACAATGTGGGAAAGTGTGAGGTCATGCACCTTGGTAGGAAGAAGAGGCATGGATTATTTTCTAAATGGAGAAAATTTAGAAGTCTGAAGTGCAAAGAGCCTTGGGAATTCTAGTCCAGCATTCTCTCAAGGTAAACTTGTAGGTTATGTCAGTAGTTAGGAAGGCAAATGCAATGAGGGCATTTCTTTTGAGGAGACTTGAATACAAAAACAGGGATGTACTTCTGAAACTATAAAAGACTCTGGTTGGGCCACATTTGGAGTACTGTGCGCAGTTTTGGGTCCCATATCTCAGAAAGGATGTACTAGTCCTGGGGGGTGTTCAGAGGTGCACGAGAATAGTCCCAGGAATGAACAGCTTAAAATATGAGGAACATTTGGGGGACTCTGGGTCTACATTCAATGGAGTTTAGAAGGATGAGGGGGATCTAATTGAAACTTCCAGAATACTGAATGGCCTTGTCAGAGTGGATGTTGGGAAGATGTCTATTGGTAGGAGAGACTCAGACCCGAATGCATGGTCTTAGAGTAAAAGGGATGATCTTTTAGAACATAGAAAAGGAGAAACTTTGTCAGCCAGAGAGTGGCGAATCTATGGAATTCACCACCACAGAAAGTTGTGGAGGCCAGGACATTGAGGAAATCAGGTGGCCAAGTCATTGAGGGCAGCACAGTGGCTGAGTGGTTAGCACTGCTGCCTCACAGCACCTGTCTGTGTGGAGTTTGCACGTTCTCCCAGTGTCTGTGTGGGGTTCCTCCCACAATCCAAAGATGTGGGAGTCAGGTGAATTGCCCATGGTGTTAGGTGCGTTAGTCAAGGAGGAATGGGTCTGGGTGGATTACTCTTTGGAGGGTTAGAGTGGACTTACTGGTCTGAAGGGCTTGTTTCCATACTGTAGGAAATCTAATCTATATAAGGAGATAGATTCTGGAGTATCAAGGGTTACAGGGTTAAAGTGGGAGACTGAAGTTCAAAATCTTATCAACCATGACTGAATGGCGAGCAGACTATGGACTAAATGGCCTAATTTCAGCTCCTATGTCTTAGCATTAGGCTCAATCACAAGCGTTGTTCACTTCCTAAATCAAACAAACTTTTATTGTTTGTTAACTGTAAATTCAGGATATTTCAACCAACAAGAGACTAAGCAGCAGATTGTGGGACCTGATTACGTTATTTCAAAATGCCTGACCTTTCCTTCCTGAAAGCCAATTAGGAATCATGATTCAAATCTCAACCCCAAACTGGATCATGGTCACAAGAAACAATATTTGACAATAGGATTTATAAATTGCATTATAATACTCAGTATTAAAACTTCACTCCTTCCAAATCTAGTAAAATTCCATTCAATGCATTTTTTAAAAAAAAATCAGTTGTGGGATGTGGGCATCACTGGCTGACCAGCATTTATTGCCAATCCTTAGCTGCCCTTGAGAAGGGAGCAGTGAGCTGCCCACTTGAACTACTGCAGGTCACCTGCTATGGGTTGACCCACAATGCCATCAGGGAGGGATTTCAAGGATTGGAGATCCAGTGACAGTGAAGGAATACAATATATTTCCAAGTTAGGATGGTGAATGGCTTGGAGGTAAACTTTTAGATAGTCGATGTTCCCATGTATCTACTGCCCTTGTCCTTTTAGCTGGAAATGGTCATGTGTTTGGAAAGTGCTGCCTGAGGATCTTTGGTGAATTTCTGCAAGTGCAGCTAGTACACACTGCTGCTCCTGAGTGTCGATGTTGAAGAGAGTGAATGCATGTGGATGTAGTTCCAAACAAGCGGGCTGCTTGGTCCTGGATGGTGTCAGATTCTTGAACATTGTTGGGAATGCACTCATCCAGGCAAGGAGGAGTGTATTTCATCATACACCTGATTTGTGCCTTGTAGATGGTGGACAGGCTTTGGGGACTCAGAAGACTAGTTACTCCCTGCAGTATTCCTAGCTTCTGACCTACTCTTGTAGCCACTGTTTTTATGTGATGAATCCAGTTGAGTTTTTGGTCAATGATAAACCAGAGGATGTTACTAGTGGAGGGTTCAGTATTGATTACACCATCAAATGCTAAGGGGCAGTGGTCAGATTGTCACTTATCGATTATGGTCACAACATGATATTTTTGTGGCACAAATGTTACTTGCCACTTGTCAGCCTAACCCTGGATATTGTTCAGGTCTTGTTACATTTGAACATAAGACTCCTCAGATACTGAAGCAGTCTGAATGGTGCGGAACATTGGCAAACATCCCCACTTCTGACCTTACGATGGAGGGAAGGTAATTGATTAAACTGCTGAAGTAGTGCTTCAGAGATGTTCTGGAGCTGACATGACTGACCTCCAGCAACCACAAACATCTGATGTCACATATGGCTCCCAACAGCAGAGTTTGCTCCCGATATCTATTTGATTCCAGTTTTGCTAAGGTTTCTTGATGCCACATTCAGTCAAATGTAGTTTTGGTGTCAAGGGCTGTCACTCTCACCTCATCTCTGGAATTCAGCTCTTTTGTCCATGTTTGGACAAAGGATGAAATTAGGTCAAGAGCTGAGTAGCCCTGGCAGAATCCAAACTGGGAACTGATCAAATTATTGCTGAGCAGGTGCTGCTTTATAGTACTGTTGATGACATCTTTCATCACTTGACTGATGATAACTAATTACTACCCCATCAATCTATTCTCCATGTTGAATTTGTCCTGCTTTTTTATGTACAATTTTCCACATTGTCAGGTGGATACTGGTGTTTTAACTGTAATGGAACAGCTTGGTTAAGGGAGTAGCAAGTGCTGAAGCATAAGTCTTCA